>NC_088347.1:14042500-14377500 GCF_036884655.1 Musa acuminata AAA Group | reverse complement strand
GGGGTATTTATAGGCCCCAACCCAGTTCAAAATTCGAGCTCAAAACCATCAAATCCCGGAATTCCGGGATCAGGCGGTTGCACCTCTTGACTGGAGAGGTTGCACCGCCTGGCAGAGCTCGAAGACTGAGCTCAGGCGGATGCACCTCTCTGTCAGGGGTGGTTGCACCTTCCTGCCAGAGCTCGAAGACCGAGCTCAGGCGATGCATCACTTGTCCAAGGAGGTTGCATCACTCTGCCAGAGCTCGAAGACCGAGCTCGGTGGTTGCACCTCTCGGCATAGCTCGGAACTTGAGCTCTGGCGGTGCTACCTCTTGACAGAGGAGGTTGCACCGCCCAGTCTCACTTGGAGACTGAGCCGTGGGCGGTTGCATCTCCTGGCTGGAGCGGTTGCACCGCCCAGTCTCGCTGGGAGACTTAGCCTGGGCGATTGCACCTCCCACAGCTACTTGGGTTCGAATGGGTTGAACCATTCGACCCAGCTTAAGTTCTTCAGGGTCCCAATTGCCCCAGGATTAAGCTAATGGGATCACCTCCCATTTCTAACTTAATCACCGTGCTAACTACGATTAAATCTAAGACAAATTCTGCAGCTCTGCTTCGGTACGTCAATCGCTTCTTCCGGCGAGTTTCCGGCGAACTTCCGTCGATCATCCGATGAACCCTCGGTGATGCTTCTGCAGACTTCCGGCAAACTCCTGGACTTTGCGACGATCCACTTGGCGAGTTCCGACGAGCTTCGCTTGGCAAGCTTCTGGACTTCTCGGATCTGTTCTCGCTGAACCTCCGACGACCGTCCGAACTTCCGTCGAACTCTAGAACTCCCAACGTGATCATGATCTTGACTCCGGCGCAACACCTGCTGCTTGTCTAACTTTCATCGTAGTTAATCCTGCACAACAAAACAAAAACTTCGATCGAGACAATTAGTTCTAAGCAATTAACCAAATTGTCCGGCATGTCATTGGTCCCTCGACGCTTCGTCCGATTCTTCGGCGCATCGTCTTTTCCTGTGGCCTATTGCCCAATTGGCCAGTTGACTCCTCAACTCCGATATCCTTGGCACAATACCCGCTCTTCTTGGCCCGATGCCCGAGTCCACGACCCGAAGCCTTCTGTCGATACGTCGACCGATCCACCGGCCCGACGTCCAATCTTCTGACATGTTCCTCCGGCACAACATGATGTTCCTGCTTTAATTGTCTCATCCTGATCGAAGCATCCTGCGTCACTCAAAACACAGATTAAATCATAAACATATATCAAGTAGTTTCATCATCAAAATACGAGATTCAACAATCTCCCCCTTTTTGATGATGACAACCACTTGATGACGGAGTTAAGCTTAACTCCCGGAGTTTAAACAAACTCCCCCTATCAATATGCCATATTGATAGAACCTTGAATTCAAACTGAATTCAAGTCATTGCAATATTCATCATGAATACTTGCAACACGACAACATGAACTTATGCATAAACTTATGCATCACATGTCATGTCATCAACATACTTCTCCCCCTTTGTCATCAACAAAAAGGAGAAGTACTACAATCAAGTGTGTGTGATATTGGTTCAACTCATTGCATGAAAATCATAATGTCAAGTTTTATCATCATGCAAGTTTGCTAATATCAAATACCAACATGAAAAATTGCGATGTAAGCTTTTGATATCATAATGCAAACATTTCAAGTGTTTATCAATTATAGCATTGCATCACATGGTATAATATAAGTTTGGCAATCATAGCATCAATTCATATATTTCTCATCATGGCAGTTCAGCTATGACATAGTGTTTATCAATTCATATGTTTCTCCCCCTTTGTCAACAACAAAAAGCATGATAGCAACTATGATACCAGAAAATAATAATAGCAAGCTTATAGAGGAATTTTACATAGATTGCTTTAAATACTTCTTCCCCTTTGTGTTATAATCCATTGTAAAGATTTTGCAAGATGGAATACATACACATGAATCACTTCATCAAATCTATTTCAGAAACTCAATTTACATGAAGGTGTACGAGAAAATCTATTTCATAAATAAGATGCATTCGGACAAGATTTTGTTGCAGATTTTCACATATAATCATGGAAATCAAGTGATTTG
The DNA here is from genome assembly GCF_036884655.1 of Musa acuminata AAA Group. Lineage (NCBI taxonomy): Eukaryota > Viridiplantae > Streptophyta > Magnoliopsida > Zingiberales > Musaceae > Musa > Musa acuminata. The sequence continues at coordinate 14,375,385 of NC_088347.1, read as the reverse complement.
ATCATACAACATAGTCCGAAAAAAAAAAAAAATTTTAACAAATTTATCTGTTCGGACATATCAACATTCCTAGTTTTCTTCGAATGAAATTAAAACACAAGATTTTCAGAACTTTTAGTTTCAAAGCACAACATTCTTAATTTGGACACATTACAAACAGTAATGATAAGAAGTGAGTATCACAAACAGTAACTTTTACCACAATAGATGTTTACAGCCAGTTCATCAGAAGTGAGTATCATAAGAAGTTTACAACAACAACAGGTGTTCAATAAGTTCATTGATGCGGTGGAAAATTAAAGTGCCTAAACAAAGAGTCAAATTGACTATGAATTTGCTGCAGCTCAGATAGGATTTGATCTTGTCTTTGTTCAATCCGTTCTTGTCTCTGTTCGAATCGATCCATACGAATCCCAATTTCTTCGATGGATGTATGAGTTTGCTCAGCTGGATGTGTTTCCTCAAGGGGAAGGATCGGAGGAGATTGGGTACTCCTAAAGACTGGGGTTTCCGGCTCTGGTTCAGGTTCAGGTTCAGGCTGAGGGGAATCTGTCCTTCTAGGGAGTCTAACCCAGTTACCGTTTCTATAGTAGCATCTTAGTCGGTGAAGTAGATTTTTGTTTATTATGCTGTATCGATCTACTTTCATTACTTCTTCTTCTGGTGATATTAGAATGTCGTAAGCTTTTATTATTCTAGTGATTATACCACCATATGGGAGCATCATATCTTTCTTAGATAATTCTAACATATTTTGTTGAATAAGATAGCCAAGACAGATGTCATGTCCCTTCAAGATAGAGTACATAGTTCCTAATTCTAGTTGACTTATTTCATCATGATGGTATTGTTTAGGAAGAATTATACTAGTCATGATATAATGAAGTATCTTAGTGTTCAAAGGCAATAGATGTTCACAACTTTTAGGAACCAATGCTATGTTAGGATTGGCAAAGATTGTTCCTAAGGCTTCAACATAGGATGTTCCAATACTTTCATCATCCCATGATCCTCTAAAGTAGAGTCCTATGCTTTTTATGGGAATGCCTATCATATCACAAATGAATTTATCAGTGATTGAGATGTGTTGTCCCAAAAGATAGGTGGACATTCTTCCTTCATCATCTATTTGTATGTTATTGTAAAATAATCTAACAAGCCTAGGATAGATGGGTTCATTAATCTGCAAGATTGGAAGTAGATCTAGGTTCGCAAACTATTGGATGGTCTCTAAGTTTCTTAGTTCATTAAGATCTACGTATTTTCCCTTGACCTACTCCACTTTTGGCCTACTCCACCGACGAGGTTGCCGACGTCAACTAGGGGCCTTCCTTCAATAGGCGAAGGCCAAACTGCCCTTTTACAATTTCTCTCCTTTTGACAGGCTCAGGAGACAACCTTTACAGACCTTTCTCTCCTCACTTTACAACTGAAAACTTGAAGAACAGAAGGAGGAGACTTAAAGGCTTTACAACACTTTTGAGCTCTTAGAATCACAGAAAAGATCAAGATTTCGGTGTAGGTCTGTATCTTTTCAGTGCTGAATGGGTGGGGTATTTATAGGCCCCAACCCAGTTCAAAATTCGAGCTCAAAACCATCAAATCCCGGAATTCCGGGATCAGGCGGTTGCACCTCTTGACTGGAGAGGTTGCACCGCCTGGCAGAGCTCGAAGACTGAGCTCAAGCGGATGCACCTCTCTGTCAGGGGTGGTTGCACCTTCCTGCCAGAGCTCGAAGACCGAGCTCAGGCGATGCATCACCTGTCCAAGGAGGTTGCATCACTCTGCCAGAGCTCGAAGATCGTGCTCGGTGGTTGCACCTCTCGGTAGAGCTCGGAACTTGAGCTCTGGCGGTGCTACCTCTTGACAGAGGAGGTTGCACCGCCCAGTCTCACTTGGAGACTGAGCCGTGGGCGGTTTCATCTCCTGGCTGGAGCGGTTACACCGCCCAGTCTCGCTGGGAGACTTAGCCTGGGCGGTTGCACCTCCCACAGCTACTTGGGTTCGAATGGGTTGAACCATTCGACCCAGCTTAAGTTCTTCAGGGGCCCAATTGCCCCAGGATTAAGCTAATGGGATCACCTCCCATTTCTAACTTAATCACCATGCTAACTACGATTAAATCTAAGACAAATTCTGCAGCTCTGCTTCGGTACGTCAATCGCTTCTTCCGGCGAGTTTCCGGCGAACTTCCGTCGATCATCCGATGAACCCTCGGTGATGCTTCTGCGGACTTCCGGCAAACTCCTGGACTTTGCGACGATCCACTTGGCGAGTTCCGATGAGCTTCGCTTGGCAAGCTTCTGGACTTCTCGGATCTGTTCTCGCTGAACCTCCGACGACCGTCCGAACTTCCGTCGAACTCTAGAACTCCCAACGTGATCATGATCTTGACTCCGGCGCAACACCTGCTGCTTGTCTAACTTTCATCGTAGTTAATCCTGCACAACAAAACAAAAACTTCGATCGAGACAATTAGTTCTAAGCAATTAACCAAGTTGTCCGGCATGTCATTGGTCCCTCGACGCTTCGTCCGATTCTTCGGCGCATCGTCTTTTCCTGTGGCCTATTGCCCAATCGGCCAGTGACTCCGCAACTCTGATATCCTTGGCACAATACCCGCTCTTCTTGGCCCGATGCCCGAGTCCACGACCCGAAGCCTTCTGTCGATACGTCGACCGATCCACCGGCCCGACGTCCAATCTTCTGACATGTTCCTCCGGCACAACATGATGTTCCTGCTTTAATTGTCTCATCCTGATCGAAGCATCCTGCGTCACTCAAAACGCAGATTAAATCATAAACATATATCAAGTAGTTTCATCATCAAAATACGAGATTCAACATATATATATACATATACATATATACATATACATATATATGTATATATATATATATATATACATATATATATATACATGTATATATATATATATACATATAAATATATATGTATATATATATGTATATATATATATACATGTATATATATATATATACATATATATATACATATATACATATATATATACATATATATATATATGTATATATATATACATGTATATATATATATGTATATATATATATACATGTATATATATATACATGTATATATATATATATATATATATATATACATGTATATATATATATATATATATATATATGTATATATATATATATATACATGTATATATGTATATACATATATATATATATGTATATATATATATATATATGTATATATGTATGTATATATATACATATAGATATATGTATATATATATATGGGCAAAAGACTACAAAAGAGGACGATGTGCTGAATGATTATACGAGTACGGGATGGACCAATGATATGACAGATAAAGGATTCATGCTTTGTAATCATATGTCTAAGATCGAAGTAGTTTTAGGGGCTAATTGAGTTAGCTTTTGGTGTAATCATACTAACTCAATTAGGGGCCTATTGGGCCTTAATTGGGACTAATTTGGGCTCATTGGGAGGCCCATTCAGTGACCCAAATGTTGGGTCAAGCGGTGGCACCACTAGAACAAACGGTGAAACTGCCTATGAGTTGGAAAACTTGAAAAACTCGGTCTCTGAGGTTGTCAGGCGGTGGTACTGCCAGTCTGGGCATTGGTACCACCCAGATACAGTCTCCCAAGTGGTAGTACTACCAAACTAGGTGATGGTACCGCCCAGTTTTAGGTTGTAGGCAGTGGTACCACCCAATGCAGGCGGTGGTACCGCTCGTACCCTGAAATCTCACGGATTTAAGTTTTGGGCTCCATATTTGAATCCATTTGGGGTCTATAAATACCCCACTCTTTCCTGCTTAGAATGGTAAGAATTGGGTAGAAAGGGGGAAAGAATCCTTGAAGAAAAATAGTTGAAAAAGCTTGAAAAATGTTGAGTATTCCCCTCCACCTCTTAGAGTTTAGAGTTCATTTTAAGAGAGGTGTAAAACTTATAAAGGTTCTCTCCTGAGCCTGTCAAAAGGAGAATAGAGTTGTAAGAAGATATTTGGCCTTCACCTATTGAAGCAAGACCGTTAGTGGATGTCGATGGCCTCGACGGAAGAGGAATCGGGAGTGGATGTAGGTCACGATGACCGAACCACTATAAAACGGTTTGCATTTATATTTAAGCGATTTATCTTTACTGCAAACTACTTAAATTGCCTACTGCTTTCACTACATTACGGAAACACTTTCAAGTTAACATCTCTCCGAAATAGTTTTCGTTGAAATCAATTTTTATCATACGAAGATATTTTAAATTGACACTTTTATCTACTGCACTAATTCACCCCTCCTTTTAAGGATAACTGGCCGATTGGGCAATAGACCGCAAGAGAGGATGATGCGCCGAAGAATCGGATGAAGCGTCGATAAACCAATGACATGCTGAAAAATATTTGATTTAGCTTTATAATAATTGTCTAGATCGAAGTAGGTTTTATGTATAATTGGCTTGAAATTTGACCAACTTAATTAGAGGTCAATTGGGCCCAAGTTTAGGCTGTGTTGGGCCAAGTGAAAGGCCCAAATAGTGACCCAATAGGTGGAACTATCGGTGGCACAGTCTCCGAGACTATCAGGAGGTGGTATCGCCCAAACATAGTCTCTGAGACTGTGTCAGGAAGTGGTACCGCTAGACTGGGCGGTGGTACCACCCAATGTCAGTGTTGCAGGTGGTGGTACCGCCCAGCACAAGCGGTGGTACCATCAGTACCCTGAAAATCAGGGATGAGACTAGTTTTGGCTCCAAGTTTGAATCCATTTAGAGCCTATAAATGCCCCTCTTATCCCTGATTAACAAACACAAGTACAAAGAACTTAAAAGTGGGAAAATGTTGTAGCAATCGGTTGAGAGATCCCCTCGTCTAGTTCTAAAGTTTAGAATTCTGTTTAGGGAGAGTGAGTGCTTGTAAAAGGTTGTCATCTAAATCTGTGAAAAAGGAGAAAATGGGTGTAAAAGGGTAGTTAATCTTTGCCAATTGAAAGAAGATCGATAGTGGAAGCTGGTGTCCTCGAGTTGATGTAGGTCACGATGATCGAACCACTATAAAAATCTAGTTTGCATTTCTATTTGCTCTTTACTTTCATTGCAAATTGCTTTATTTTCACTACGCTTCCAAGTTAAACTGACATTTCTGATACAAGCTTTTATCGAATGAAAGTTTTTCAAAATCGATATTTTTATCCGCTGAACTAATTCACCCCCCCTCTTAGTGTCGACTTGATCCTAACAGTTGGTATCAGAGTTATGTTTTTTCTCATTTGGTTTAACAACCAAGAGAAATGACTCTTTTCAGCTTTCAAGAGCGTCACTCTATCATTTGTCCTTCCATGTTCAATGGGATGGACTACATATATTAAAAAACTCGAATGAGAGTTTTCTTGATTTCTTTAGATTTCAAAATATGGAATATCATTAAAAATGACTTTCAAAAGTCTTCTAATCTAATGAATGAATGAAATGATTTGGAGAAGAAAACTTTTTCTTTGAATGCTAGAGGTATGAACGCTCTATTTTGTGCTTTAAACAAACATAAATTTAATCAAGTTTCTATTTACGAAATGACTTATTACATTTGGCACACTCATGAAATTACATACGAAGGCACTATTAGGACCCTTTTTCAAAGCTTTTGAATTATGTTTATTGAGTCTATTTAGTTCAGTTGTTTATTGAGTCTATTTAGTTCAGTTAAAATTAGGTAGAGGTTTATTTAATATTTATTTATTATTAGAGTCCAAGTCCTAGTGGACTTTGGGTGGAACTCTATAAATAGTGACATAACTGTTTCTCTTGGTAGATAATGAAGAAAATATTATTCAATCTTTTGACAAAACACTATGAGGTCGATACCCTCGAAGTGATCATTCCCTTTTCTCCCATTTCTTCCATGATAAGACTCTAGGGTCTTATCATTTAGTATCAGAGTGGTGATCCTTGGCATTCTCGCTGTAGTGTTGCCATAGCTATCATAAAAAAAAAAGAAAAAAGAAGAAACAAAAAGAGGAAGAAGAAGCCATAGCCACGCACCCCTACTTCCCCTACTTCCGACCAGCCCACCCACTACCGTTGCTCTCCGACCAGCGATCGACTCAACCCCACTTCCCGGCCAGAGTCCACTATCGCTTGTCACCTCCCACCCAAGCCACCACCGCTGCCTCCTTCTCCACCGCCGCCCGCCTCCCCTTGGGTTGCAACTACACCCGCTTGACCTCCCCACCTCGGTGACCGTTGGTGATGATGTTCCTAGCCGTGCCACCATCGTTGCCTCCTTCTTCACCACCGCCCACCTCCCCTTGGGTCGCAGCCGCAATCGCTCGACCTCCGTGTTGAATCTCGGATTTTGATGATGAAGTCAATTATCATTTGTTGTCTAATCTATGTGTTGAGATAAGTGTGCAGGATTAACTACGATGAAAGTTAGACATGCAGCAGGAGTTGCGCCGGAGTCAAGACAATGATCACGTTGGGAGTTCGACGGAAGTTCGGACAGTCGTCGGAGGTTCTGCGGGAACAAATCCGAGAAGTCCATAAGCTTGCCAAAGAAGCTCGTCGGAACTCGCCAAGTGGATTGTCGCAAGTCCAGGAGTTTGCCGGAAGTCTGCAGGAGCATCACCGAGGGTTCATCGGATGATCGACGGAAGTTCGCCGAAAACTCGTCGGAAGAAGCGATTGACGCACCGGAGCAAGCTGCATAAATTGTCTTAGGATTTATCGTAGTTAGCACAATGATTAAGTTGGGAAAGGGAGGTGATCCCATTAGCTTAATCTTGGGGCAATTGGGCCCCTGAAAAACCCAAATTGGGCCGAATGGATCTACCCATTCGGACCCTGATTGCTGTGGGAGGTGCAACCGCCCAAGCCAGGAGGTAGCACCGCCTAGGCTAAGTCTCCCAAGGAGACTGGGCGGTGAAACCGCCCCAGCCAGGAGGTAGCACCGCCTGGGCTCCGTCTCCGAGTGAGATTGGGCGGTGCAACCACCCCTGATAGGAGGTAGCACCGCCTGAGCTCGGTCTTCGAGCTCTGGCAGGCGGTGTAACCGCCCTAGTCAGGAGGTGCAACCGCCTGAGCTTGGTCTTTGAGCTCTGGCAGAGAGGTGCAACCGCCCTTGACAAAGGTGGCACCGCCTAGAGGCTCAGTTTTCGAGCTCTGCCAGGCGGTGCAACCGCCCCAGTCAGGAGGTGCAACCGCTTGATCCCGGAATTCCGGGAATTGACAGTTTTGAGCTCAAAATTTGAACTGGGTTGGGGCCTATAAATACCCCACCCATTCAGCACTGAAAGGTAGCAACTTACACTCGAAATCTTGATCTCTTTCTGTGATTCTTAGAGCTCAAAATTGTTGTAAAGGCCAAAAGTTCTCCTCCCTATGTTCTTCAAAGCTTTGAGTTGTAAAGAGAGGAGAGAAAACTTCTATAAGGGTTGTCTCCTAAGCCCGTCAAAAGGAGTAAAACTGTAAAAGGGTGGTTGGCCTTCGCCTATTGATGGAAGGCCTCTAGTTGACGTCGGTGACCTCGTCGGTGGAGGAAGCCAAAAGTGGAGTAGGTCAAGATTGACCGAACCACTCTAAATCTCGATTTGCATTTACTTTGAGCATTTTATGTTTACTGCAAACCTCCTAAATAGCTACTGCCTTCTGCGCTATTACGAACAATTTCTAAGTTCAGAGCTTTCCGAATCTGCGTTTAGACGTAAATCGACTTTTTCGTACGATCATTACATTTCAGTTTACGTTTACGTTTTGATTTCAATCATAACTGCAAACTGCCTTCTGCGTATTTATAAAACATAACTCAAAGTTCAGTATCTTCAAAATTGGCATTTAGACGCAAATCGGTTTTATCGTACGAACGTCGCATTTCAGTTTGCGCTTGCATTCTGATTTTCATCATAAACTGCAAACTGCCTTCATAGATTTACTTTAACGTCATCTCGCTTAATCTTAAGTTAAAGTAATCTTAAAATCAGCTTTTACATCGAAATCGTTTTTATCAAACGAACGTAGCTATCGATTTTAATAGTGAAAGATTTCCGCTGCACTAATTCACCCCCCCCCCCTCTTAGTGCTCTTGATCCTAACAATTGGTATCAGAGCGGTGTTAACTCTCAAACGCATTAAATCCTAAGAGAGATGGCTTACGCCGGAAACCAAGAGGGCCATTCTATTACACGTCCACCCATGTTCAGTGGGACGGACTACACCTATTGGAAGACCCGAATGAGGATCTTTCTTATTTCTATGGATTTTGAACTTTGGAATCTTGTTGAAAACGGATTTTTGAAGTCTTCTCTTCCAATGATCGATTGGAATGAATTGGAGAAGAAGGCTTTCGCTCTTATTGCAAAGGCTATGAATGCCTTATTTTGTGCACTTGATAAAAACGAGTTTAACCGTGTTTCAACTTATGAAACCGCATTTGATATTTGGCACACACTCGAAGTGACTCACGAAGGCACAAGTAGAGTGAAAGAGTCAAAAATCAACCTTCTGTTGCATTCTTTCGAACTTTTTCGGATGAAACCGAGTGAGACTATTGGCGACATGTTTACCCATTTCACGGATGTCGTCAACGGTCTAAAAGGACTCGGAAAAAGTTTTTCGGATTTTGAGCTCGTAAATAAGAGTCTAAAATCCCTTCCTAAAAGTTGGGATCCTAAAGTCACTACTATTCAAGAGGCGAAAGATCTAAATAACTTCCCTCTTGAAGAACTAATTGGGTTATTAATGACTTACTAGATGACTTGTAAAGCTCATGAAGAGCAAGAAGACAGCCTTTCAAAGAACAGGAAGGATATGGCACTTAAAACTTCAGAAGGCCACTTGAGAGAAAACTCAAGTGATGAGGACTGTGATGATGACTTGGCACTTCTAACAAAAAAATTTAAAAAATTCTTTAAAAGAAACAAGTTTAAGAATGACGCAAAAAATAAACTTGAACACAAAAAGGACCAAGTTATTTGCTATGAATGCAAAAAGCCGGGACACTACAAGAATGATTGTCCCCAAGTCAAAAAGTTAACATCAAAGAAGAAGGCGCTCAAAGCAACATGGGATGACTCGAGCGCATCCGAAGAAGAGGAGTCCAACACCGAGCAAGTTGCTCATTAAGCCTTAATGGCCATCGGAGATGAGGTAACAAATTTAATAGATCCAGATTTATCATTTGATGAATTATTAAATGCCTTCCATGATTTATTTGATGAATGCAAGATTATCAATAGAAAATACAAATTGCTAAAAAAGGAGCATGATAGTCTTACTTGTAATTTTGATAAGTTAAAAACTAAATATCATGATAGTTTAAATTCATGCATCAAATGCCATGATCTAGAAACTCTCCAAAAAGAAAACATGCTACTTAAGGACACCTTGAAGAAATTCGAGGTTTGTTGCAAGTCATTGAACATGATCCTTGCAAACAAGGGTCACGTTCCCAAAAGAAGTAGAATTTGATTTGTGAGAAGTTTTCAAGAAAATCCAACCGCCTTCATAAAAGACACCATCTTACATGTTCGACACCAAAACAAATGTAACTTTTATTGCAAATTTGGACACAAGACGTATTATTGTCCATTCAAGAAAATTAGTCCAAACAAATTGATTTGGGTTCCTAAAGGAACCATGATAAATTCCATGCAACATGATAGACAATGTAGATCTATTTGTGAGGCACCCAAAAGCAAATGGGTACCTAAAAATCATCCCTTCCTGTAAAAACATTAAAAAATATAAAAAATTTAGGCTAGAGTAAGAAATAATATTCTACTCCTTGATTCTCGATATTCATGACCCAAGATCCAAAAAGGAACTCGCAATGCTCTCTAGCCTAAATAACTGATGGAGGTTATAAATTTAAAATCACAAATGCGATTTAGATACAACCTTATTTGACTTTTCAGAATTAGAAACGTATGATTCCCAAATTCACATATCCTCTGAATTTTCGAACCCATCAATTTCATCCGTTCATAACCTTCGAATCCAACTCTGTATCATGAAGTGACTAAGTCTATCATGAACTTACAAGGCTTATCAACTTGAACAAACTATCATAAACATGTATACGACATTGAGAGTATGCACGTTAAAAGATCTATCTTGATCGTGCAAAAGCCCTTGCCTTAAAATGAAAACTCTTATGTAATTACGTAAGTAAAGTTGATTGCTCTGAATGAAAATTCTTCTCAAGACAAAAAAAACTCTCAAATCAGATCACACTGATCAGAACAAGTGCTCACCGCCTGCAGGCAGTGGCACCGCCCCAGTTCGAGGTAGCACCTCTAGCTGTCACGTGTTCCAAGCGATTGCACCGCTCCAGCCAGAGGTGCAACCGCCCGCAACTCTGCCCTTTTTAACCCAAGCTAGGGCCGGCGGTGAAACCGACCCCAACTCACTCCCTTCCCTCCTCTACTCTTCCAAGCCTCCTCCATCCTCATTTCTCCCCTCTTAGCATCCCAAATACCCCTCATTTCGAAGCAAAACATCAATAATCCTTCCCTCTCTTGAAGATCTCACTAAGGTACTTTCTAAGAAGCCCTTAAACTCTGTTTTTTGATTCATTTACTCTTGTTCATCACTATTCTTCTAAACAGCAGTAGTTATGGGATCACGAAGATCCTTAAGGGACAAAGGAAAGAGGAGATTAGTAGAAGATTTTGATCTCACCCTTTTCAATTCAAAATACCATGCTGAAAAATTTTCCTCTTTCGAACTTAGGAGTGTGAATAAGGGAAAATACATAGATTTAAATGAACTAAGAGACTTAGAGACAATCCAATGGTTTGCAAACTTAGATCTACTTCCAATTTTGCAAATTAACGAACCCAACTATCCAAGACTTGTTAGATTGTTTTACAACAACATACAAATAGATGAAGAAGAAAGAATGTCCACCTATCTTTTAGGACAACACATCTCAATTACGGATAGATTCATTTGCGACATGATAGACATTCACATTAAAAGTAGAGGACTTTACTTTAGAGGATCATGAGATGATGAAACTGTTGGAACAACATATGTTGAAGCCTTAGGAACAATTTTTGCCAATCCCAACTTAGCATTTGTTCATAAAAGTTGTGAACATCTACTGCCTCTAAACACTAAGGTACTTCATCATATCCTAACTAGCATCATTCTCCCTAAACAATACCATCATGAAGAAGTAAGACAATTAGAATTAGGAACTATGTATTTGATCATGAAAGGACATGACATCTGTCTTGGTTATCTTATCCAACAAAATATGTTAGAACTATCTAAGAAAGACATGATGCTCCCATATGGTGGTATAATAATTAGAATAATGAAAGCCTACGATATTCTAGTACCACCGGAAGAAGAAGTAATAAAAGTAGATAGATTTAGCATAATAAATAAAAATCTACTTCACCGATTCAGATGTTTTTATAGAAACGGTAACTGGGTTAAAATGCCAAGAAGAACTGATCCCCCTCAACCTGAACAAGAACCAGAAACACCAGTCTTTAGGAGTACCCAATCTCCTCCGATCTGTCCCTTTGAGGAAACACATCCTTTTGAGCAAACTCATACATCATTTGTCGAAGATATTGGGATTCAGATGGACCGATTCGAACAAAGACAAGAACGGCTTGAACAACGACAAGATCAAATCCTATCTGAGCTGCAACCAATCTATCGTCAATTTGACTCCTTGTTTAGCCACTTTAATTTTCCACCTCATGAATGAGCTTGTATGAACACAATCATCTGTTGTTATTGTAAACTCCTTATGTTACTCACCATGATGTGCTTTGACTTGATCCTTGATATGGTTACCTGATATATTTTGAGCATATGTAGAGTTGTAAACATCTATCATGGTAAATATATGCCTTGTGCCTTATGGTAAATATAAACTAAATGGTTATCTCGGATTTTATATTGAAACTAAAAGTTTTGAAAACGTTGTGCTTTGATTTCCATGATAAATATAGTTTGAAAAAGTGATATACCAATGCAGTTGATAAGTCATTGTCATTGATATTAAACATCAACTAGTTGATATTTTTACAAAACTTCTAAGTGAAGAACAATTTGATTTCGTAAGAAGAGAATTAGGAATGTTGATGTGTCCGAATAGATAAACTAGTCAAAATTATTTTTCGGACTTTATTGAATAATCAAATCACTTGTCTGCCATTACATGCCTAAATAACATGTTGGAAATTATGTGTTGAATACAAAAATGTTTTGTCTTTTGATTGTATTTAAAAATCTGTAGCATAGTCTTGTCCGAATGCATGAAAAAGTTAATTTCATTTTCGGATTCGCTTAACAATTGGAATGCTAAAAATCGGATTTTCTCGTATACTCTTATGAAAAATATTTTTCTGAAATGGATTTGATTCCATCTTGAAATATGGATGATAGTATTTACAAAAAGTTGTTTCACATATCTTGACTCAAAGCAAACTCACAAATAGCATGAATCAAAGCAATCAACATATCATGTTCTCCTTTATGTGCTATCATTTACTATTGGAAATAACATGAATCAAGTAAAGGCATGAAACAATCATCGCACTTATACTAAAAATTTACTTATATTGTTCTCCTGATATCACAACTACCATGTTTTTTGTTGATGACAAAGGGGGAGAAATATATGAATTGATGCTATAAACACTGATGCTATAATTATGCCATGCTTGCATCACCAAGAGATATATGAATAAATGCTATGATTTGCATTATGCCTTGTATCGTGTTAAGATATCAAACAAAAACTTGCATCGTAATTTTACGAGTTGATATCTTACCGTGTGATGAAATGCAATACTTGCTAAAATATTTGAAATGTGTACTTGAAATGTGTACATCTTGTAATGATATCAAAATCATACTTCACAGTTTTATATGTTGATATCTTACAATATGATGAATTGTTACTATTACCATCATTCAAACTTGTAAAATTTGAAAATGAATGTCAAGCCATGACATCATCTTCAGAGAGATACATCATAATAGGAATCATGATGGGAATATTGATAAGTTCAAATGATTTTAACTTATGTCTTTTGAATTCTTAAGGTTTTGAATTCAAGAATGACTTATATCAAGTATGGCATATAGATAGGGGGAGTTAAGGTTAACTCCATTATCAATTGATTGTCATCATAAAAAAGGGGGAGATTGTTGAATCACGGATTTTGATGATGAAGTCAATTGTCATTTGTTGTCTAATCTATGTGTTGAGATAACTGTGCAGGATTAACTACGATGAAAGTTAGACATGCAGCAGGAGTTGCGCCGGAGTCAAGACAATGATCATGTTGGGAGTTCGAGAGTTCGACTGAAGTTCAGACAGTCGTCGGAGGTTCTGCGGGAACAAATCCGAGAAGTCCATAAGCTTGCCAAAGAAGCTCGTCGGAACTTGCCAAGTGGATTGTCGCAAGTCCAGGAGTTTGCCGGAAGTCTGCAGGAGCATCACCGAGGGTTCATCGGATGATCGACGGAAGTTCGCCGAAAACTCGCCGGAAGAAGCGATTGATGCACCGGAGCAAGCTGCAGAAATTGTCTTAGGATTTATCGTAGTTAGCACAATGATTAAGTTGGGAAAGGGAGGTGATCCCATTAGCTTAATCTTGGGCAATTGGGCCCCTGAAAAACCCAAATTGGGCCGAATGGATCTACCCATTCGGACCCTGATTGCTATGGGAGGTGCAACCGCCCAAGCCAGGAGGTAGCACCGCCTGGGCTAAGTCTCCCAAGGAGACTAAGCGGTGCAACCGCCCCAGCTAGGAGGTAGCACCGCCTGGGCTCAGTCTCCGAGCGAGATTGGGCGGTGCAACCTCCCTTGACAGGAGGTAGCACCGCTTGAGCTCGGTCTTCGAGCTCTGGCAGGCGGTGTAACCGCCCTAGTGAGGAGGTGCAACCGCCTGAGCTTGGTCTTTGAGCTCTGGTAGAGAGGTGCAACCGCCCTTGACAGAGGTGGCACCGCCTTGAGGCTCAGTCTTCGAGCTCTGCCAGGCGGTGCAACCGCCCCAATCAGGAGGTGCAACCGCCTGATCCCGGAATTCCGGGAATTGACAGTTTTGAGCTCCAAATTTGAACTGGGTTGGGGCCTATAAATACCCCACCCATTCAGCACTGAAAAGTAGAAACTTGCACTCGAAATCTTGATCTCTTTCTGTGATTCTTAGAGCTCAAAATTGTTGTAAAGGCCAAAAGTTCTCTTCCCTATGTTCTTCAAAGCTTTGAGTTGTAAAGAGAGGAGAGAAAACTTCTGTAAGGGTTGTCTCCTAAGCCCGTCAAAAGGAGTGAAACTGTAAAAGGGTGGTTGGCCTTCGCCTATTGACGGAAGGCCTCTAGTTGACGTCGGTTACCTCGTCGGTGGAGGAAGCCAAAAGTGGAGTAGGTCAAGATTGACCGAACCACTCTAAATCTCGATTTGCATTTACTTTGAGCATTTTATGTTTACTGCAAACCTCCTAAATAGCTACTGCCTTCTGCACTTTTACAAACAAGTTTCTAAGTTCAGAGCTTTCCGAATCTGCGTTTAGACGTAAATCGGCTTTTTCGTACAATCATTACATTTCAGTTTACGTTTACGTTTTGATTTCAATCATAACTGCAAACTGCCTTCTGCGTATTTATAAAACATATCTCAAAGTTCAGTATCTTCAAAATTGGCATTTAGATGTAAATCGGTTTTATCGTACGAACGTCGCATTTCAGTTTGCGCTTGCATTCTGATTTTCATCATAAACTGCAAACTGCCTTCATAGATTTACTTTAACGTCATCTCGCTTAATCTTAAGTTAAAGTAATCTTAAAATCAGCTTTTACATCGAAATCATTTTTATCAAACGAACGTAGCTTTCGATTTTAATAGTGAAAGATTTCCGCTGCACTAATTCACCCCCCCCCCCTCTTAGTGATCTTGATCCTAACAATTGGTATCAGAGCAGGGTTAACTCTCAAACGCATTAAAACCCAAGAGAGATGGCTTACGCCGGAAACCAAGAGGGCCATTCTATTACACGTCCACCCATGTTCAGTGGGACGGACTACACCTATTGGAAGACCCGAATGAGGATCTTTCTTATTTCTATGGATTTTGAACTTTGGAATCTTGTTGAAAATGGATTTTTGAAGTCTTCTCTTCCAATGATCGATTGGAATGAATTGGAGAAGAAGGCTTTCGCTCTTAATGCAAAGGCTATGAATGCCTTATTTTGTGCACTTGATAAAAATGAGTTTAACCGTGTTTCAACTTATGAAACCGCATTTGATATTTGGCACACACTCGAAGTGACTCACGAAGGCACAAGTAGAGTGAAAGAGTCAAAAATCAATGTTCTGTTGCATTCTTTCGAACTTTTTCGGATGAAACCGAGTGAGACTATTGGCGACATGTTTACCCGTTTCACGGATGTCGTCAACGGTCTAAAAGGACTCGGAAAAAGTTTTTCGGATTTTGAGCTCGTAAATAAGATTCTAAAATCCCTTCCTAAAAGCTGGGATCCTAAAGTCACTGCTATTCAAGAGGCGAAAGATCTAAACAACTTCCCTCTTGAAGAACTAATTGGGTAATTAATGACCTACGAGATGACTTGTAAAGCTCATGAAGAGCAAGAATACATCCTTCTAAAGAACAAGAAGGATATGACACTTAAAACTTTAGAAGGCCACTTAAGAGAAAACTCAAGTGATGAGGACTGTGATGATGACTTGGCACTTCTAACAAGAAAATTTAAAAAATTCTTTAAAAGAAACAAGTTTAAGAATGACGCAAAAAATAAACTTGAACCCAAAAAGGACCAAGTTATTTGCTATGAATGCAAAAAGCCGGGACACTACAAGAATGATTGTCCCCAAGTCAAAAAGCGAATATCAAAGAAGAAGGCGGTCAAAGCAACATGGGATGACTCGAGCGCATCCGAAGAAGAGGAGTCCAACACCGAGCAAGTTGCTCATTACGCCTTAATGGCCATCGGAGATGAGGTAACAAATTTAATAGATCCAGATTTATCATTTGATGAATTATTAAATGCCTTCCATGATTTATTTGATGAATGCAAGATTATCAATAGAAAATACAAATTGCTAAAAAAGGAGAATTATAGTCTTACTTGTAATTTTGATAAGTTAAAAACTGAAAATCATGATAGTTTAAATTCATGCATCAAATGCCATGATCTAGAAACTCTCCAAAAAGAAAACTTGCTACTTAAGGACACCTTTAAGAAATTCGAGGTTGGTAGCAAGTCATTGAACATGATCCTTGCAAACAAGGGCCACGTTCCCAAAAGAAGTGGAATTTGATTTGTGAGAAGTTCTCATCAAAATCCAACCACCTTCATAAAAGACACCATCTTACATGTTCGACACCAAAACAAATGCAACTTTTATTGTAAATTTGGACACAAGACGCATTATTGTCCATTCAAGAAAATTAGTCCAAACAAATTGATTTGGGTTCCTAAAGGAACCATGATAAATTCCATGCAACATGATAGACAATGTAGATCTATTTGTGAGGCACCTAAAAGCAAATGGGTACCTAAAAATCATCCCTTCCTGTAAAAACATTAAAAAACATAAAAATTTAAGGCTGGAGCAAGAAATAATATTCTACTACTTGATTCTCAATATTCATGACCCAAGATCCAAAAAGGAACTCGCAATGCTCTCTAGCCTAAATAACTGATGGAGGTTATAAATTTAAAATCACAAATGCGATTTAGATACAACCTTATTTGACTTTTCAGAATTAGAAACGTATGATTCCCAAATTCACATATCGTCTGGATTTTCGAACCCATCAATTTCATCCGTTCATAACCTTCGAATCCAACTCTGTATCATGAAGTGACTAAGTCTATCATGAACTTGCAAGGCTTACCAACTTGAACAAACTATCACAAACATGTATACGACATTGAGAGTATGCACGTTAAAAGATCTATCTTGATCGTGCAAAAGCCCTTGCCTTAAAATGAAAACTCTTACGTAAGTACGTAAGTAAAGTTGATTGCTCTGAATGAAAATTCTTCTCAAGACAAAAAAAACTCTCAAATCAGATCACACTGATCAGAACAAGTGCTCACCGCCTGCAGGCGGTGGCACTGCCCCAGCTGGAGGTAGCACCTCTAGCTGTCACGTGTTGCAAGCGATTGCACCGCTCCAGCCAGAGGTGCAACCGCCCGCAACTCTGCCCTTTTTAACCCAAGCTAGGGCCGGCGGTGAAACCGGCCCCAACTCACTCCCTTCCCTCCTCTACTCTTCCAAGCCTCCTCCATCCCCATTTCTCCCCTCTTAGCATCCCAAATACCCCTCATTTCGAAGCAAAACATCAACAATCCTTCCCTCTCTTGAAGATCTCACTAAGGTACTTTCTACGAAGCCCTTAAACTCTGTTTTTTGATTCATTTACTCTTCCTCATCACTATTCTTCTAAACAGCAGTAGTTATGGGATCTAGAAGATCCTTAAGGGACAAAGGAAAGAGGAGATTAGTAGAAGATTTTGATCTCACCCTTTTCAATTCAAAATACCATGCTGAAAAATTTTCCTCTTTCGAACTTAGGAGTGTCAATAAGGGAAAATACGTAGATTTAAATGAACTAAGAGACTTAGAGACAATCCAATGGTTTGCAAACTTAGATCTACTTCTAATTTTGCAAATTAACGAACCCATCTATCCAAGACTTGTTAGATTGTTTTACAACAACATACAAATAGATGAAGAAGAAAGAATGTCCACCTATCTTTTAGGACAACACATCTCAATTACGGATAGATTCATTTGCGACATGATAGGCATTCCTATGAAAAGTAGAGGACTTTACTTTAGAGGATCATGAGATGATGAAACTGTTGGAACAACATATGTTGAAGCCTTAGGAACAATTTTTGCCAATCCCAACTTAGCATTTATTCCTAAAAGTTGTGAACATCTACTGCCTCTAAACACTAAGGTACTTCATCATATCCTAACTAGCATCATTCTCCCTAAACAATACCATCATGAAGAAGTAAGCCAATTAGAATTAGGAACTATGTATTTGATCATGAAGGGACATGACATCTGTCTTGGTTATCTTATCCAACAAAATATGTTAGAACTATCTAAGAAAGACATGATGCTCCCATATGGTGGTATAATAATTAGAATAATGAAAGCCTACGATATTCTAGTACCACCGGAAGAAGAAGTAATAAAAGTAGATAGATTTAGCATAATAAATAAAAATCTACTTCACCGATTAAGATGTTTTTATAGAAACGGTAACTAGGTTAGAATGCTAAGAAGAACTGATCCCCCTCAACCTGAACCAGAACCAGAAACACCAGTCTTTAGGAGTACCCAATCTCCTCCGATCTGTCCCTTTGAGGAAACACATCCATTTGAGCAAACTCATACATCATCTGTCGAAGATATTGGGATTCAAATGGACCGATTCGAACAAAGATAAGAACGGCTTGAACAACGACAAGATCAAATCCTATCTGAGCTGCAGCAAATCTATCGTCAATTTGACTCCTTGTTTAGGCACTTTAATTTTCCACCTCATGAATGAGCCTGTATGAACACAATCATATGTTGTTATTGTAAACTCCTTATGTTACTCACCATGATGTGCTTTGACTTGATCCTTGATATGGTTACCTGATATATTTTGAGCATATGTAGAGTTGTAAACATCTATCATGGTAAATATATGCCTTGTGCCTTGTGGTAAATATAAACTAATTGGTTATCTCAAATTTTATATTGAAACTAAAGGTTTTAAAAACCTTGTGCTTTGATTTCCATGATAAATATAGTTTGAAAAAGTGATATACCAATGCAGTTGATAAGTCATTGTCATTGATATTAAACATCAACTAGTCGATATTTTTACAAAACTTCTAAGTGATGAACAATTTGATTTCATAAGAAGAGAATTAGGAATGTTGATGTGTCCGAATAGATAAACTAGTCAAAATTATTTTTCGGACTTTATTGAATAATCAAATCACTTGACTGCCATTACATGCCTAAATAACATGTTGGAAATTATGTGTTGAATACAAAAATGTTTTGCCTTTTGATTGTATTTAAAAATCTGTAGCATAGTCTTGTCCGAATGCATGAAAAAGTTAATTTCATTTCCGGATTCGCTTAACAATTGGAATGCTAAAAATCGGATTTTCTCGTATACTCTTATGAAAAATATTTTTCTGAAATGGATTTGATTCCATCTTGAAATATGGATGATAGTATTTACAAAAAGTTGTTTCACATATCTTGACTCAAAGCAAACTCACAAATAGCATGAATCAAAGAAATCAACATATCATGTTCTCCTTTATGTGCTATCATTTACTATTGGAAATAACATGAATCAAGTAAAGGCATGAAACAATCATCGCACTTATACTAAAAATTTACTTGTATTGTTATCCTGATATTACAACTACCATGTTTTTTGTTGATGATAAAGGGGGAGAAATATATGAATTGATGCTATAAACACTGATGCTATAATTATGCCATGCTTGCATCACCAAGAGATATATGAATAAATGCTATGATTTGCATTATGCCTTGTATCGTGTTAAGATATCAAACAAAAACTTGCATCGTAATTTTACGAGTTGATATCTTATCGTGTGATGAAATGCAATACTTGCTAAAATATTTGAAATGTGTACTTGAAATGTGTACATCATGTAATGATATCAAAATCATACTTCACAGTTTTACATGCTGATATCTTACAACATGATGAATTGTTACTATTACCATCATTCAAACTTGTAAAATTTGAAAATGAATGTCAAGCCTTGACATCATCTTCAGAGAGATACATCATAATAGGAATCATGATGGGAATATTGATAAGTTCAAATGATTTTAACTTATGCCTTTTGAATTCTTAAGGTTTTGAATTCAAGAATGACTTATATCAAGTATGGCATATAGATAGGGGGAGTTAAGGTTAACTCCATTATCAATTGATTGTCATCATCAAAAAGGGGGAGATTGTTGAATCTCGGATTTTGATGATGAAGTCAATTGTCATTTGTTGTCTAATCTATGTGTTGAGATAACTGTGCAGGATTAACTACGATGAAAGTTAGACATGCAGTAGGAGTTGCGCCGGAGTCAAGACAATGATCACGTTGGGAGTTCGAGAGTTCGACGGAAGTTCGGACAGTCGTCGAAGGTTCTGAGGGAACAAATCCGAGAAGTCCATAAGCTTGCCAAAGAAGCTCGTCGGAACTCGCCAAGTGGATCGTCGCAAGTCCAAGAGTTTGTCGGAAGTCCGCAGGAGCATCACCGAGGGTTCATCGGATGATCGACGGAAGTTCGCCGGAAACTCGCGGGAAGAAGCGATTGACGCACCGGAGCAAGCTGCCGAAATTGTCTTAGGATTTATCGTAGTTAGCATAATGATTAAGTTGGGAATGGGAGGTGATCCCATTAGCTTAATCTTGGGGCAATTGGGCCCATGAAAAACCCAAATTGGGCCGAATGGATCTACCCATTCGGACCCTGATTACTGTGGGAGGTGCAACCGCCCAAGCCAAGAGTTAGCACCGCCTGGGCTAAGTCTGCCAGGGAGACTAGGTGGTGCAACCGCCACAGCCAGGATGTAACACCGCCTGGGCTCAGTCTCCGAGCGAGACTGGGTGGTGCAACCTCCCTTGACAAGAGGTAGCACCGCCTGAGCTCGGTCTTCGAGCTTTGGTAGAGAGGTGCAACCGCCCCTGACAGAGTTGGCACCGCCTAGTGGCTCAGTCTTCGAGCTCTGCCAGGCGGTGCAACCGCCCTAGTTAGGAGGTGCAACCGCCTGATCCCGGAATTCCGGGAATTGACAGTTTTGAGCTCCAAATTTGAACTGGGTTGGGGCCTATAAATACCCCACTCATTCAGCACTGAAAGGTAGCATCTTAGACTCGAAATCTTAATCTCTTTCTGTGATTCTTAGAGCTCAAAATTATTGTAAAGGCCAAAAGTTCTCCTCAAAGTTCAATCATAACTGCAAACTGCCTTCTGCGTATTTATAAAACATATCTCAAAGTTCAGTATCTTCAAAATTGGCATTTAGACGTAAACCGGTTTTATCGTAAGAACGTCGCATTTCAGTTTGCGCTTGCATTCTGATTTTCATCATAAACTGCAAACTGCCTTCATAGATTTACTTTAACGTTATCTCACTTAATCTTAAGTTAAAGTAATCTTAAAATAAGCTTTTACATCGAAATCATTTTTATCAAACGAACGCAGCTTTCGATTTTAATAGTGAAAGATTTTCGCTGCACTAATTCACCCCCCCCCCCCTCTTAGTGCTCTTGATCCTAACACTCCCCTCCTTGCGATGACCAAAACAGGGAAACCGAGAAAGGGTCGTCGCCGCTATTTTCGGCCAACGGACCACCCCCTAGCAGCGTGTAGCCTCGGTGCACCTTTGCTGCTCCTCACCCTCGACGACCTTGCTTCCAGCCGCACTACCACTGTTGCCTCTCAACCTCGGCAACAACCTTTCCTTCTGTGGTGTGATAGAAATATAGTTCCCTCTGTTGCTGCAGCCCCCCGTTGTTCCTTGTCGGGACCCTCTTTCCCTCCTCCATCGCTGTCGTTGCTTCTTGGCCACTCAACCACCACCACAGCTACACCCCGGCCACCAACCTTCGCCTCTCCAGCACCGCCGCCCCTGCTTCCTGGTAGCCCGAACCCCTGCTTCAGCCTACCGCACCCTTGCTTCAGCCCACTGCACCCCTGCTTCCCTTCTTCCCCACCGCCACTACAAGGCAACTCCTCCACCACTGTCGCTACTTCCCGGCCGCTCGACGACTTCTACTGCTACTCCCCGGCCAGCGACCTTCACCTCTTTATTGCCCCATCTCGCTCGAGTGAGAAGGGCCATGACCGGTACTTTGTAGCCAATGGACCACTCCCTCGTCGCTTCTACCGTCGGCGACGCTGCCCCCAACTGCACCACTATCACTGCCTCCCCTTGGTTCGTAGCCATAGTCGATTGACCATCCCTCCTCGTGGCGATCAAAACAAGGCAACCACAACTGCCGCAGCCACTGTTGTTTCCTCAACTGCATGCGATCCCTCAGCATCACCAGCGCCTCCTTCCATAGTGCGACAGAGACAAAGCAATGCTGCCTTCCATCTGCGCTATCATAGCCACCACAATGGCGAGCCCTTGGCGGTGCCACCCCCAGCCACACCACCATCGCTGCCTCCCAACCCTTAGCAGTAGTGATCCCTCCATGCAGCGATTGCAACAAGCATCGCTGCCTCCCATGCAGCGATTGCAGCTACATCCTCGCACCCTCGTAGCAACCCTTCATTCCCACAGTGCTACCACCGACTACATCACAATAGAAGCACCGAATAGGGCAGTGATTGATGCCCTAGTCCCGACACCAAAAATAGGAGTTGAGAACCAAGATTTGTAGTCTTACACAATGGCCACCGATAACTCAGTGAAAGTACAAGTGAAAGCATTGGAAATCAGAATTGAGAACCGGCTACAAGAAACACTTAATGATTTCAAAATGAGCCTACTAGATTGCCTCAACAAATTTCAACAAAATAAGGGCTTAAGTTATACATTGTACAGATATGGAAATACAGGAAAAGGGCCCTAAGATTATGACACAAACTACTCACACATGAAGGTGGAATTTCCTATTTGGATCAAGAGAGGCACTAAGAGGGGGGGTGAATTAGTGCAGTGGGAAACTTTTACGATTTTAGAAAATATTTCGTACGTTCGAAGGAAATCGATTTGGAAAGATAGTAACTTTAAAACATAAGAGAGCATAAGTGTAGTGAAAGCAAGATGAGGAGAAGAAGTGCTTTGCTATGAAATGATTTGCAATTAAAGAAGATTGCTCAAAACGAAATGCAAATCAGATTTAGAGTGGTTCGGTCAACGTGACCTACATCCACTTTTAGATTCCTCCTCCAACAAGGTCTCCAGCATCCACTAAAGTCCTTCCTTCAATAGGTGAAGACCGAACACCTCTTTATAACACTTTCTCCTTTTCCCGAGTTTAGGAGATGAACCCTTACAAGTCTTACTCCTCTTTCTTGGTTGGTTAAAAGGCTAAGAGATTGAAGGAGGAGAACTCTAACTTTTATAATACTTTAAGGCTCAAGAACTCAAGATTATGCCAATAGGTTTTGTTCCCTTTCATGCAGAAAAGGGTGAGATTTTTATAGGCCCCAATGGCTTCAAAATTAGAGTAAAAAAGTGTCACATCCCCGGAATCCGGGGTACTAGCGGTACCACCGTCGTTACTAGGCGGTACTATCGTCGTTGATATGACATTGGGCGGTACCACCGCAAAACAGGGGCGGTACCACCGCTAGCATCACTACTGTTGGCGGTACCACCGCCCATTCTAGGTGGGTACCACTGCCCAAGAATCCAAGGGCACTGCTTTCCAAGCGGTGCCACCGCCGGCCATATTTTTAGGGGCTGAATTGGGTGCTCAATTCAGCCTAATTCAGCCCTTTTAAGGGCCCAATTGGCCCATAATTAAGTTAGTGAGATTACCTTACATATAGATGGGGGAGTTAAGGTTAACTCTGTCATCAATTGATTGTCATCATAAAAAAGGGGGAGATTGTTGAATTTAAGATTTTGATGATAAAGTCAATTGTAATTTGTTTTATCTAATCAATATGTTAAGAAAAGTATGTAGGATTAACTACAATGGTAGTAAGACATGAAACAGGTGTTGTGCTAGAGTCAAGATCGAGATCACATTAGGAGTTCGAGAGTTCGTCGGAAGTTCTGCGGGAACCAATCGTGAAGTCCAGAAGCAAGCCATAGATGCTCGTCAGAACTCACCAAAAAGATCATCGCAATATCTAAGAGCTTGCTGGGAGTCCGTCGGAGCATTGCCGAGAGTTCGTCGGATGTTCGCCGAAAGTACGACGGAAGCTCGTCGGAAGTGCGATTGATGCACCGGAACTAATTGCAGTAATCATGTCTTAATTATTATAGTTAGAGTGTAAATTAAGTTAGAATTAGGAGGTAATCCCACTAACTTAATTAGGGGCCAATTGGGCCCTAAGTTGGGTTAGTTTGGGTCAGATTCAAGGCCCAACCAGGACCTAGAATTCCTAGCGGGCGATGGCACCGCTAGGGCCGGCGGTGGCGTCACTTGGGAGACTCGGTCTCCCAGGAATTCTGGGCGGTGGTATTGCCCTTGTCAAGTGGTAGTACTGTCGGTAGTTATTACTACTAGTGGTGGTACTGCCCCTGTCGGGCGGTGGTACTGCCAGAGCTTGGTCTTCGAGCTCTGTCAGGCGGTAGTACTGCCTAATCTGACACTGGGCGGTAGTACCGCCCAGTGTCAGATGTCAGGTGGTAGTACCACCCAGTAATGGCGATGGTACCATCAGGACCCTAGAAATCCAGGATGAGACACTTCTTGGCTCCATTTTTTAAAACCATTGGGGTCTATAAATACCACACCCTTTTCTGCATGAAAGGGCAACAAAATCTTGATAAATTCTTGAGTCTTTAAAGTGTTAAAAAGTTGTAAAAGTGCTAGAGTTCTCCTTCCTTTTCTAAGTGTTGAGATCATTCGAGAGAGGAGTGAAACTTGTAAGGGTTGTCTCCTAAATATGGCAAAAGAATAAAAGCTGGAAAAGGTGGTTAACCTTCGCCTATTAAAGGAAGGCCTCTAGTGAACGCCGGTGACCTCGTCGGAGGAGGAAGCCGAAAGTGGATGTAGGTCACGATTGACCGAACCACTCTAAATCTGGTTTGCATTTTGTTTTGAGCAATCTTATTTAATTGTAAATCATTTTATAGCAAAGTACTTCTTCTCCTCATCTTCC
The DNA here is from genome assembly GCF_036884655.1 of Musa acuminata AAA Group. NCBI lineage: Eukaryota > Viridiplantae > Streptophyta > Magnoliopsida > Zingiberales > Musaceae > Musa > Musa acuminata. The sequence goes on along the minus strand of NC_088347.1, from coordinate 14,350,526 downwards.
TTTCACTGCACTTACGCTCTCTTACATTTTAAATTAATTATCTTTTCGAATCGATTTCCTTCGAACATACGAAATATTTTCTGAAATCACATAAGTTTTTCACTACACTAATTCACCCCTCCTTCTTAGTGCGCTCTTGATCCTAACAATTCGTATCAGAACGAGGTTCACTCTAGTTTAATTTAAAACCCAAGAGAGATGGCATTTGTCGGCAACCAAGAGGGTCATTCAATTACATGTCCGTTCATATTCAATGGGATGGATTACACATATTAGAAGACAAGAATGAGGATCTTCCTGATTTCAATGGATTTTGAGCTTTGGAATATTGTAGAAAATAGATTTCAAAAGTCTTCTCTTTCAATGAATGATTGGAATGAGTTGGAGAAGAAGATTTTCGCTTTAAACGCAAAGGCTATGAATGCCTTGTTTTGTGCATTAGATAAAAACGAGTTTAATCGAATATCGATTTGTGAAATGACTTTTGATATTTGGCACAAACTCGAAGTGACTCATGAAGGTACTAGTAGAGTGAAAGAGTTAAAAATTAACCTTTTAGTGCATTCTTATTAATTGCTTCGAATGAAACCGAGTGAGACCATTGGAGACATGTACACCCGATTTACAGATGTCATCAATGGTCTAAAAGGACTTGGTAAAGTTTTTTAGATTTTGAGCTTGTTAATAAAGTTTTAAGATCCCTTCCAAAGAGTTGGGACCCTAAAGTCACGACCATTCAAGAGACCAAAGATTTAAATAACTTTCCTATTGAATAACTAATTGGGTCACTAATAACCTATGAAATGACATATAAAGCTCATGAAGAGCTTGATGACACCCTTCTAAAGAACAAGAAGGATATAGCACTAAGAACACAAGAAGATCACTTGAGGGAAAACTCAAGTGATGAGGACTTAGCACTTTTAACAAGGAAATTCAAAAAATTTATCAAAAGAAACAAATTTAAAAATGACACTAAAAATAAATTTGAACCCAAGAAAGATCAAGTAATTTGCTACGAAGGCAAGAAACCGAGACACTACAAGAGTGAATGTCTCCAAGCCAAGAAGAGTACACCAAAGAAGAAGACTCTCAAAGCAACATGGGATGACTCAAGCGCATCCGAAGAAAAGGAGCCAACCAACACTTAGCAAGTTGCTCACTATGTGCTAATGACCATTGGAGATGAGGTAACGAGTTCAATTGATGCAAATTTATCATTTGATGAACTATTAGATGCTTTTCATGATTTATTTGATGAATACAAAACAATTAGTAAAAAATATAAATTGTTAAAAAAGGAGCATGAATCTCTTATTAGTGATTTTGATAAATTAAAAATTAAGCATAATGATAGTTTAGCTCCATGTACGAAATGCCATGAAGTAGAAACACTTAGAAAGGAAAACTTGCTACTCAAAGATACCTTTAAGAAATTTGAGGTTGGTAGCAAGTCTTTGAACATGATCCTTGCTAATAAGGGTCACGTTCATAGAAAAGACGGAATTGGATTTTTTAGTAGCTCTCACAATAATCCAACCACCTTTGTTAAAGGCCCTACCTTGCATGTTTCACCCCAAAAGAAATGTAACTTTTGTTACAAATTTGGGCATGTAGCTTATCATTGTCCATTTAAGAAATGTAGTCCACATAAATTGATTTGGGTTCCTAAAGGAACCATAAATAACTCCATGTAAAATGATAAGTCAAGCCGATTAGTTTTTGAGACACCCAAGGTCAAATGGGTACCTAAAAATCATTATCTTTTGTAGAAACATATACCATCACAAGCTAGGAGCAAGAGATGATACCTTGATAGTAGATGTTTGAGACATATGACCGGAGATCCAACTTAATTCTCTAAGCTCACTAGCCTAGACGAAGGATTTGCCACATTTGAAGACAATGACAAAGGTAAAATCATTAGCATAGGAACTATAGGTAACATATCCAACTTTTTTATTGAAGATGTGTTGTTAGTTGATGACTTGAAGCATAACCTTTTGAGTATTAGTCAATTATGTGATAAAGAATATATTGTTATATTTGAATTTAATGCTTGCATTATTGAAAAACCATACAAAAATAGATCTATGATTACACTAAAACAAAATAATGTATACACTATTAACATCAATGATATTTGCAATGAAATACGTTTTTTGATTTTCAATGACGATACTTGGCTTTAGCATAGGAGATTAGGTCATGCTAGCATGAAACTAATCTCTCAAATTTTATCTAAAGAACTTGTAAGAGGAATTCCTCATATCAAGTTTGTCAAAGATAATGTGTGTGATGCATGTCAATTAGGAAAACAAATAAAAGGTAGCTTCAAACCTAAGAACCAAATAAGCACCTCTAGACCCTTGCAATTAATCCATATGGACTTGTTCAGACCAATTTCTACATCAAACCTAGGAGGCAGCAAATATGCATTTGTCATCGTGGATGATTATAGTAGATACACATGGACTTATTTTTTGACACACAAAAGTGAATGCTTTAGATATTTCTCCAAGTTTTATAAACTTGTTCAAAATGAAAAGGGTTTCATGATTTCATCAATTCAAAGTGATCACGGTGGTGAATTTCAAAACCATGATTTTCAAGAATTTTGTGAATCTAATGGATACATCCACAACTTCTCTACTCCAAAAAATCCTCAACAAAATAGAGTAGTAGAAAGAAAGAATAAAAGTTTATAAGAAATGGTAAGAACAATGTTGAATGAACATAGCCTACCCAAATATTTTTGGGCCGAAGCCGTAAACGTGACATGATATATTTTGAATAGAGTTCTAGTAAGACCCTTACTCACCAAAACTCCTTATGAATTATGGAACAACAAAAAACCTAATATTTTATATTTTAAAGATTTTAGGTATAAGTGTTTTATCTTGAATGAAAAAGATGCCTTAGGAAAATTTGATGCTAAATCCAATGATGGAATTTTTCTTGGCTATTCTTCTATTTCCAAAGCATTTTGTATCTTTAATAAAAGAACTTTGATTATGGAAGAATCCATTCATGTTATTTTTAATGAGGTTTTCGTAATTAAGAAAAATGATTTTGATGATGATGTTAATTTTGATGCCTTGAATTTAAATGAAACCCTTTCTCTATCTAGCAATTTGGATGCATCTACTTCCGGAACATCCTTACCCAAGGATTAGAAGTATGTAGATGCTCATCCTAAGTAGCTAATCATAGGAGACACATCTAAAGGGGTTCAAACACGTTCTTCTCTTAAAATTTTTTGTGCCAACATCGCTTTTCTCTCCCAAATTGAACCTAAATGCATTGACGAGGCCATGAAAGATGATTCATGGATCATCACAATGCAAGATGAGTTAAATCAATTTAAGAGAAATGAGGTGTGGAAGCTTGTTCCTAGGCCAAATGACCATTTAGTTATTGGTACTAAATGGATCTTTAAAAACAAGCAAGATGAATCTGGTATCATGGTTAGAAACAAGGCTAGATTAGTGGCTAAAAGTTTTAACCAAGAAGAAGGTATCGATTGCGAAGAAACCTGCGCTCCTGTGGCTCGATTAGAAGCCATAAGAATGCTCCTTGCCTATGCTTCTAGTAATAATTTTAAGTTATTTCAAATGGATATTAGAAATGCTTTTCTTAATGGCTTTATTTCTGAAGAAGTTTATGCTGAACAACCTCTCGGATTTGAGAATGATAGTCTCTCTAATCATGTGTTTAAATTAACTAAAGCTCTCTATAGTTTAAAACAAGCCCCAAGGGCTTGGTATGAGAGACTTAGTTCATTTCTTTTTGAAAATAATTTTTCTAAAGGCAAGGTCGATACTACATTGTTTATCAAAAATTTTAAAAACAATTTTCTTATTGTTCAAATTTATATTGATGATATCATTTTTGGCTCTACGAATGAATCTCTTTGTGAATCATTTGCTAAAAGTATGAGTCTTGAATTTGAAATGAGTTTGATGGGGAAATTAACTTTCTTTTTGGGCTTACAAATCAAACAACTAAGTAATGCTATATTTCTTAGTCAAACAAAATATGCCTTAGATTTGCTAAAAATGTTTAATATGGATAGCTCAAAGGCTATCAATACTCCTATGAGCACCTCCACTAAGTTAGAAATTGATGAAAGTGGAGAAAGCTTTGATCAAAAAGCTTATAGGGGTATGATAGGAAGTTTAATTTACCTCACCGTAACTAGACCGGATATCATATTTAGTATAAGACTTTATGCTAGGTTTCAATGTAATCCTAAGATATCTCATCTTAGAGCAATTAAGAGAATACTTAGATATCTTAAAGGAACCATAAATATAGGATTATGGTATCCAAAATCCAAAAACTTTGAGCTAATTGCTTATGCTAATGCGGATTTTTCTAGATGTAGACTAGATAGAAAAAGCACTTTAGGAACATGTCAATTTTTAGGACACGTACTTGTTTCTTGGACTTCCAAGAAACAAAATTTGGTTGCACTATCTACAATCGAAGTTGAGTACATTACAGCTAGTGCATGCTATGACTAATCATGATGTAATCCTAGAGTTTATTGATACAAAACATCAATTAGTCGATATTTTTACAAAGCCTTTAATTGAAGAACAATTTGATTTTATTAGAAGAGAGTTAGGAATGTTAATATGTCCGAATGCGTGAATTTGTTAAATTTTGGACTTTCTTAATTCTTTGATCACTCACTTAAATTATGTGCTAATAATTGTATGATGCGAATTTTATATAATGATAAGGTTGTGTGCTTATTCACTTTGAAGTTGAAAATTTTGTGCTTTGATGCTAAAAGTCTCTATGATGATGAGCATGTTATCATGCAATGATGCAATAACATGTTTACTTTCATGATTATGATTTATATTGAATATTGAGAAGTTTTAATCATACATCAGATTCTTAATCTTTGAGTACTACAAAGCACTAATGATTTTACCTCATACAAGTAGTGATGAACAGCCATGACAAAACACTTTATAAATACATGAATTTGATGCATATTTTCTTTCTGGACTACCTTTCACTTAATGTATTTCTTGAATGGAGCTTTCATGAGTCTATGCCATAACAAGTTTATTCCATCACTTAATGATTTTTGATACATAGAAGTCATTGACAAATGCATCTCTCATGAATTTATCTCTTGTCAATTTTTAACTGAGAAATGGATTTCATATGATAATTCTTTGACATGAATTATTTTTTAATTAAGGAAGAATTTTTGTTTGAGATAAACACTTGCAAGGATTTAATTTTACTTGAATATCTTGATCCTTGTGAAAAATGAAGCATGATTTAATGACACTCTTTTATCATTTTTAACTTTGTTCAAAGTTGGTTCTCAATGGTTTTTCCTCACTTACTTTCCTCCTTCATGCAAAGTTTTAATGAAAAATAAAAAGGGAAAAGTTGATGGAAGCCATCTCGTTAAATATTTATAACATTTAATGTGAGAACTTTTGAATGATATTATGTCATGAATGCTTGAAATATGATTTGTACGAATTTCTTTATAATTTAAAATATGACATGAATTTTTACCACACTTGCATTTATTGTTGAATCGTTCTCCTTTTTGTTGATGACAAAGGGGGAGAAATAATACCAAAAATGTGATAAATTGATGATAAAAGTATACAATTTATTGATGATAAATGTATGCGATTTTACACTTGAAAAGTTAGCATGCTAACTTTTCTTCATTATGATAAGATATATGAAGCTTAACTTACAATTTTATAAATTGATATCTTGCCATAGAATGAATTGCTATGTTTGTCATCTTTCATAATTGAAATATCAAGACTTGAAAATGGATGTCATGCCTTGACCTCATTTTAAAAATGTTACATCATGATAGGAATCATGATATATGTATTGATAAGTTTAAATGAACTTAACTTAGCAATATGTCTCTTGAATTCAAAATTTGAATTCAAGAATGACTTTTCTCAAGTATGGCATATAGATATGGGGAGTTAAGGTTAACTCCGTCATCAATTGATTGTAATCATAAAAAAGGGAGAGATTATTGAATCTCGGATTTTGATGATGAAGTCAATTGTAATTTGTTTTATCTAATCTATATGTTGAGAAAAGTATGCAGGATTAACTACGATGGCAGTAATATATGAAGCAGGTGTTGTGCCAAAGTCAAGATCGAGATCACGTTAGGAGTTCGAGAGTTCATCGGAAGTTCGGACGTTCGTCAAAAGTTCTGTGGGAACCAACCGAGAAGTCCAGAAGCTTGCCATAGAAGCTCGTTGGAACTCACCAAGAAGATCGTCGCAAAGTCCAGGAGCTTGCTGGGAGTTCGCTGGAGCATTGTCAAGAGTTCGTCCGATGTTTACCGGAAGTATGCCGGAAGCTCGTCGGAAGTGCGATTGACGCACTGGAACATGAATTGCAGTAATCATGTCTTAATTATCGTAGTTAGAGTGTAAATTAAGTTAGGATTGAGAGGTAATCCCACTAACTTAATTAGGGGCCAATTGGGCCCTAAGTTGGGCTGGTTTGGGCCAAATTCAATGCCCAACCAAGACCTAGAATTTCAACCGATGGTGGCACCGCATGGGAGACTCGGTCTCCCAGGAATTCTAGGTGGTGGTCCGCCCCTGTCAGGCAGTAGTATCGTTGGCAATTATTATTGCTAGTAGTGGTACTGCCCCTGTCAGGCGGTCGTACTGCCAGAGCTCGGTCTCCGAGCTCTGTCAAGTAGTAGTACCACTCAGACTGAGTGGTAGCACCACCCAGTGTCAGACGTCAGGCGGTAGTACCGCCCAGTAATGACTGTGGTACCGCTAGGACCCTAGAAATCTGGGATGAGACACTTCTTGGCTCCATTTTTGAAAGCCATTGAGGTCTATAAATACCCCACCCTTTTCTGCATAAAAGGGTAATGAAATCTTGATATATTCTTGAGTCATTGAAGTGTTAAAGAGTTGTAAAAGTGCTAGAGTTCTCCGCCTTCCTTTTCTACGTGTTGAGATCATTTAAGAGAGGAGTGAAACTTGTAAGGGTTGTCCCCTAAACCCGGCAAAAGGAAAAAAGCTATAAAAGGTGGTTGGCCTTCTCCTATTGAAGGAAGGCCTCTAGTGGACGTTGGTGACCTTGTCGAAGGAGGAAACCGGTGACCTCGCCGGTGACCTCGACGAACTCTCGGCAATGTTCCGATGGACTCTCGACAAGCTCCTGGACTTTACGACGATCTTCTTGACGAGTTCTGATGAGCTTCTATGGCAAGCTCTTGGACTTCTCGGTTGGTTCTCATAGAACTTCCGACGAACGTCTGTACTTCCATCGAACTCTCGAACTCCCAATGAGATCTCGATCTTGACTCCGGTACAACACCTGCTTTATGTCTTACTGCTATCATAGTTAATCCTGCACACTTTTCTCAACATATAGATTAGATCAAACAACTCATAATTGACTTTATCATCAAAATTTGAGATTCAACAATCTCCCCCTTTTTTATGATGACAATCAATTAATGACGGAGTTAACCTTAACTTCTCCTATCTATATGTCATACTTGAGAAAAGGCCTTTGAATTCAAGAAACAAATTGATTAGTTAAGTTCATTTAAATTTATCAATACACATATCATGATTCCTATCATGATCTAACATTTTCAAAATGTTGTCAAGGCATGACATCCATTTTCAAGTATGATATTTCAAATATGAAAGATGACAAAGATAGCAATTCATCATTCTATGGCAAGATATCAATTGTAAAATTATAAATTAAGTTCTAGATATCTTATCATAATGAAGAAATTTTATTAAGCAATCATTTCAAGCATATATGATGAAATACATTGCATACATTTATCATCAATTTACCACATTTTGGTATTATTTCTCCCCCTTTATCATCAACAAAAAGGAGAACGATTCAATAATTCAAGTGTGGTAAAAATTCAGGCACTTTTTCAATTTGTATACCAATCATATTTCAAGCATTTATGACATGGTATCATTCATAAGTTCTCAACATTAAAAGTTATAAACATTAAAGAGATAGCTTCCTTCAACTTCTCCCTTTATATTATTCATTAAAACTTCGCATGAAGAAGGAAAGTAAGGAGGAAAATCCATTGAGAACCAACTTTGTGAAATGATTTGAATCAAATAAAAAATGATAAAAGATTCTTTCATTTTGACAAAGAGAAGGGGGATTCTTGAAAAGAATCAAGATATCCATATGAAATCAAATCCCCACAAAAATTATCACACACATGCTTTCATTATCACACACGAGAATTCATCTTTCAAGGATTAAGATATCCATTAGAATTCCTTCAATTTTCATGAGAAGAATTCATGAAAGAGGAGTATCACATGAAGGAGAAATTCATGAATAAAACTTCATAGTGAGAAGAGCAATACATCAAATTCATTTCTTATAAAAAATTCACAAGAATGAAATCTGTGAGAGATGCTTTTGTCAATGACTTCCATGAATCAAACATCAAGATATGTATAAATACTTCATGCATTTATAAAATATTTTGGAGGTCATAGCTTGTCAATGACCTCCAAGCCTCCTCCATCCTCATTTCACTCCATTTAGCCTCCCAAATACCTCCCATTTAGGAGCAAAACATCAAGAATCTCTCCCTATTTTGAAGACTTCACTAAGGTATTCTCTAAGAACCTCTAAAATTCTGTTTTGTTCACTCTTGTTCATCTTTATCTCTTTAAACAGCAGTAGCTATGGGTTCTAGAAGATCCTCAAGGGATAAGGGAAAGAGGAGATTAGTAGAAGAGTTTGATCTCACTCTTTTTGATTCCAAAAACCATGCTGAAAAATTTCTCTCCTTCGAACTAAGAAGCATCAATAAGGGAAAATACATAGATCTGAATGAACTAAGAGATGTAGAGACTATCCAATGGTTTGCAAACCTAAATCTACTTCCAATTTTGCAGATCAACGAACCCATTTATCCTAGACTAGTTAGATTGTTTTACAACAACATGCAAATAGATGATGAAGAAAAGATGTCAACCTATCTCTTAGGACAACACATCTCAATCACTGATAGATTCATTTGTGATATGATAGGTATTCCCACGAAAAGCATAGGACTTTACTTTAGAGGATTATGGGATGAAAAAACCATTGAAACATCCTACGTTGAAGCCTTAGGAACAATCCTTGCCGATCCTAACATAGAATTTGTTCCTAAAAGTTGTGAACATCTACTGCCTTTTAACACTAAGATACTTCATCATATCATGACTAGTATAATTCTTCCTAAACAATACCATCATGATGAAGTGAGTCAATTAGAATTAGGAATTATGTACCTAATCATGAAAGGACGTGACATTTGTCTTGGCTATCTGATCCAACAAAACATGTTAGAATTATCTAAGAAAGATATGATGCTCCCATACGGTGGAATAATTACTAGAATAATGAAAGCTTACAACATTCAAATACCACTAGAAGAAGAAGTAATGAAAGTAGATAGATTCAGCATAATAAACAAAAATCTACTTCACCGATTAAGATGTCACTATAGAAACGGTAACTGGGTTAGAATGCTTAGAAGAACTGATCCCCCTCAGCCTGAACCTGAACCTGAACCAGAGCCGGAAACCCCAGTCTTTAGGAGTACCCAATCTCCTCCGATCTGTCCCTTTGAGGAAACACATCCGGTTGAGCAAACTCACACATCATCCATGGAAGATATCGGGATTCGGATGGACCGATTTGAACAAAGACAAGAACGGCTTGAACTTCAACAAGATCAAATCCTAACCGAGCTGCAGCAAATCCATCGACAATTTGACTCTTTACTTAGGCACTTTAATCTTCCACCTCATGAATGAGCTTGTATGAACATCTGCTGTTTTTGGTATGACATGTTGTAAACTCCTTATGTTATTTATGAAGGACTTTGATTGCCTGATATGCTGTACATATGTTACCCTGATATGGTTATCTTTGTTTGTGTAAGCATATTTGCAAACATCTCTTGTTGTTTATCTCGGATTTTGCACTGAAACTAAAAAGGTTTAAAAGCCTATGCCTTGAAAAATATGAAGCAACATACCAATGTAGTTGATAAGTCAGCAGTATGACATTGATATGGTTGCTATTACTAATATGATTGCTATCATGCCCTGTATCAAGATATCAAACAAAAATTTGCATCGTACGAACTGATATCTTACCATTGATGCAATGCTACACTTGCTAAAATAAAAATCTTGCTATGCAATATGATGGAATGCTGCACTTGAAATAGTTGTGTTACTACATCAAAAGCTTAACACTCAAGAACAAAACACATTGATATTAGACATCACTTTATATGAGATCATGTCACTAATCATGATGTAACCATAGAGTTTATTGATACCAAACATCAACTAGCTGATATCTTTACAAAACCCCTATGTGAAGAACAATTTGATTACATAAGAAGAGAATTAGGAATGTTGATGTGTCCGAATACATGATGAATAGTTAAAATTATTTTTCGGATGGTATTACTATTACATGCCTTGACATCGCTTGATCAAATAACATGTTACAAATTATGTGACAAATATTTTTAACCAAATGCATGTAAGAAGTTCATTTTTCGGTTTGAATGCTATGAAAACTTTTTGAAAAATGACTTTCCTCCTTCAAGCAACAAACAATAAAGAGATATTCAAAGTATTATATGTGTCATGACTTCCTTTATGTGCTTGATAATGCTATCGTGCTTTTTGTTGATGACAAAGGGGGAGAAACATATGAATTGATAAACACTATGTCATAGCTGAACTGCCATAATCATGTCTATATCATAGTTGCAAATACTTGAGTGATGCTATAAACAATGTTATAGTTATGCCATCCTTGCATCACCAAGAGATATGTGAACATGTGCTATAGTTTGCATCATTCTATCTTGTGAAGTAAATGCAAACTTGCTAGAAAATCTCAAATGTGTGCATCATGTAAAAGTCCTTCGTAGCTTTATATGATTACATGATGAATAGTTACAAACACTATCATACAAACTTGATGATGTATGTCATGCCTTGACATCATTCTTGAAGAGATACATCATGATGGGTATCATGATGGGAGCATTGATAAGTTTAACTGATCTAACTTATCAATACATCACTTGAATTCTTAGGTCTTGAATTCAAGGTTGACTTATCTCAACTATGGCATATAGATAGGGGGAGTTAAGGATAACTCCATTATCAATTGATTGTCATCATCAAAAAGGGGGAGATTGTTGAATCTCGGATTTTGATGATGAAGTCAATTGTCATTTGTTATCTAATCTATGTGTTGAGATAAGTGTGCAGGATTAACTACGATGAGAGTAATACAAGCAGCAGGTGTTGCGCCGGAGTCAAGATCATGATCACGTTGGGAGTTCGAGAGTTCGACGGAAGTTCGGACGGTCGTCGGAGGTTCAGCGAGAACAGATCCGAGAAGTCCAGAAGCTTGCCAAGCGAAGCTCGTCGGAACTCGCCAAGTGGATCGTCGCAAAGTCCAGGAGTATGCCGGATGTCCGCAGAAGGATCACCGAGGGTTTATCGGATGATCGACGGAAGTTCGCCGGAAACTCGCCGGAAGAAGCGATTGACGCATCGGAGCAAAGCTGCATAAGTTGTCTTAGAGTTAATCGTAGTTAGCACGATGATTAAGCTTGAAAATGGGAGGTGATCCCATTAGCTTAATCTTGGGGCAATTGGGCCCCTGAAAAGATTCAAATTGGGCCGAATGGAGCGAACCATTCGGACCCTGATTGCACCAGGCGGTGCAACCGCCCAGGCCAGGAGGTGCAACCGCCAGGGCTGCGTCTCCCAGCTAGGCTGGGCGGTGCAACCGCCCATAGCTCAGTCTTCGAGCTAGACTGGGCGGTGCAACCTCCTCTGTCAAGAGGTAGCACCGCTAGAGCTCAAGTTTCGAGCTCTGCCAGGCGGTGCAACCACCGAGCTCAGTCTTCGAGCTCTGGCAGAGAGGTGCATCAGCCTGAGCTCAGTTTCGAGCTCTGCCAGGTGATGCAACCACCGAGCTCAGTCTTCGAGCTCTGGCAGAGAGGTGCATCAGCCTGAGCTCAGTTTCGAGCTCTGCCAGGTGATGCAACCACCGAGCTCAGACTTCGAGCTCTGCCAGGCGGTGCAACCACTGAGCTCAGTCTTCAAGCTCTGCCAGGCGGTGCAACCATCAAGCTCAGTCTTCGAGCTCTGGCAAAGAGGTGCAACCGCCTGATCCCAGAATTCTGGGATTTGATCGATTTGATCGTTTTGAGCTCCAAATTTGAACTGGGTTGGGGCCTATAAATACTCCACCCATTCAGCACTGAAAAGATACAGATCCACACCGAATTCTTGATCTTTTCAGTGATTCTAAGAGCTCAAATTTGTGTAAAGTCCTAAAGTTCTCCTCCTTCTGTTCTTCAAGTCTTGAGTTGTAAAGAGAGGAGAGAAAGGATCTATAAAGGATGTCTCCTGAGCCTGTCAAAAGGAGAGAAACTGTAAAAGGGCAGTTAGCCTTCGCCCATTGAAGGAAGGCAGCTAGTTGACGTTGGTGACCTCGTCGGAGGAGGAAGCCAAAAGTGGAGTAGGTCAAGACTGACCGAACCACTCTAAATCTCTGGTTTGCTTTTACTTTGAGCACTTTATCATTACTGCAAACCTCCTACATTGCTACTGCCCTCTGCGCCTTTACGAACAATTTTCTAAGCTCTGATCTTTCAGAATCTGCATTCAAACGTAAATCGTGTTTTCGTACGATCTTCACACTGCAGTTTACGCTTACATTCGGATTCCATTTATAACTGCAAATTACTTTCTACGTAAAACGCTTTTCAAGGTTCAAAACTGCTTTTAGACGCAAAACTACATTTAGACGTAAAATTACGTTTAGACGTAAAACTACGTTTTGACGCAAAATTGCGTTTAGATGTAAAACTACGTTTAGACGTAAAACTGCGTTTAGACGTAAAACTGCGTTTAGACACAAAACTGCGTTTAGACGTAAAACTGCGTTTAGACGTAAAACTGCGTTTAGACGCAAAACTGCGTTTAGACGTAAAACTGCGTTTAGACGTAAAACTACGTTTGAACGTAAAACTGCGCTTAGACGCAAACTGTGCTTAGACGCAAACTGCGCTTAGACGCAAACTGCGCTTAGACGCAAACTGTGTTTAGACGCAAACTGCGCTTAGACGCAAACTGCACTGTGATTCTGCTTTTATATCGAAATCGTTTTTTATCGGATGAACGCAGCTTTCGTTTTTAAATTGCTGTAAGATTTCCGCTGCACTAATTCCGCCCACCCCCCTCTTAGTGCTCTCGATCCTAACAGGGATCCTAAAGTCACTGCTATTCAAGATGCAAAATATCTAAACAACTTCCCTCTTGAAGAACTAATTGGGTCATTAATGACCTACGAGATGACTTGAAAAGCTCATGAAGAGCAAGAAGACATCCTTCCAAAGAACAGGAAGGATATGGCACTTAGAACTTTGGAAGATCACTTGAAAGAAAACTCAAGTGATGAGGACTGTGATGATGACTTGACACTTCTAACAAGAAAATTTAAAAAATTCATTAAAAGAAACAAGTTTAAGAATGACACTAAAAGTAAACTTGAACCCAAGAAAGACCAAGTTATTTGCTATGAGTGCAAAAAGCCGGGACACTACAAGAGTGATTGTCCCCAAGCCACAAAGAGAACAACAAAAAGGAAGGCGCTCAAAACAACATGGGATGATTCGAGCGCGTCTGAAGAAGAGGAGTCTAACACCGAGCAAGTTGCTCATTACGCCTTAATGGCCATCGGAGAGGAGGTAACGAATTTATTAGATGCTGATTTATCTTTCGATGAATTATTAAATGCCTTCCATGACTTATTTGATGAATGCAAGATTATCAATAGAAAATACAAATTGCTGAAAAAGGAGCATGATAGTCTTACTTGTGATTTTGATAAGTTAAAAATTGAATATCATGATAGTTTAAATTCATGTATCAAATGTCATGATCTAGAAACTCTCCAAAAAGAAAACCTGCTACTTAAGGACACCTTGAAGAAATTCGAGGTTGGTAGTAAGTCATTGAACATGATCCTTGCAAACAAGGGTCACGTTCCAAAAAGAAGTAGAATTGGATTTGTGAGAAGTCCTCACCTAAATCCAACCACCTTTATAAAAGGCCCCATCTTACATGTTCAACACCAAGAAAAATGTAACTTTTGTTGCAAAATTGGACACAAGACGCATTATTATCCATTCAAGAAAATTAGTCCAAACAAATTGATTTGGGTTCCTAAGGAACCATGATAAACTCTATGCAACATGATAAACAATGTAGATCTATCTTTGAGACACCCAAAAGCAAATGGGTACCTAAAAATCAACCTTTCTTGTAGAAATCCATACCATCGCAAGCTAGGAGCAAGAGATGGTACCTTGATAGTGGATGCTCAAGGCATATGACCGGAGATCCATCTCAATTCTCTAAGCTCACTAGCATAGACGAAGGCTATGTCACCTTCGGAAACAACAACAAGAGTAAAATCACAAATGCGACCTAGATACAATCCTGTTTAACTTTTCAAGAATTAGAAACGTATGATTCCCAAATTCACATATCCCTCGATTTTCGAACCCATCAATTTCATTCTTTCATAACCTTCTAATTTAACTCGTATCATGAAATGACTAACTCTGTCATGAACTTGCAAGACTTATCAACTTGAAGAAACTATCACAAACATGTGTACGACATTGAGAATGTGCACATTAAAAATCTACCTGGATCGTGCCAAAGTCCCTGTCTTAAAATAAAAATTCTTACGTAATTACGTAAGTAAAGTTGATTACTGGGAATGAAAACTCTCCTCAAGACAGAAAAATTCTCAGATCAAAACAAGTGTTCACCAAGCGGTGGCACCGCCCCAGCTGGAGGTAGCACCTCCAACTGTCACGTGTTGCAAGTGGTTGCACCGCTCCAGCCAGAGGTGCAACCGCCCGCAACTCTGCCCCTTTATAACTCAAGCTAGGGCCGGCGGTGAAACCGACCCCAACTCATTTCCTTCCCTCCTCTACTCTCCTAAGCCTCCTCTATCCTCATTTCCCCCATCTTAGCATCCCAAATACCCTTCATTTCGAAGCAAAGCATCAACATTCCTTCCCTCTCTTGAAGATCCCTCTCTTGAAGATCCCTCTCTTGAAGATCTCATTAAGGTATTCTCTAAGAAGCCCTTAAACTATGTTTCTTGATTCATTTACTTTTGCTCATCACTATTATTCTAAACAACAGTAGTTATGGGATCTAGAAGATCCTCAAGGGACAAAGGAAAGAGGAGATTAGTAGAAGACTTTGATTCCACCCTTTTCGATTCAAAATACCATGCTGAAATTTTTTTCTCTTTTGAACTTAGGAATGTCAACAAGGGAAACTACGTAGATTTAAGTGAGCTAAGAGACTTAGAGACAATCCAGTGGTTTGTAAACTTAGATCTACTCCCTATCTTACAAATTAATGAACCCATCTATCCAAGACTAGTAAGATTGTTTTACAACAACATACTAGTAGATGAAGAGGAAAGGATGTCCACCTATCTCTTAGGACAACATATTTCAATTACGGATAGATTCATTTGCGACATGATAGGCATTCCCATGAAAAGTAGAGGACTTTACTTTAGAGGATCATGGGATGATGAAAATGTTGGAACAACATACGTTGAAGCCCTACAAACAATTTTTGTCAATCCGAACTTAGAATTTGTTCCTAAAAGTTGTGAACATTTACTGCCTCTAAACACTAAGGTACTTCATCACATCCTAACTAGCATTATTCTTCCTAAACAATATCATCATGATGAAGTAAGCCAATTAGAATTAGGAACTATGTATATGATCATGAAAGGAAATGACATCTGTCTTGGTTATCTTATCCAACAAAACATGTTGGAACTATCTAAGAAAGACATGATGCTCCCATATGGTGGTGTAATAACTAGAATAATGAAAGCCTATGATATTCTAATACCACCGGAAGAAGAAGTAATAAAAGTAGATAGATTCAGCATAATTAATAAAAATCTACTTCACCGATTAAGATGTTTTTATAGAAACGGTAACTGGGTTAGAATGCCAAGAAGAATTGATCCCCCTCAACCTGAACTAGAACTGGAAACACCAGTCTTTAGGGGTACCGAATCTCCTCCGATCTGTCCCTTTGAGGAAACACATCCGTTTGAGCAAACTCACACATCATCTGTCGAAGATATTGGGATTCGGATGGACCGATTCGAACAAAGACAAGAACGGCTTGAACTTCGATAAGATCAAATCCTAACTGAGCTGCAGCAAATTCATCGATAATTTGACTCTTTATTTAGGCACTTTAACCTTCCACCTCATGAATGAGCTTGTATGAACACAATCATCCGTTGTTGTTATAAACTCCTCATGGACTTTGTCTTTGATATGGCATGTTGTAAACTCCTTATGTTACTCATCATGAAGGACTTTGTCTTTGATATGGTTACCTGATATGTTGTAAACTCCATATGTTACTCTTTACCTTGATCTGTAAGCATATGCAAAGTTACAAACATCTCTTGTTGTTTATCTCGAATTTTACATTGAAACTAAATGTTTTGAAAACCTTATGCCTTGATAAATATAAAGTGACATACCAATGTAGTTTATAAGTCAGCAATATGACATTGATACGAAACATCAACTAGCTGATATCTTTACAAAACCTCTAAGTGAAGAACAATTTGATTTCATAAGAAGAGAATTAGGAATGTTGATGTGTCTGAATACTTAAACTAGTTAAAATTATTTTTCGAACGTTATGGATTACTATTACATGCCTTGGTATCACTTGATCAAATAACATGTTGGAAATTATGTGACAAATGTTTTTGAAAATCAGTAGCTTACTCATATCCGAATGCATGTAAGAGTTCATCTTATTTTCGGTTTGAATGCTAAAAATAGGATTTTCCTGTACACTCTTATGACAACTTTTTGAAAAATGAGTTTCCTCCTTCAAGCAACGAACTATAACATAACAAGGAGAAGAGATCTTCAAAGTATTATATGTGTCATGCCTTCCTTTATGTGCTTGATAACCTACTGGAATCACATCTACCATGCTTTTTGATAATGCTACCATGCTTTTTGTTGATGACAAAGGGGGAGAAAAATATGAATTGATATGGTTGCTATTACTGATGTTATGATTAGGCCATACCTGCTATCACTAATGATATGGTTGCTATTACTAATGTTATGATTAGGCCATACCTGCTATCACTAATGATATGGTTGCTATTACTAATGTTATGATTAGGCCATACCTGCTATCACTGATAATGATATGGTTGCTATTACTAATGTTGATATGGTTGCTATCACTGATGCTATGATTAGGTCATACTTGCATCACCAAGAAATATATGATTGCCATATGCCCTGTATCAAGATATCAAACAAAAATTTGCATCGTACGAACTGATATCTTACCATGTGATGCAATGCTACACTTGCTAAAATATTCGAAATGTGTACATCATGTACTGATATCAAAATCTTGCTTCACAGCTTTACATGTCGATATCTTACAATATGATGAATTGCTACAATAACCATCATTCAAATTTGTTAAATTTGAAAATGTATGTCAAGCCTTGACATCATCTTCAAAGAGATACATTATGATAGGAATCGTGATCGGAATATGTCTCTTGAACTTATAAAGTTTTTAAATTCAAGAAGTATGGCATATAGACAGGGGGAGTTAAGGTTAACTCCATTATCAATTGATTGTCATCATCAAAAAGGGGGAGATTGTTGAATCTCAGATTTTGATGATGAAGTCAATTGTCATTTGGTGTCTAATGTATGTGTTGAGATAAGTGTCCAGGATTAACTATGATGAAAGTAAGACATGCAGCAGGAGTTGCGCCGGAGTCATGACAATGATCACGTTGGGAGTTCGAGAGCTCGACGGAAGTTCGGACAGTTGTCGAAGGTTCTGCGGGAACAAATCCGAGAAGTCCAGAAGCTTGCCAAAGGAGCTTGTTGGAACTTGCCAAGTGAATCGTCGCAGTCCAGGAGTTTACCGGAAGTCCGCAGGAGTATCACCGAGGGTTCATCGGATGATCGACGGAAGTTCGCCGGAAACTTGCCGGAAGAAGCGAGTGATGCACCGAAGCAAGCTGCAAAATATGTCTTAGGAAATAATCATAGTTAGCACTTTGATTAAGTTAGAAATGGGAGGTGATCTCATTAGCTTAATCCTAGGGCAATTGGGCCCCTGAAGAACTCAAATTGGGTCGAATGGTTCAACCCATTCGGACCCAGGTTGCTGTGGGAGGTGCAACCGCCCAGGCAGGGAGGTAGCACCGCCCAGGCTATGTCTCCCAGCGAGACTGGGAGGTGCAACCGCCCCAGCCAATAGGTGCAACCGCCCAAGGCTCTGTCTCCGAGCGAGACTAGGCGGTGCAACCTCCTCTGTCAGGAGATAGCACCGCCAAAGCCCAAGTTTCGAGCTTTGCCAGGCGGTGCAACCTCTCCAGTCAGGTGGTGCAACCGCCTAAGCTCGGTCTTCGAGCTCTGGCAGAGAGGTGCAACCGCCCCTAACAGAGGTGGCAACGCCCAGAGGCTTAGTCTTCGAGCTCTGCCAGGCGGTGCAACCGCCCCAATCAGGAGGTGCAACCGCTTGATCCCGGAATTCCGGGAATTGACAAAATTGAGCTCCAAATTTGAACTGGGTTGGGGCCTATAAATACCCCACCCATTCAACACTGAAAGCACAGATACACACACGAAATCTTGCCGTCTTTCTGTGATTCTTAGAGCTTAAAATTGTTAGTTCTCCTCTTTCTGTTCTTCAAAGTTTGAGTTGTAAAGAAACTTCTGTAAGGGTTGTCTCCTAAGCCCACTAAAAGGAGTGAATCTGTAAGAGGGTGGTTGGCCTTCGCCTATTGAAGGAAGGCCTCTAGTTGACGTCGGTGACCTTGTCGGTGGAGGAAGCCAAAAGTGGAGTAGGTCAAGATTGACCGAACCACTCTAAATCTCGGTTTGCATTTCCTTTGAGTATTTTACCTTCACTGCAAACTTCTTAATAGTTTACTGCCCTCTGCAATTTTACAAACGAGTTTCAAGGTTTAGACGAAAATCTGCATTTAGACGTAAAACTACATTTAGACGTAAATCGACTTTCCTCGTACAATCATCAGATTTCAGTTTACGTTTACGTCTTGATTTCAACTGCATACTGCCTTCTGCGATTTTACAAACGAGTTTCAAAGTTCAGACGTAAATATGCGTTTAGACGTAAATATGCGTTTAGACGTAAATATGCGTTTAGACGTAAATCTGCTTTTTGTAGATTACTTTTTGAGCTGTACAATAGCATCACACTGTCTTTATACTTCTGCTTAAACTGTGTTTTATCTAAACAATTGATTTATGAATCGGCACTTAGACGTAAATTTGTTTCTTCGTACGAACGTCGGATTTTAGTTTGCGCCGATATTCTGGTTTTCATCATTGCTGCAAACTGCCTAGATTGACTGTAACCTTGCTTAGTATCAACTCTCATACAGAGTTGTCTTTATCGTTCAAACGCAGCTTTCGGTTTTAATCGCAGAAAGTTTTCCGCTGCACTAATTCACCCCCCCCCCCCCCCCCCCTCTTAGTGCTCTCGATCCTAACAAAACTCCCCAAGTTTGATGCTACTCAGTCTTGAGAACAAGGCTGATTTAAAGAGGGAGGTATTGTTAGGACCCTTTTTTTGAGCTTTTGAATAATGTTTATTGAGTTTGTTTAGTTCAGTTATTTATTGAGTCTATTTAGTTCAGTTAGAGTCAGGTAAAGGTTTATTTAATATTTATTTATTATTAGAATCTAAGTCCTGATGGACTTTGGGTGGAACTCTATAAATAGTGATGTAATCATTTCTCTTGGTAGACAATGAAGGAAATATTATTTAGTCTTTTGACAAAACCATAGGAGACTGATCCCCTCGAAGTGATCAAGGATGTCGATCCCCTCGAAGTGATAATTTTCTTTTCTCCCCTTTCTTCCATGATAAGACCCTAGGGTCTTATCAGGCACTAATAGAGTTAAAGATTCAAAAATTAATCTTTTGATGCATAATTTTTAATTATTTCGAATGAAGCCAAGCGAAACTATCATTGACATGTACACCCGTTTTACGGATGTCATCAATAGTTTAAAATCACTTGGTAAATATTTTTCTAACTTTGAACTTATTAACAAATACTAAGATCCCTTCCAAAAAGTTGAGATCCGAAAGTGACAGCAATACAAGAGACAAAGGATTTAAACAAATTTTCACTTGAAGAACTTATCGGGTATTTAATGACCTATGAAATGACTTATGTGGCACATGAAGAACTTGAGAACAACTTTCCAAAGAACATGAAGGATTTTGCACTTAGAACAAAAGAAGACCACTTGAGCGAAAGCTCAAGTGATGATGACTTTGAACTCTTACCAATAAAGCTTAAAAAGTTCATGAAACAAGAATAAAAGAATAAAAACAAACTTAGAAAAAACACAACTATTTGCTATGAACGCAAGAAGCTAGGACATTCCAATGATGAGTATATAAAATTGAAGAATAAGTTGCTAAAGAAGAAGGAAGCATTCAATGACGAATCGAGCGCATCCAAAGATGGGGAGCAAACCAACAAAGATGAGGTGGCCTTTCACAATGAGGCAAGTGACAACCAAAACCCCTTTAATTTATTCTGAAGTTACTTGATGCTTTTCATGAATTGTTTTTAAATTAGTTAGTTAAAAATAAAAAAATAAAAAATAAAAATTTAAGCATGAAAATAGCATGTTAACTCCTAAGCATGAAAAGTTAGATTCATTTAAAAAGAAAAATGCATTACAAACAAAATGATTTTGATTGAAAATGCTTTATATTTAATGAAATTATGCTTAATGTTTTAATGAAGTAATAATGTGTATTTTGATGATTTTCGTATTGCTTTTTTATTTTGATTTTGATTGAAAATACTTTATGTTTAATGAAATCATGTTTGATGATTTAATGATACATAATGATGGAAGACATAATAAAAATGTTAAAAGTTTTGGTACCATGCTTAATGATTTAATTATACATGATGATTTGAAGTCTTGGTGATTTTTGTGATGAATCTTGTCTTTGTCATTCGGTTTTAAACATGATGCATGGTTTTGACATTAAAACAAAAAATAAAAACTTGGGCATGCTTGAAAGAAATCAAATCACTTAAATTGAAACAACTAAAAAGAGGAAAGCATTTTTCTTGAAAATTTCTTTCTCTCTATCTTATCAATTTTTGAAAAAGAGATTAATGAATCTATTTATGTTATTTTATGAATTTCTTGAACTATTAAAGTGATTTTGATGATTTAGATTTGAATGAGTTTTATCCAAATCATGATTTTGATGATTGAAGAATTCATATGCATGAATTGAGATCTTTTTCTCCTATATTTCTTTTTGTCATTTACTACAGAGAAAAATTATCCAAATGAATTATGAATGTGTTAGGAATGAGTCGACACTAAAAGGGGGGGGTGGGGGGTAAATCAGTGCAACGGATAAAAATGTCGGTTTAGAAAAACTTCATTTGATTAAAATCGATTTCAGAAAGATATTACCTTGAAACACATTCGTAAGAGTGTGCAGCTAGAGTAATGAGAAAGTATGGCAATTTGTAATAAATGTAAATAGCAAAGCAGAAATGCAAACTAAGTTATAGTGGTTCGGTCGTCGTGACCAACATCCACTCTATCGATTCCCCTTCCGTCGAGGCCACCGACATCGACTAACGATCTTCCTTCAAAGGCCGAAGATCAACTACCCTTACAACTCGATTATCCTTTTGACATGCTCAGGAGAGAACATTTACAACCCCCTATTGAATCTCGTATTTTGATGATGAAACCACTTGATATATGTTTATGATTTAATCTGTGTTTTGAGTGACGCAGGATGCTTCGATCAGGATGAGACAATTAAAGCAGGAAAAATCATATTGTGTCGGAGGAACATGTTAGAAGATTGGACGTCGGGCCGATGGATCGGTCGACGTATCAACAGAAGGCTTTGGGTCATGGACTCGGGCATCGGGCCAAGAAGAGCGGGTATTGTGCCAAGGATATCGGAGTTGTGGAGTCAACTGACCGATTGGGTAATAGGTCCTAGGAGAGGACGATGCACCAAAGAATCAGACGAAGCTTCGAGGGACCAATGACATACCGGACAACTTGGTTAATTACTTAGGATTAATTGTCTCGATCGAAGTTTTATTTTACATGTGCAAGATTAACTACGATGGAAGTAAGACATGCAGTAGGAATTGCGCCGGAGTCAAGACTAGGATCATGTTGGGAGTTCGAGAGTTCGACGGAAGTTCGGACGGTCATCGGAGGTTCTACGGGAATAAATCCGAGAAGTCTAGGAGCTTGCGAAAAGAAGCTCGTCGGAACTCGCCAAGTGGATCGTCGCAAGTCCATGAGTTTGCCGGAAGTCCATAGGAGCATCACCGAGGGTTCATCGGATGATCGACGGAAGTTCGCCAGAAGCTCACCGGAAGAAGCGATTGATGCATTGGAGCAAATTGCTGTAAATGTCTTAAGAAATATCATAGTTAGCATGATGATTAAGTTAGAAATGGGAGGTGATCCCATTAACTTAATCTTCGAGCAATTGGGCCATTGACAAACCCAAATTGGGCCGATTGGATCAGCCCATTTGGACCCAGATTTGAGCTAGCGATGGCACCGCCTAGGTCGGCGGTGGCACTACCCAGGGCTCAGTCTCCGAGCTAGGCTAGGCGGTGTAACCGCCCCTGACAGGTTGTGGAACCGCTTGAGCTCGATCTTCGATCTCTGCCAAGCGGTGCAACCGCCCTAGTCAAGCGGTGGCACCGCTTGGGCTTAGTCTCCGAGCGAGACTAGGCGGTGCAACCGCCCCTATCAGGCAGTGGCACCGCCTAGAGGCTCAGTCTCTGAGCTCTGCCAAGTGGTGCAACCGCCCTTGACAGGAGGTAGCACCGCCCAGAGGCTCAGTCTCCGAGCTCTACCAAGTGGTGTAACCGCCCCATTCAAGCGGTGCAACCGCCAGACCCCGGAATTCTAGTAGATGACAGTTTTGAGCTCGGAATTCAAACTGGTTTGGGGCCTATAAATACCCCTCCCTTTCAGCAATGAAAGGGCAACAAAATACACTGAAAATCCAATCTTACTCTATGATTTTTAGAGCTCAAAAGTGTTGTAAAGGCTAGAAGTTCTCCTCCCTCTTTTCTTCCAAGTTTTGATCTTTCAAGAGAGGAGAGAAAAGTTTGTAAGAGTTGTCTCCTAAGCCCGTCAAAATGAGTGAAACTATAAAAAGGTGGTTTGCCTTCGCCTATTAAAGGAAGGCCTCTAGTGGACGTCGGTGACCTCATCGGAGGAGGAAGCCAAAAGTGGATGTAGGTCAAGATTGACCGAACTACTCTAAATCTCGGTTTGCATTAACGTTATGTTCTCTATCTTAACAGCAAACTGCCTCCATAGCTTTACTTTAACTGCACTTCGCCTAATCTAAGTTAAAGTAACTTCCGAATCGGCTTCCATACCGAAATCACTTTTATCGTACGAACGTTGTATTTCGGTTTGCAATTACATTATGTTCTCTATCTTAAGTGCAAACTGCCTCTATTTCTTCACTTTAACTGCATCTCGCTTGATCACAAGTTAAAGTGATTTTCGAATCGGCTTTCTTACCGAAATCATTTTTATCATACGAACGTCATTTTAAATCATCGAAAGTTTTCCGCTGCACTAATTCACCCCCCCCCCTCTTAGTGCTCTTGATCCTAACAATTGGTATTAGAGCCCGATATTTCTCATTTCATATTTACACCCGAGAGAAATGGCTCTTCAAGGCTTTCAAGAGGGCTTATCAGTTGTTCGTCCACATTTGTTTAACAGATTGGACTACACTTTTTGGAAAACTCGAATGAGAGTTTTCTTGATTTATGTGAATTTAGATTTATAGAATATTGTTGAAAATGGTTTTCAACTTCCCTCTAAATCGATGAATGAATGGTCGAATTTGGAGAAGAAGTACTTTTCTTTAAACGCAAAGGCTATGAATGCCTTATTTTATGCTTTTGACAAAAATGAGTTCAATCATATTTCTACATGCGAAACGGCTTTTGATATTTAGCGCACTCTTGAAATCACACATGAAGGCACAAGTAGTGTAAAAGATTATAAAGTAAATTTTTTAATACATGATTTTGAGCTTTTTCGAATGAAGCCGAGTGAAACCATTGTTGACATGTACACTCGTTTTACATATGTCATCAATGGTTTAAAAGCTCTTGGCAAATGTTTCTCGAATTTTGAACTTGTTAGTAAAGTTTTACGATCACTTTCTAAAACTTGGGAATCAAAAGTAACGACAATACAAGAAACAAAAGATTTAAATATTTTTCCACCTGAAGAACTTATCGGTTCAATGATGACATATGAAATGGTGCACAATCTACATGATGAACATGATGAACAAAACAACCTTTCAAACAACAGGAAGGATTTGAGACATAGAACATTTGAAGACCACTCGAGCATAAGCTCAAGTGATGGTGAACAAGAACTACAAATGAAATTTAAAAAATTAAAGAAACAAAAATTTAAGAACAAAAAAGAACGGAACTACTTGCTTTGAACGCAAGAAGAAGAACACAAATGGGGATGAATTAAGCTCCTCCGAAGGCGAGGAGAAAATCAACAAAGACGAGGTGGCAAACTACGCCTTAACCACTTTCAATGATGAGGTAATCGAAATCCTCCTAATTTATTTTGAAATTACTTGATGCTTTCATAATGTATTTCCTTTTTCAGTTTAGAATTAATTTTCTTGAAAATTAAATGTTTAAAAATAAAAATACAAAAATTATGATCATACTAGTAATTTCGAAAATGATAATATTACATATTTTATGATAAACAAACAAAATGATTTTGATTGAAAATATAAAATCATGGTTAAGAAATAATAATGTTTATCATGTTGATTTCCATTGTTATTTCTTGATTTTTAATGAAATCATGTTTGATTCGAAGTAATGCATAAAGTTGTAATGAAAATATTGAAATTTTGATACCATGATTTGACGATTTTGTGCATGAGATTTTAAAGTTATACATGATGATTTTTGTGGTTTATTGGTCATGATGGTTTTTATGATGAAATTAATTTTTCGATCCTAAACGTTGATGTATGTTTTCATAAATGAAAAATGCATGCTTCTATGAAATAAATCACATAAATTGAAATAGCTAAAAAGAGAAAAACATGTTTCTTGAAAATTATTTTTCTCTATCTTATTGACTTTGATGAATCTATTTGATCATCTTTTTATGAATTTCTTGAAAATGATTTTGATCCAAATCATGATCTTGGTTTATTGGAATTACTTGAGGTCTTCTTTATGAATCAAAATCTTATATCTCCTATGTATCCTTTTACCATTTCCTAAAGAGGAGATCTATAAAACTAACCATGATCTTGATAATTATGTTTTGAAACTTTATGTAAATCAAGATCGTTCACCATGACTTCTTGCATTTTATTAAATAAATTATTTAAATGAATCATGTCTTTTGGTATTTACACGATCCTTGAGATTTTATCTTTCATGACATGATGTGATTGTATTTATGGCTTGTATGCCTTAAAATGATTAAAATATTTTACACTATTTTGTTCTTCTCCTCTTCTTTCTTATTTATAATGATAAAATGAAGAGAAATTTTGATCATGCATGATAGGATATAATTGCTATAATGAGAATTTTACACTATTACATGCCTTAATAACATGTTGGAAATTATGTGTTTTGGATACATAAATTTTCATGATCATGAGCATGTTTTATCTTCATGATTGTATTTGAAAATCTATAACAAAACCTTGTCTAAATGCATGAAAGTGTTAAATTTTATTTTCGGATCTTCTTGATCCTAACAATCGGATTTTCTCGATAAATTATTCTCTTCCGGACTTAATAAATAAATGTCATATCGAGTTTAATTCATATCATTGATTTTTGAAACATGGAATCAACTAGCAAATGCATCACTTATCATGTGAAAAATATCTTTCGAGAAATGAATTTGATGATTTCTTCTTATATCTTTAGGGAAATAGTTTTACGTGCAAGGATTTGATTCACACACATATCTTGATCCTTGTAAAAATGAAGTGTGCTTTAATATCTTATCAATTTTAACTTCATTCGAGTAAGCTCACAAGTGACTTTCCTCCTTCATGCAAAAAGATAATAACAAATAAAGAGGAAGAAGTAATGAAAGGTATCTCCATGTCATGTTTTCCTTAAGATATTTGCATAATTGATATCGTATCACTCATTGTTGAAAAGTGACATAAACCTAGTTATGGCATGAATCATTACCGCACTTATGTCTAAAATTTTCTTATATTATTCTCCTTTTTGTTGATGACAAAGGGGGAGAAATATATGAATTGATGCTATGAGTGTTATATTTGAATTTGAATTATGTTCAAATATCAAAAGAAGCTTGCAATGAAATATATGGTAAATTGATGATAGAAATGCTATGATTGCCATATGCCATGTTTGCATCATGTTAAGATATCAAGAACTTGCATCGTAATTTTACTTGCTGATATCTTTCCATGTGATGAAATGCTATGATTTGTTGCTAAAACGATGCATACAATACTTATGCTTTTTATTATGATGTATGTGATGTATTACATATGATGTGAATCATGATTAAAATTGCCTTAATTTGAATTCAAGGTTTATCACAATTATGGAATTTTGAAATAAGAATGATTACTCACCTTTGTCATAATCTAAAAATTGATATAAGGTTCTTCCCTTCTTTTTGACAATGATAAAGGGGGAGCAAGAATTTCTAGCGTGGATATCATGAAAAGAGGCAAACTAGCTAGCTTGCACAATTCAAGATGAAAGCAAAAATTCTACTTCTCAAAAGAGAAGAAGTTGCTTTCTTGAACATCTCTAAATTGCTAGCTTGCATGTTCTAAAATGTTGTAACATTTCTTGCTTGCATGATGTAGAACTTGCTATCTTAAACATTACCAAAAGCGTTATCTTGTATGCTATAAAACTTGCATATCTAAAACTTGATAGCTTGAATGTTCTAAGCATGATGTAATACTTGCTAAATTTTCTAGCTTCAAAACTGCATGATGATAAAACCTAATATTATGTTTTTCATGCAATGAGTTGAACCTATATTCCAAACACAAGAATAGTTGGACTTCTCCTTTTTGTTGATGACAAAGGGGGAGAAGTATGATGTTATGCATAAGTTCATGATGACGTGTTACAAGTATCCATGATGAATATTGCAATGACTTGAGTTTAGTTTGAATTCAAAGTTCTATTAATATGGCATATTGATAGGGGGAGTTTGTTTAAACTCTGGGAGTTAACGTTAACTCCGTCATCAAGTGGTTGTCATCATCAAAAAGGGAGAGATTATTGAATCTCGTATTTTGATGATGAAACCACTTGATATATGTTTATGATATAATCTGTGTTTTAAGTGATGCAGGATTCTTCGATCAGGATGGGACAATTAAAGCAAGAAAAATCATATTGTGCCGGAGGAACATGACAGAAGATTAGACGTCGGTCTGGTGGATCGGTCGAAGTATCGACAGAAGGCTTCGGGCCATGGACTAGGGCATCGGGCCAAGAAGAGCGGGTATTGCGCCAAGGATATCGGAGTTGCGGAGTCAACTAGCCGATTGGGCAATAGGCTGTAGGAGAGGATGATGCACCGAAAAATCGGATGAAGAGTCGAGGGACCAATGACATGCCGGACAACTTGGTTAATTGCTTAGGATTAATTGTCTCGATCGATGTTTTATTTTACATGTGCAAGATTACTATGATGGAAGTAAGACATACAGTAGGAGTTACACCGAAGTCAAGACTATGATCACGTTGGGAGTTCAAGAGTTCGATGGAAGTTCGGACGGTCGTCGGAGGTTCTGCGGGAACAAATCCGAGAAGTCCAAGAGCTTGCCAAAAGAAGCTCGTCGGAACTCACCACATGGATCGTCATAAGTCTAGGAGTTTGCCGGAAGTCCGCAGGAGCATCATCGAGGGATCATCGGATGATTGACGGAAATTCGCCGAAAGCTCGCCGGAAGAAGCGATTGATGCACCAAAGTAAGTTGCAGTAAATGTCTTAAGAAATATCGTAGTTAGCATGATGATTAAGTTAGAAATGAGAGGTGATCCCATTAACTTAATCTTGGGGCAATTGGGCCCTTGACAGACCCAAATTGGGCCGAATAGATCAGCCCATTCGGACCAAGATTTCTTGGCCAACGGTGGCACCGCTTGGGTCGGCGGTGGCACCGCCCAAGGCTTAGTCTCCGAGCTAGGCTGGGTAGTGCAATCGCCCCTAACGGGTGGTGAAACCGCCTGAACTCGGTCTTCGAGCTTTGCCAAGCGGTGCAACCGCCCCAATCAGGCGGTGGCACCGCTTGGGCTCAGTCTCCGAGCGAGACTAGGCGGTGCAACCGCCCCTATCAGGCGGTGGCACCGCCTAGAGGCTCACTCTTTGAGCTCTGTCAAGCGGTACAACCACCCCTAACAGGAGGTGGCACGCCCAGAGGCTCAGTCTCCGAGCTCTGCTAGGCGGTGCAACCGCCAGACCCCAGAATTCCGGGAGATGACAGTTTTGAGCTCAGAATTCAAATTGGTTTGGGGCCTATAAATACCCCACCCTTTCAACAATGAAAGGGCAACTACACCGAAAATCCAATCTTACTCTATGATTTTTAGAGCTCAAAAGTGTTGTAAAGGCTAGAGGTTCTCCTCCCTCTTTTCTTCCAAGTTTTGATCTTTCAAGAGAGGAGAGAAAAGTTTGTAAGAGTTGTCTCCTAAGCCCGTCAAAAGGAGTGAAACTGTAAAAGTGTGGTTGGCCTTTGCCTATTGAAGGAAGGCCTCTAGTGGACATCAATGACCTCATCAGAGGAGGAAGCCAAAAGTGGATGTAGGTCAAGATTGACCGAACCACTCTAAATCTCGGTTTGCATTTACTTTCTGTTCTCTATCTTAACTGCAAACTGCCTCCATAGCTTTACTTTAACTGCACTTTGCCTGATCTAAGCTAAAGTAACTTCCGAATCGGCTTCCATACCGAAATCACTTTTATCGTACGAATGTCATATTTTAGTTTGCAATTAAATTCTGTTCTCTATGTTAACTACAAACTTCCTCTATATCTTCACTTTAACTGCATCTCGCTTGATCACAAGTTAAAGTAATTTTCTAAATCGACTTTCTTACCGAAATCATTTTTATCATATGAACGTCATTTTAAATTATCGAAAGTTTTCCGCTGCACTAATTCACCCCCCCCCCTCTTAGTGGTCTTGATCCTAACACGCCCTTCACTCCTCTCTTAAGCAAGACTAACACTTTAGAATTTGAGGAGTTCACACAAAATTACAACAGCATTTTCTTTTCTTTTTCCTCTCAGTTGTGTGTTTGTTAACCAGGGATGAGAGGGGTATTTATAGGCCTCAAGTGGATTCAAACTTTGAACCTAAAAAGATCTCATCCCGAGTTTCTCGGGTCTTGGCGATACCACCACCTGTGCTAGGTTATACCACCGCTTGCGGCATTGACACTGGGCGGTACCACCGCTTGGGAGAGTGTCTGGGTGTTACCACCACCCAGACTGGTGGTACCACTGCCTTACAGTCTTGGAGACTGAGTCTGGGCGGTACCACCTCCCAGACCAATGATACCACAGCCTAACACAGTCTGAAAGACTGTACCATGACGGTTCCACTTGTTAGGACATTGTTTGGGCCTTTTATTGTGCCCAACACAGTCCATACATGGGCCTAATTGGCCCCTAATTAGGTTGGCCCAATTCCAATCCCAATTATATGCTAACTACGAAATTTAAGACATACACTAAGCAAATTCGGTCCAGTTAGTCTAGGTTTCTTCCAGCGAGCTTCCAGCGATCTTCCGGCGAACTTCTAACGATCTCTCAATAATGTTCTAGCGGACTCCTAGAAAGCTCCTAGACTTCATGATGATCTAACAGGCAAGTTATTTCAAGCTTTTTTGATAAGCTCCTAGACTTCTCGATCAATTCTGATAGAACTTTTGACAAACGTCCGGACTTCTGATGGACTCTTGAACTCCCAATGAAATCTCATTCATAACTCCAAGACTTTATTTTGCTTTATGCCTTGATCAGTATCATAGTTAATCTTGCACAAATAAAACCTACTTCAATCTAGACAATTATTACAAAGCTTGAATCAAATATTGTTCGGCATGTCATTGTTTCATCGATGCTTTGTCCGATTCTTCAGCGCATCATCCTCTCTTGCGATCTATTGCCCTATCGGCCAATTGCCCTTCACAACTCCGATTTACTTGACACAATTTCTTCTCTTCTTTGCCTGATGCCCGAACTCATGGCCCGAAGCCTTCTGTCGATACGTCGGCCGATCTTTTGGCTCGACATCTAATCTTCTAACATGTTTCTCTCCAGCCTAACATGATTCTTCTTGCTTTAATTGTCTCTTCTTGATCGAAGCTCCCTACATCACTCAAAACATAAATCAAATCATAAATGCTACCAATTGGTTTTATCATCAAAATCCGTGATTCAACAATCTCCCCCTTTTTGATGATGACAACCAATTGATGACAGAGTTAACCTTAACTCCCCCTATCAATATGTCGTATTGATAGAACTCATGGATTCAAAAATCTAAGCAACATGTTATGATAAAATTATGTATAGGATCATCATACTTCTCCCCCTTTGCATCAACAAAAAGGAGAAGTGCAACTATCAAGTGTTTGAGATATAAGCTTTACAACATTTTAGTTGATAGTTGTAAAACCTACAAAACTCAAAATTATTGATAGTTTGCATGTTCTAAAATGTCGTAAAGTTTATATCTCAAACACTTAATAGTTGCACTTCTCCTTTTTGTTGATGACAAAAGGGGAGAAGTATGATGATCTTATACATAATTTTATCATAACATGTTGCTTGGATTTTTGAATCAAAAGCTTATATCTCAAACACTTGATAGCACTTCTTTTTATTGATGACAAAGGGGGAGAAGTATGATGATCTTATGCATAATTTTATCATAAATGTTGCTAGATGTGCAAGTTAGCATGTTTTGCTTTCTTTGGGATATGTAAGCTAACAATTTTAGCTTCTTCTTCCATATATCTTCATGCAAGCTAGCAGATTTTATCTCTATTGAATCTCGAATTTTGATAATGAAACCAATTAATAAGTATTTATGATTTAATTCACGTTTTGAGTGATGCAAGATACTTCAATCAGGATGAGATAATTAAAGCAGGAATAATCATGTTGGGCCGGTGGAACATGTCAGAAGATTGGACGTCGAGCCGGAGGATCGGTCGATGTATCGACAGAAGGCTTCAGGCCATGGATTTGAGCATTGGACCAAGAAGAGTGAATATTGTGCCAACGATATTGGAGTTGCAGAGTCAATTGGCCGATTGGGCAATAGGCCGCAAGAGAGGATGATGCACCAAAGAATCGGATGAAGCATCGAGGGATCAATAACATGCCGGACAACATAATTAATGCTTAGTATTAATTATCTAGATCGAAGTGTGTTTTTACATGTGTAGGATTAACTGCGATAAAAAGGCATAAAGTAAAATGAAGTCCCAGAGTCAAGAACGCAATTTCGTTGGGAGTTCAAGAGTTCGTCGAAAGTTCGAACGTTCGTCGAAAGTTCTATCGGAGCCAACCGAGAAGTCTCGGAGTTTGCTAGAGAAGCTCATCGGAAGTTGCCAAGAAGATCGACATGAAGTCTAGGAGCTTGCCGGGAGTCCGCTGGAACATTGCCAAGAGATCGTCGAAAGTTCGTCGGAAGATCACTTGAAGCTCGCCCGAAGAAACTAGACTTACAAACTTGTTTAGCTTAGAATATGTCTTAGGAATCGTAGTTAGCACGTAATTGAGTTTGGAATTGGACCAACCTAATTATGTGCCAGTTGGGCCCATGTAAGGACTATGTTGGGCCCAATGAGAGGCTCAAACAGTGCCCCAAGAGGTGATACCATCATGGCATAATCTCCGAGATTGTGTCAGGTGGTGGTACCACCGGTCTGGGCGATGGTACCACCCAAACATAGCCTCCGGGAGGCTGCAGGCAATGGTATCACTAGTCTGGGTGGTGGTACCACCTAGCACAGCCCCCCAGGCGATGGTACCGCCCAACGTAGTGTTAGTGTCAGACCGACATTAGCGGTGGTACTGCCCATGGCCGGGAAACCCGGAATGAGATGTTTTTAGTCTCCAAGTTTGAATCAACTTGAAGCCTATAAATACCCCTCTCATCGCTAGTTAAAACATACAAGCATAGAGAATTTAAAAGTGGAAAATCTCTACTATAATCTTTTGAGAAATTCCCTCCTCCACTCTAAGTTTAGAATTTTATAAGAGAGTAGTGAGTGCTTGTAAGGGTTGTATCCTAAACTAGGTAAAAGGAGAAGAGGGGTGTAAGAAGGAGGTTGATCTTCACTTATTAAAGGAAGATCGATAGTGGATGCTGGTGGCCTCGATGGAAGAGGAATCGGTAGAGTGGATGTAGGTCACGACGATCGAACTACTATAAAATTGGCGTGTTCTCTAGTTTGCATTTACTTCTGAAATTTACATTAATTGCCAACTTCCTTACTTGCTCTTTACATCCACTACTCTCTTACATACGCTTTCAAAGTTATTATTTTTACGAAATAGCTTTTCGTCGGAAACAAATTTTATCATACGAAAGTTTTAAACCGACATTATTTTACTATTGGACTAATTCACCTCCCCTCTTAGTGCCGACCCCATTCCTAACAATCTCCCCCTTTGTCATTATAAAAAAGAAGGGAAGAATCTAGTTTTGTGGTTATTTTCCCTTTACATCAATTTTCACATCATGACAACAATAAATTTGCATAATCTCAAGTTTTATCATTCAAGCTAGTATATATTTTTTTTGTTCTCATTTGCAATGTGCAAGCTAATAATTTCCTTTTTCTTTTAAAACAATGATTCAATCATATCATATGATATATAAACCATAAATATTTCAAATATCAAAATGTCAAATTACATTACATCCTACCATGCATGATCATAAATTCTCATTTGTATGCATCAACATAATATCATGAGTATTTCATGCATAATTTCATATCATCACAATAAAGTTATAAGTATTGCATGCATCATTCCGAATCATTTATTTTCTCATGCATTATACTAAAAGTAAATCAATTATCACTATGGGCATATCATACATGATACTCAAGCATTCATGATATATCATTTTGGCAACAAATCATAGTGCTAAGACATTGAAATTTTTAAGCATTTATCATTTCATGCATTAAATCAACATTTTGATCATTTATTTTCTCTTTAGCAATTGGCAAAAAGAGACATAGAAGAAAAAAAATGATATAATATCTTGATTCATGCACAAGAAATCTCAAGTTATAAATCTCAAAAAATCAAGATAAAACTCATTCAAATTCAAATCATCAAATCAAAATCATTTTCAAGAGATTCATACAAAAAAAAACATAGATAGATTCATTAATCTCTACTTTTTAGATAAATGGTAAGAAGAAACATATGAGTTCAAAAACAAGATCTTGATTCATAGAAAAATCTCATGTATCAAATATCGAGAAATCAAGATGATGATTAAAAAAAATATTATAAGTTATAATCAATTCATAAATACCGAAAGAACATTCATGATTCATTTGGATAATTTTCCTATTTAGTAAATGACAAAAAGAAGCATAGGAGATATAAGATTTTAATTTATAAATCTCAAGAATATGTGAAAGATTTGGATAAAAGTCATTCAAATTTAAATCATCAAAATCATAGTCCAAGAGATTCATTAAAATGATACAAATAGATTCATCAATCTCCTTTTTGAAAACTCGATAAGGTAGGGATTGAGAAGTTTCCAAGAAAAAATATATTACTTTTTTATTTCAAACAAGCATGCCTTTATCATTTATACCAAATCAAAGCATATATCATCGTTTAAACCGAAAAACAAATTTCATCATTATGATAAAAAAATATAACACATTAAATATAAGGCTACTTTAAAGAAGCAATTTAGTTTATCATTTTGATTCCAATGATAATACATTTTTCTTTTTATGTGTTTCATTTTATGTGATTGATTTCATATTAGGATGCTCAAGTTTTTTGTATAAAAACCATACATCATAGTTTAAAATCGAAAGAGCATGAAAAATCATAGAAATCATCAAGATCAATAAAAATCATCATGATACACATTCATGCTTCTTAAACGCATACATAAGATTAATCTTACTAGGTCTACAAGCATTAGATTAACATTTTGTTCATTTATCATAAAACATATAATTTTTATGATCATTTTCAAAATTACTTGCATGATCCCAATATTTTATTTTTATTTTTATTTATTTCTAAATTTAAAGATAACTCATGAAAAGCATCATGTAATTTCAAAATAAAGTAAAGGGGTTTCGTTTGAGTTGTTTACCTCATTGATGAAAGCCGTCAAAGCATAGTTCATCATCTTGTCCTTGTTGGTTTGCTCCTTGTCTTTGGAGGTACTCATTTCGTCCGAAAGTGCTTTCTTCTTCTTGCGTTCATAGCAAGTAGTTGCATTCTTTTTATGTTTACTTTTAATTTTTTATTCTTGTTTTAAAAACTTTTTAATTTTTATTGTAAGAAGTTCAAGTTTAGTATCACTTGAGCTTTCGCTCGAGTGGTCTTCTTTTGTTCTAAGTGCAAAATCCTTCCTGTTCTTTAGAAGGTTGTTCTTAAGTTCATCATGTGCCACATTGGTCATTTCGAAGGTCATCAAAGACTCGATAAGTTCTTCAATCGAAAAAGTATTCAAATCCTTAGCCTCTTGAATAGCCGTTACTTTAGAGTCCCAATTTTTAGAAAGAGATCGTAAAACTTTATTAACAAGTTAAAAATTTGAAAAATATTTGCCAAGTGCTTTTAGACTATTGATGACATCCATAAAACGGGTGTATATGTCTCCAATAGTCTTGCTTGGCTTCATTCGAAAAAGTTTAAAATCATGCTTCAAAAGATTTATCTTAGAATCTTTTACTCTACTAGTACCTTCATGTGTAATTTCAAGAGTGTGCCAAATATCAAAAGCCATTTTACACATAGAAATTTGATTGAATTCATTTTTGTCTAAGGTGTAAAATAGAGCATTCATAGCTCTAGGATTTAAATAAAAAATTTTCTTCTCCAAATCATTGCATTAATTCATTGGAGTAGAAGACTTTTGAAATCTATTTTCAATGTTATTCCATAAGTTTAAATCCATAGAAAGCAAGAAAATTCTCATTCAAGTTTTTCAATAAGTGTAGTCTATCCCATTGAATATAGGAGGTTGAACGATTATTAAACTAAATGAGAAATAACGTGGCTCTAATATCAACTGTTAGGAACGAGTCAGCACTAAGAGGGGGGGGGTGAATTAGTGTAGCGAATAAAAATATCGGTTTAGAAAAACTTCGTTTGATTAAAATTGATTTTGGAAAGATGTTAACTTGAAACATGTTCGTAAGAGTGTGCAGCTAGAGTAATGAGGAAGTATGACAGTTTGCAATAAATGTAAATAGCAAAGCAGAAATGCAAACCAAGTTATAGTGGTTCGGTCATCATGACCTATGTCCACTCTGTCGATTCCCCTTCCGTCGAGGCCACCGGCATCCACTAACGATCTTCCTTCAATGGACGAAGATTAACTACCCTTACAACTCGATTCTTCTTTTGACAGGTTCAAGAGAGAACCTTTACAACCCCCCTTCACTCCTCTCCTAAGCAACACTAACACTTTAGAGTTTGAGGAGTTCACACAAGATTACAATAGCATTTTCTTTTCTTTTTTATCTTAGTTGTGTGTAAGTTAACCAAGGATGAGAGGGATATTTATAAGCCTCAAGTGGATTTAAACTTGGAGCCTAAAAAGATCTCATCCTGGGTTTCCCATGTCCTAACGGTACCACTGCCTGCAGCACTGACATTGGGCGGTACCACTGCCTAGATTGGTGGTACCACTGCTTAATAGTCTTGGAGACTGAGTCTGGGCGATACCACCACCCATGCCGGTGGTACCACCGCTTGACAAAATCTCGGAGACTATGCCACGATGGTTCCACTTGTTGGGTCCTTGTTTGGGCCTTTCATTGGGCCCAACATAGTCCATACATGGGCCCAACTAGCTCCTAATTAGGTTGGCCCAATTTCAATCCCAATTATGTACTAACTATGAAATTTAAGGCATACACTAAGCAAATTCGGTCTGGTTAATCTAGGCTTCTTCGAGCGAGCTTCCGGCGATATTCCGATGAACTTTTGATGATCTCTCAACAATGTTCCAACGAACTCCCGACAAGCTCCTGGACTTCATGATGATCTTCTTAGCGAGTTCCAACAAGCTTCTTCGGCAAGCTCCTAGACTTCTCGGTCAATTTTGGTAGAACTTTCGATGAACGTCGGGACTTCCGATGAACTCTCGAACTCCCAACGAAATCTCGTTCTTGACTCCGGGGCTTTATTTTGCTTTATTCCTTGATCACTATCATAATTAATCCTACACCAATAAAACCTACTTCGATCTAAACAATTATTATAAAGCTTGAATCAAATGTTGTCTAGCATGTCATTGGTTCATCGACACTTTGTCTGATTCTTCGGTGTCTCATCCTCTCTTGCAGCCTACTGCTTAATCGGCAAGTTGACCTCCGCAATTCCAATTTCATTAGCACAATTTTTGCTCTTCTTGGCCTAATACCCGAACCCATGGCCCGAAGCCTTCTGCTGATACGTCGACCGATTCTTCGGCTCGACGTCCAATCTTCTGACATATTTCTCTTTGGCCCAACATGATTCTTCTTGCTTTGATTGTCTCTTCCTAATCGAAGCTTTCTGCATCATTCAAAACGCAGATCAAATCATAAATACTATCAATTGGTTTCATTATCAAAATCTGAGATTCAACATAATGTTCTTTTGATTACAATTTAAAAGTTTTTGATAAATCAAGATTTTTCATACTTTATTCTCCTACGATTCTTTTTGCTATTCACTAAAAAGGAGACTTATCCTAATAAACCATGATATGCTACTTGACATCTTGATAATTTATGACTTGAGTCTTGTAATGTATTATTCCCCTCTTCTTCTTTCTTATTTACAATGACAAAAGGGAGAAAGGAAATCATTAGCATTTTAAGAGATCGTTAAATCTCTTTATTTCATTTTGAATATTTTGAAAGTGACTTTGTTGATTTGGCAAATTAAATGAGTTGAAAATAATGATGAATGTTTTCAAAATAAATATTTGTATCATGTTTGATGATTTTACATTTTGAAATTATCCATGATGAGTTGAAATGATGATGGTTTAAAAATATTTATTCAAATGCGTGAATCGATAATCTTTTTGTCAAATGAATCATGATTTTTCTTGTGTATTCTTGGAATTATAACATGAGATGTTTTTTTATGAATCAAGATCATTTACTATAATTTTTATTTTTGCTATTTGGTTCGTAACTTGTATTCATGAAGTATATCTCATCATCAAATTTTTCTTGATATCTTTCATGTGATGACTTGAATATTTACACCTTTGTGCTGTTCCCCTCTTTTTGCCTATGACAAAGGGGGAGAAAAAATTACTAGTATGCACATCTCAAGAAAAGCATATTGCTAAGCAAGGCAAAACTTGTAAGCTTGCACATTAAGGGAGATTGTTTTGCTAGTTTGGATAAATTGGTGTACAACTTACTTGATATGCTTTCAAACACTTGCATTGTTGAATGATTCTCCTTTTTGTTGATGACAAAGGGGAAGAAAATAAATGATGAATATTTAGTATCATGATCAAAATGTTGATTTAATGCATGAAGTGATAAATGCTTAAAAAATTTAATGTCTTAGTATCATGTATGATATACCCATAGTGATGATTAATTTATTTTTGGTATCATGCATGAAGTAAGGATGAAATATAAGGTTTTAAAATTATGCAGATTTTAATTTGAAACTATAATAATACATAAATATATTGAATTAAGACTGATACTTTATCTTTGTGGTGATTTGGAAATTGATGTAAAGGGAAAAGAATTGCAACATTGTATTCTTCCCTTCTATTTGACAATGATAAAGGGGAAGATAAATTTGCTAGCTTGCATGCTCCAAAATGATATAAAATTTGCTAGCTTGCAAGTTCTAAAATGATGTAAAATTTTCTAAATTTGTTAGCTTAAAAATTACAAGGAAAAACTTGCAAAGAAGCAAAATTGCTAGCTTGCATTTCTCAAAAGAGAAGGAAGAACTTGCTATCTTGAACATCACCAAAAATTACTAGCTTGTAATCTCAAGAGAAGAAAAAGTGCTATCTTGCCTATCTTAAGAAGCAAAAGTACACACTTGCAAAATTTACAATCTTGCACATCTTTAAAATTAATGATGATTTGGTGATTATGCATGTTGTAAAGTGATGAAAAATTTACTAGCTTATATATTGCAAAACTTGCATATCTCAAAAATTGGCTAGATGCACTTCTCTATTTTCTTGATGACAAAGGGGGAAAAGGTATGATGATAATCATGCATGGTATGATGTAATTATGAATAATGATTTGGAATCATGCATGTAATGATGATTTTATATTTTAAAAATATACATGATGATTTGGTATTATGCATATAATACTTCAACTTATGATAATGATGCATGTAATGATAAAATATTCATGTTGAAATATTGCTTTGACTCAAATTCAAGGTTCTATCAATATGTCATATTAATAGGGGGAGTTAAAGTTAACTCCATTATCAATTAGTTATCATTATAAAAAAGGAGGAGATCGTTGAATATTGAATTTTGACGATGAAACCAATTGATAGTGTTTATGATATGATCTGTGTTTTGAGTGACGTAGGAAGCTTCGATTAGGGAGAGACAATTAAAGTAGGAAGAATCATGTTGGGCTAGAGTAGAACATGTCAGAAAATTGGACGTCAAGCCGGAGGGTCGGTTGACGTATCGGCAGAAGGCTTCGGGTCATGGGTTCGGGTATCGGGCCAAGAAGAGCAAAAATTACGCCAAGGAAATAAGAGTTACGGAGGTCAACTGGCCGATTAGACAATAGGCCGTAAGAGAGGATGATGCGCTAAAGAATCAGATGAAGCATCGATGAACCAATGACATGCCAGATAATATTTGATTTAGCTTTATAATAATTATCTAGATCGAAGTAGGTTTTAGGTATAATTAGGTTGGAATTAAGCTAACTCAATTAGGGGCCAATTGGGCCCAAGTTTGAGCTATGTTGAGCAAAGTGA
Organism: Musa acuminata AAA Group; assembly: GCF_036884655.1. Classification (NCBI taxonomy): domain Eukaryota; kingdom Viridiplantae; phylum Streptophyta; class Magnoliopsida; order Zingiberales; family Musaceae; genus Musa; species Musa acuminata. The sequence continues at coordinate 14,310,985 of NC_088347.1, read as the reverse complement.
AAGGCACAAACAATGCCCAATAGGTGGAACCAATGGTGGCACAATCTTCGAGACGGTGTCAAGTAGTGGTACCGCTAGTCTAGGCGATTGTACCGCCCAAACACAGTCTCCAAGACTATATTAGGCGGTGGAACCACCTAGACACAGTCTCCGAGACTATATTAGGTGATGGTACCTCTAGATTAGGCAGTGGTACCGCCCAATGGCAGGGTGACAAGCGGTGGGATCGCTTAGTGTTAGTGCTGCAAATGGTGGTACCGCCCAGCACAAGCAGTGGTACCGCCAATACCTCGAAAACTGGGGATGAGACTAGTTTTGGCTCCATGTTTGAATCCATTTGTAGCCTATAAATACTCCTCTTATCCCTAGTTAACATACACAAGCATAAAGAACTTAAAAGTGGGAAAATATTATAGCAATCACTTGGGAGATCCCCTCCTCTATTTCTAAAGTTTAGAATTATATTTAGGGAGGAGTGAGTGATTGTAAAAGGTTGTCTCCTAAACCTATGAAAAGGAGAAGAGGTGTAAAAGGGTAGTTGATCTTTGCTCGTTGAAAGAAGATCGGTAGTGGAAGCCGGTGGCCTCGAGTGAAGAGGAATCGGGAGTGGATATAGGTCACGATGACTAAACCACTATAAAAATCTGGTTTACATTTCTATTTTGCTCTTTACTTTCATTGCAAATTTCTTTACTTTCACTATGCTTTTGTACGCTTTCAAGTGAAACTCACATTTCCGATATGAGCTTTTATCAAACGAATTTTTTGTAAAACTAATATTTTTATTTGATGCACTAATTCATCCCCCCTCTTAGCACCGACTCAATTCTAACAATAGCATCTCAAGAGATTGATAAATCTATTTATGTCATTTTGAATCTCTGGAAAGTGATTTTGATGATTGGATAATTTGAATTTAAATGAGTTACTAATCCAAATCATGATCTTGATTTATCAGAATTATAACTTGAGATTTTCTTTATATGAATTAAGATCATTTTCTATGATTCTACTTTTCAGTATTTGATTTATCCAAATGAATCATAAATTCTCTCTTGATTTTTTCGATATTTGATTCACAACTTAAAAATTATTTTAATACTCCCTTGTATTCATGAAGTGTATATCTCATCACCAAATTAATTTTTCTTGATATTCTTCATGTGATGATTTGATAATTGATATAAAGGGAAATGAACTATAATATTATATTCTTCCCTTCTTTTTGACAATAATAAAGGGGGAGAAAATATTGTTAGCTTACACATTTCAAGGAGAAAACTTGCTAGCTTGTACATTTCAAAGAGAAGAAAACTTGCTAGCTTGCATATTCTAAAATGATGTGAAATTTGCTAGTTTGTATGTTGTAAAATGATATAAAATTTGCTAGCTTTTATAATGTAAAATTGTATTAAATTGCTAGCTTGCTCATCTCAAAAGAGAAGCAAAGTTTGCTAGCTTGCATATTTCAAGAATATGCAAAAACATGCTATCTTGCACATCTCAAAAGATGTAAAAATTTTACTAATTTTTATATCTGAAAAACATGCTAGCTTGTATGATGATATATGCAATGATGTTTCAAAAACTTGAAATTATGTTTATAATAAAATGATTTGAAATTATATCTCAAAAACTTGCTAGTTGTACTTCTCCTTTTTATTGATGATAAAGGGGGAAAAGGTATGATGATGATCATACATGGTAGGATATAATATATTTTGATATTTTGATACCATGATAATTTAGAATCATGTATGTAAGGATGATTTTATATTTTTGAAATATACTTGATGATTTGGTATTATGTATGCAATACTTCAACTTATGATAATGATGCATGCAATGATAAAATATTCATGATTAAAATTACTTTGACATGAATTCAATTTGAATTCAAGGTTCATCTTAATATGACATATTGATAGGGGGGGTTTAGTTTAAACTCAATCATCAATTGATTGTCATCATCGAAAAGGGGGAGATTCTTGAATCTCGGATTTTGATGATCAATTGATGAGTTTATGATCTAATCTACATTTTGAGTGATGTAGGACTAGCTTGGATCATGGAGAGACAATTTGATTAAAGAAGGAAGAATCAATGTTGGGCCGAAGTGGAACATGTCATAAGATTGAACATTGAGCCTAAGGATCGGTCCACGTGTCGATAGAAGGCTTCATGCCATAAGTTATGGTATCGAGCTAAGAAGATCGAACATTGTGCTAAGGAGATTAGATGTTGTGGGAAGACAACATGCCGATTGGGCAATATGCCGAAGGAGAGGACGATGTGTCGAAGGGTCGGACGAAGTACTGAATGAACCAATAACATGTTTGACAACATGTGATTAATATTTTATAGTAATTATCTAGATTGAAGTAGTTTTAATTATAATTGGGTTGGTTTAGAATATAATTAGGCAAAATCAATTAGGGGCCAACTAGGCCCCATTTTGGGGCTATTTTGGGCCAAGTGAAGGCCCATTCAGTGACCCAAAAGTTGGGTCAAGCGACGGCACCATCGGTCCAAGCAGTGGAACCACCAATGGCTCAATCTCCAAGACACAGTCTATGAGACTATGTCAGGATGTGGTACCACACAGTGTTAGACGATGGTACCGCTAGAGTGGGCAGTGGTACCATCCAATGTCAGTGTACTAGCAGTGGTACTGCCTAGTATTGGCAGTGGTACCGCCAGTACCTCATAATCCCTGGGATTCAAACTTTTGGCCCTAAATTTGAATCCATTTGGGGCCTATAATAACCTCACTCATCTTTGCTTGGTTAACACAAGAACTGAGAGCAAAAAAGAAAGAAACGCTGTTGTAATATTGTGAGAACTCCTCTCAAGCTCTAAGTGTTGGGTGAAGTTTAAGAGAGGGGTTAGTGGTTGTAAAGGTTATCACATCCTGACATAACTTGTGAAAAGAAGAAAAAGAAGTGTAAAAGGATAGTTGATCTTTGTCCATTGAAAGAAGATCGTTAGTGAAAGTCGGTGACCTCAAGTGAATAGGAATTAGGAGTGGATGTAGGTAATGATCGGACCACTATAAATTTGGTTTGCATTTATTTTAAGCTCTTCATTTTTATTGCAAACTGATTTCTTACTTTCACTATGCTTACGAATGTATGTTTAAGCGAACATCTTTCCGATATCGATTTTCATCAAATAAGAATTTCTAAATTGACGTAATTTTACATAAGCACTAATTCACTCCCCTCTTCATAAATTTGGAGAGGGCTTCATGCCATAACTTGTGAAAAGAAGAAAAAGAGGTGTAAAAGGATAGTTGATCTTTGTCCATTGAAAGAAGATCGTTAGTGAAAGTCGGTGACCTCAAGTGAATAGGAATTAGGAGTGGATGTAGGTAATGATCGGACCACTATAAATTTGGTTTGCATTTATTTTAAGCTCTTCATTTTTATTGCAAACTGATTTCTTACTTTCACTATGCTTACGAATGTATGTTTAAGCGAACATCTTTCCGATATCGATTTTCATCAAATAAGAATTTCTAAATTGACGTAATTTTACATAAGCACTAATTCACTCCCCTCATCTTAGTGCCAATTTTGGTGCTAACAATGATTATCATAATATAAGATACTAAAAAATTCCATACTCTTTGAGGAGGGGTTCTGTTCAAGCTAAATTGACCCCCATAAGGATTTGATAGGCTCTAGTCTTTTGATATGATTTAAAAGGTTCCCTTAGGGTTTTGTGAGATTTAAAGTTCAGTGAATATCATATATGTGCACGAATATATGAGGTTTATAAGTTCAAACATTCCCAATCTAGTTTCAGCGAAACAAAATAAGGTTTGGTGGTTGAATTAGGAGTGTAGTTTAGTCTCCAAATGATTTTATTTTCAGTTAAAATTTGGTGTGTATTTAGTTTTATATATCTCATAGTTTTTTATAAAATTTTATAATAATTCAAGTTTGTTTAGTTAGCTAAAATAGTGAAGCAAGATTTTTTCAAAGAATTGTGTGATGGTTTGATTGATACTAAATTGTTCATTTGATTATAGTGTGAACTATTGATAAATTGACAGTGAAATATAGATAAATTTTCAATCTGAGTATAGTCTACTTTAGAAGAGATTTTATAAATTATTTTTTGAATTATTGCTATGAATTATTATAAATCAGTAATTTATGAGGTAGGATTTTTATAAAGATATCTCATGACCCTATGCTCTCAATTTAATAAGTATATTACTCTCTATTACACTCGATCATTAAGGAATATGGTCTTCTATTAGCATCATCATTTTTTAGTTCAATCACATAAGTTTAATTCACTATAAAATAATGATTGTATAAATTATCATATGTATAACATATTTTGGAAAGCATATTTTGAGTAATATAATCATCATGAGTTAGTCATGAGTTAAACGTGAATGTATATATTTCATAAGAATAAAAAATATATGAATTGTAATAAAAATATCATATATACATGCATATATGATGATATGTGGCATGGGAGTACATATGTTTTCTATGATGTGCGGTGTGTGAGTGCACAGCTATGTTACGATATGCAATGTACATGTATATGATCACACAGTGCGAGAGTGTATATATATATTATTACATAAGGTGTGGGGGTACACGTATGTATTATAACATTTAGTATGGGAGTGAACATATATATTATGACGTATCGTATGAGATTACACGTATATATTATGACACGCGGTGTGGAAGTGCACATATATGTTATGATATGGGGCATTGAAGTCCATAAATTTGTTACGTTTCCTAAATGTGCATATAACCATTTTGAATTATATCGATACAGAATTTTACCTCTTTATTTTACATATTATATATTATACGGTTATGCTTGTCAAAGAAGTCATAGGATGAGGGGTTTGCTATTAAATGTCTTATGTGAATAATTTTGAAATATTGTATACATGAGATGCTTAATGATATAAAGGCTTATACTTATGAAATAATTACTTAGACCCTATTTTATAGGTAAAGATACTAGTACCCCACTTAAGTGATTGGGTAGGAAAGTGAACACATACATACAAGCCTATATGCTAGTGTAGATATGGATGATGACCTATGGACATTTTATCTATATAAACTTTAGACATATTATGTTTTGGTTTTCTTTTGGTTAGATGCTATAATTCTGTACATGTGTCAAAAACATTATGTACAAGGGGAAACCCTATCAATCCTATTTAGTAAGTTAGTATGTTTTAATATTTAGAATGTCTACTTTTCACTACATTTCTATCGATAGTGTTGGGAACCTAGGGGAGGCATCATATATATAACGAAAAATAGAAAACGAAAATTGGTTTCCAAAAGAATGATATAGGAATGTCGTGCGATGATTAAGAGCGAAAAACTTGTCAAATCAAAAACTACGTAAGATGTGAGACGATCTCACCTAAGGGAGCTCGTATATCCCTGATTTGCATATCTTAGTCCATGGATGAAGGAGATCTCACATTCTACTCTCTAGTGGTGATCCACATAGTGGATGAAGTGGCAACACACCTTCTCTTGCAACATATTCTTTCCTCGCTTTCGCACATGACCACCAATATAGTAGGGGTAGTCCTTCTTACTGCCCTCTCACACTAAAGAGGGGGTAGTTGGTTGAGAAAGAAGTAGGGGAGAAGTTAGGGAGGTGGCAGCTAAGGTGTCTAGTATTATAACCCTTTTAGTCCCATATCCCTTTTTATAGAGAGCTCCTACTACTAATCCTAATGGATCCTGCCCTATTGGGTATTGGATCTCTATCAAATTACCCTAGTATATTGGATACTAAATCTCCATCCAATTATCCCTAACTTAATAGAATTTGGATCTCTATCTAATTATTCACTCTAAGCTCTTATTGGGTCTCGCCGAACGGATCTAATAAAACAGGAGCTTATTGGATATCACATATCCAATCCTCTATTTATTGTATTATCCATCATATGTGTGTAATCATCTAGGCCTAATACCGAGCTAGCCATGAGTTACACTTGTTAGAAATCTTTCATATTTAGAACTCCTTTTGATTCAGTGAATTGTCAACCTGTGGTAATTCACTCAACTCATCGACTATGGACGTACTAGGCCATTATGTCATAATACCCAAATGGTATAGAGGGATCTAATCCATTGGACCTATCTGTCCTTAGTCATCGGGTATCTATAGCCCCTCATCCATCTAATATCCCAAAGATTATATACCAGGTATGGTGCTATCATACTCATATAGAATCTACTCGAGTCTCACTCTAATCAGATTCTCCTAGAGAACTCCTCTCTTAATCTGAATGACTTTAGTTAAGGATTTGTTTGAGTGAGAACACACAAGACATTCCTCTCATGACACCAAGAGTGGATGATGTTCTATCGACTCTCAATTTTCCTCATAAATTTGCTACCACTCCTGATGACCAACCGTACTAGATTTGAAACCTCTAGACCTATAAGTTAGGTATTAAAGAGCAGAGTACTCATACAGGACATTCTTGATATCTCAAGTCTAAGGATTAGACACACAATTGAGACCATGGAACCGCTATCTCACTATGAGATATCATTAACTATCCAACATTCCATTAGCGGATCATTCAGTGATTTCATTCTCCAATTAGCACATGTGTTATATCCCTAGTGTCTTCACACAAGTAGCTATGAGACCAGTTGCTTCTATTATATGGATGTGTATGTAGTACACCGGTTTCTTCAGTTAACTCGATATCCCTCTCAAGTAATCTATTAATGGGAATATTTGGGATCTATGTTTATAAGTGAATTGGTCTCAATATAATGATCTTATCATAATTCAATTCCCATTGCATAAATTTATGGACATCACAATATATTAATCAGACAATATAAAGTGAGAAAATATCATAATAATAATAGTAATAATAATAATAATAATAATAATAATAATAATAACCACCAAAAAGACTATGCAGTGTATCATATATATCATCACTCATGTGATTGGCTTGCAAGACATTTATAATTAGCAATCTCTCACTTAACCCAAAGCCAATGTTAGGACTCTAGCTAGGAGAGTCATAATTGAGAGGGACATTCATGTAAAACCTACCTAAGCCGACCCCTATTAAAGAGGTAAAGAGGCCAGCTACGGTTAGGAGATTGTTTCTTAGAGAAGAATTAGGAGTTTTAAAAGAATAGAAGTCTTCAGTAGGAGTCCTATTTGGAGTTGGTTAGAAGTAAGAGTCTTTAGTAGGAGTCCTATTAGGAGTTAGGGTTTAGAAGCCCTATATATAGCCATGTATTCTTTCTCTTTTCATAAGCAATAGATAAATATTTTCTGTAGCCTGTGAGCAGCAACTTGGAGGGAGGAACCCCTATAGAGTTCCAAGGAGGCCGATCCCCTAAAGAGATCAACCCCAAGTTTAGAATCTATAAGGGTTTTAACACTTGGTATTAGAACAGCATTCTTGGTGTCTCACTGCCCTTTACAGCCATCTATCAACCCTCCACAGCTGCCCAAAGCAATTCCCACAATTGCTTAAAAGATTGTCACCAAATTTTGCCATCATCTCCACCATCGTAGATCATCCTTTGATCTCCCCATGAATTGCAACAGGTTCTGGTTTCCTACCTTACTACTACTGCAATTTAGTTATCCTTATTCGAAAATCCAAAAAAAAATTGTTCCAAAATTGTTGCATAAACTTTTCATCCTAAAGTTTTCATCTCTACGACGAAAGATACATTGCAGAATTCCAATCGCATAGAACTGTTTGTTTGATCTTGCTACTATATTTTTTCTATTCAAATCTCTATGAAATTTTTATGATATATTTGACACTTCCTAATAGCATATTTTCCTTTATTTTTGTCAAAAAAATTCTCAATATAAATCATTGATCTTTTATGTCTAATCTGCTATACTTGAAAATCTGCACCGTAAAATTTCAGCCATATAGCACTATTTTTTTTATCTTGATACTATATTTTTTCTATCCAAATTTTTACAAAATTTTTATGATAGCTTTGACACTTCCTAACAGTAGATTTCCCTTTGGTTTTGTCGAAAAATTATCAATATAAACCACTGATCTTTTACGTCCACTCTGCTACACTTGAAAATCTATGCTGCAAAAAATTTCAGCTGCATATTGTTACCTTAACCCATCTATTTGTAATCTTTTTTGAATGAAATTTCTTATACACTTTATAGATCATCTTGGCATCCATCTAATATTGATCTATTGAGGAATTCATCTCAAAAAATGATTTTGTGTTGCTGCAAATTCTCATCATAAACTGTTGAAATTTTTCGACGAGAATTCTGCTATCGTAACTTGCACCAATTTTCTTGCTATTACTGCCAAAATATTCTTGATTAAATTAGATATCCTTGCTGTCATATAAACTGATATATTGCTGTCAATTTCCTCCACAAATCTCTCAAGTTTTTGGTGGAACTTTCATCGAGAAACCATTGTTTCTTCGACGACAATTCTGCTCTTACAAGACAATACAATTCTGCAGCAAACTTCCATTGATTTCTATCAAGCCTTTGCTGCCATTTACCACAGATCTAAAACTTTCATCCACAACCTAAAACTCCACCAAACCACACCCTCAAACTACACCCAAAATAGCAACAAAATAAGCCTAAATCACAGCCTACATCCACCGATCCTCCAACCCTTTCGACCATCACTTCTCTCAACCTATACATGCCTTTAACCTGACAACAAAAGAGAGATCTTAACATTACATATTTGGAGGCATATACTATGGCATCTGAAGAGGTAATCAATGCTAAATTCAAAGCCTTCGAGGCATGAATGGAGGATAAGATTCGGACGATCTTTACCGAACTCAGATTGGGCCGACCATTAAGCTCGAAGAAATCACATCAAGGAGAGAGCTTTGCCCAATCGCACCAAGCCCGAAGAGATGACTTCCAAGGGAGGGGAGGCTCTATGACCGACCCCAACTATTCATGCATGAGATTGGACTTCCCTAGATGGGAAGGAGACCCGATTGGTTGGATCTCGCGCGTAGAGTGATATTTTCGGTACCACAAAATTGGAAATACATCTATGGTAAAAATTATAGCTATACATCTTGAAGGGGATGCCATACAGTGGTTTGATTGGTTTGAACACACTTATAGAGTCCTTTTATGGTGACAATAAGGACTGCTGATCCGGTTCGGACCAACTAATTATGAGAACATTGATGGACAACTAGCAAAGATCCGACAAACCTCCACCATTCAAGAGTACCAAACCAGGTTTGAAAGGTTATCTAATCAAACTCGTGATTGGTCTCAAAAATAGTTATTGGGGACCTTCAATGAGGGCTTGAAGCCGGCAATCCGGGAAGAAGTTAAAGCGCGACAACCGTTCACTCTTATGGCAGCCATCTCTTTCGCATGATTTCAAGAGGAGCGATTGAACCATGAATCCTGAAGGACTAGGGTCACTCCTCAACCAGCAATACTAAAGCATTCAGCCCCATCTACTATCGACTATGTCCCTGCACCAGAAAGGTTGATAAGAGAAGAGCTTTGGGAGCAATATGCGAAGGGGTTATGTTGGCATTGCGATGAGCAGTGGAGCCATAAGCATCGCTGTAGTAAAGGGAGACTTCCTATGATTGAACCAGTAGAAGAAGAGGTCATTGAACATCCAGAAGAAAGCCTTGAACATGAAGAAAAAGATGCAAAAAAAGAGCCACAACCGACCGATGTTACGGTACATGCACTTGCCGGCTACTCAAACCCGCAAACAATGAAAGTTGGAGGCCTTCTCAAACAACAATCGATCAATGTTCTTATCGACATGGGCAGCACTAATAACTTTCTAAACAGTAAGGTTGCTGTCCAAATGGCCTTACCTATCAAGAATTGCAGTAGGTTTGATGTTAAGGTCGCCGACAGATGGATTTTGAAGTATGATCGTAAGCGCCCGCGAGTGAAACTATTGTTGCAGGACCAAGAGATAATTGCATATTTCTTCCTTCTCCCTCTTGATGATCATGAGGCCATGCTCAGAATTAAATAGTTGACAACAGTAGGTGATGTTTTTTAGAATTTTATGAAACTAATTATGAAATTTTACAGTAAGGAGAAACAGGTGATACTACACGAAAAACGTGGGGGCGACATAACAACGATTTGCACGCAACAAATGGAGAAGGTTTTACATAAAGCATATAGTAGCTTTTTGGTACAACTTAAGCAGCAAACTAAGGGAGAGCTAATAGAATTTGAAGATCCAAACCTACTTCCTTTGCTTGCTGAATTTTCAGATATATTTGACAAACCGCATAACCTACCTCTTACCCGTCGACATGATCATTATATAACGATTCTTCCAGGCAAACATCCAAAAAAATACTCAACCAAATCAATATCTACATCTCCAAAAGGATGAAATAGAAAGGATTATAAAAGAGATACTCGAAACAGGAGTTATTCAGCCAAGTTGCAACCTCTACTCTTCACCGGTGCTACTTGTATACAAGAAGGACATAACATGGCGAATATACGTTGATTACTGAGCTCTCAATGGTACTGAGCTCTCAATGGCATAACCATCAAGGATAAATATCCTATTCCAGTAGTAGATGAATTGCTAGATGAAAGGGAGCACAAATCTTCACAAAGCTGGACCTTCGATCCGGGTATCATCAAATACGAGTGTGTGAAAAAGGCATATTGAAAACCGCCTTTCGAACACACAATGACCACTATGAATTTTTGCTTTCTTTAACAAAAGATGGAATATCTTGGGCATATCATATCAGAGGAAGGTGTGATGGTATACCCCTCCAAAATAGAAGCAATGCTAAACTTGCTGACCTCGAGGAACATAAAATTATTACATGGCTTTCTGGGTTTAATAGGTTACTATCGCAAGTTCGTGAAAAACTATAGAAAGATCAGTGCACCACTTATTTCCTTACTGAAAAAAGATACCTTCCAATGGTCGGACAAAGCCTTTGCTGCCTTCGACAAACTTAAGGCAGCCATGATGATGACGTCGATGCTAGCACTACCAGATTTCAACCGACCCTTCATTATTGAGGCGATGCATCTAGAGTCAGAATTGGAGCCATTCTCATACAAGATGGTCGACCACTCGTATATACTAGCAAGGCATTGTCTCCCTCCCATCAAAATATGTCAACATATGATAAGGAGATGCTCACCATTGTGCACGCAGCAACGAGGTGGAGACCTTATTTGATTGGTCGATGATTTCAAATTAAAATCGACCATAAAAGCCTCAAGTACTTTTTGGAGTGAAAATATCATCCCCCGAGCAGAAATATGGGTAACAAAACTTCTTGGATTTGATTATGAAATAACTTACAAAAAGGGGAAAGAGAATGTTGTTGCATATACGCTTTCGCAGCTATCCTAGCAAGCTAAATTTTCGGTCGTTTCACTTCCGACCAGCAACTTCCTTGAGGATATTAAGATAGAATGGCAGGAAGATTTAAATACTAGTAAGATCATAAAAAAATTGGAGGAAGCACCAAGCTCCGTGGCTCATTACAATTGGGACTCAAAAGAATTATGCTATAAGGATGCATTGTGCTTGTGATAAATTTTACTTGCATCTTCATGAGCAGATTTTGGACAAAGTTATTCCATATGCATGCTACTAAATTGAAAAGGAGTATGACATATCACCCATAAACCGACGGCCAGATGAAAGTTGTAAATAGGTGCTTGGAGACAGCCCAAAGCCACCCACCAAATATAACTACCCAAGGAGAACTCTAAACCGAGCCAAGTGTCATTATTGATCGACGAATCATGACTTGACGATGACAACCCACTACTAAAGTACTAATATAGTGGGTGAACCTACCAATAGAAGATACTACTTGGGAGAACTATGATGACTTGAATATCAAATTCCCAGAATTCATGAACGTCAGCCTCGAGGACAAGGTTGATTTGAAGAGGGCGAGTCTGTTAGGACGCTAGCTAGGAGAGTCCTAATTGAGAGGGACATTCATGTAAAACCTACCTAAGCCGACCCATATTAAAGAGATAAAGAGGCCGGCTAGGGATAGGAGGTTGTTTCTCAGAGAAGAATTATGAGTTGTAAAGGAATAGGACTCTTCAGTAAGAGTCCTATTAGCAGTTGGTTAGAAGTAAGAGTCTTAAGTAGGAGTCCTATTAGGAGTTAGGGTTTAGAAGCCCTATAAATAGTCATATATTCCTCTTCTTTTCATAAGTAATAGATAAATATTTTCTGTAGCCTTTGACCAGCAACTTGGAGGGAGGAACCCCTATAGAGTTCCAAGGAGGTCGATCCCCTAAAGAGATCAACCCTAAGTTTAGAACTACAAGGGTTTTAACAGCTAATCATCTATGTGCCTGATCCCCATCAGATCCCTATGATGTTAAAAAATAATATAAGATAATGAATTTGTTAGTAAATCTACGATGTTATCTTTGGATGTAACTCTTCCCACTATTATATCACAATGGGCTATGATCTCTTTAATCAAGTGGAACCTCCGTAGAACATGCTTGGACTTTTGATGAGTCCTGGGTTCTTTCACTTGAGTAATCACTCCATTGTTGTCGCAATATAAGGGAATCAACTCCTCATTGCCTAGCACAACTCCCATATATGTGATAAAATTCTTCATCCAGACTCTCTCCTTTGCTGCCTTTGTCATAGCATTGTACTTTGCCTCTATGGTCGAGTCAACAGTACTATCTTGCTTGGAACTCTTCCATTATATTGCTCCTTCATTCAAGGTGAATGCATATCCTGACTTAGACTTGCTATTATCAACATTGGATTGGAAACTTGAGTCCGTGTAGCTTTCAACTTTGAGACTACTTCCTCCATATAAGTAAAAGATTCTTAATCTTTCTCAAGTACTTTAGGATACACTTTCCTGTCTTCTAGTGTTCCAAATAAAAATTCACTTGATACCTGCTTGTAACACTTAAAGCATGCACTATATCAGGCCTGGTACATAGCACAACATACAAAATAGACCATATTGTTGAGGTATAGGGTATCATATCTATATCTACCTTTTCTTCAAGAATCTTTAGGGATATACTCTTAGAAAGTAATATTTCATGTCTTATTGGTATGAGACCTCTCTTGGAATTTTCTATGCCAAACCTTTTGACAATAGTGTCTATGTACCTAGACTAGGACAAGCCAAGTATCCTCTTAGATCTATCTCTATAGATCTAAATCCCCAAGATATAGGATACTTTCCCTAGGTCCTTCATAGAGAACTACGTAGATAGTCAAGCCTTTACTATGGAGAGCATTCTTGCATTATTTCCAATGATTAGGATGTCATCCGCATATAGTACCAAGAATGTGATAATATTCTCACTTACCTTCTTGTACACATAAGGCTCATCTTCGTTCTTAACAAAGTCATAAGATATGATCGCCTCATCAAATCTTATATTCTAACTTTGGAAAACTTACATTAGTCTATATATGGATCTAAACAATCTGTACACCTTATATGGACTCTCCTTGAATAGGAATCCTTTTGGCTGTATCATATATACCTCCTCGAAATTGTTATTAAGGAATGTAGTTTTCATATCCGTTTATCAAATCTCATAATCATGGTGTGTTACATTGGCCAATAGAATTTGGATAGATTTCAACATGGCAACGGGTGAGAAGGTTTTGTTATAGTAAACTCCTTACCTTTGATGATACTCCTTAGCTACTACTCTTATCTTATAGGTCTTCAACTTTTCATCTACTATGATCTTCTTTTTGTAAATCTATTGTAACCAATGAGTACAATACCCTTACATGCATCAACTATGTTCTAAACCTTGTTGGAGTATATGGAACCCATCTCAGAACTCTTGGGCTCTTACCATTTCTTGGAGTCTATGCTTGTAATAGTCTCCTCGTAGGTCTAAGGATCAATATCTTCAATGTTCTCTCCTTTGTTATATCTCACATATTTTTCAGGAGGGTGAGTTACTTTGTCAAACTTACACAAAGTTGAAACTTGTATGCTAGGTACATAAACAGACTCAGCTTACAGAATGGTGCTTGAGCTAGGTTGTCCAACCTTACTCAACTCTATCACGCTTCCATTATTTCCACCAAGAATATGCTCCTTCTTAAAAAACAATACCCTCTTGGCAATAAAGACCTTTTGATCCTATGGGTGATCGAAATAATACCCACAAGTCTCCTTAGGGTATCCCATAAACTTGCATCATTCCGTCCTTGATTCCAACTTGTTAGGATTATGTCTCATAACATGAGTAGAGTAGCCCTAAATCATAACAACCTTAAGATCATGTTTTTTCTCTTTTAATATCTCATATGGTATAGAAACCACCGATTTAGATAGAACTCTATTCAAAAGGTAGCAGACTCTAAGACATATCCCTAAAAAGAGATGAGTAGGTCGACGAAACTCATCATGAATCGCATCATGTCTAACAGCGTGCAATTCTAGGGATAGGATCCCATGGTCTTTCAGGAATTTAGTGAATTCTGTGTTCGGATCAAGAGCGACACTAAGAGGGGGGGTGAATTAGTGCAGCGAAAATATTACATCGACTCGAAAGCCTTCGTATGATAAAAATCGATTTCGACTCAAATTGTTTATTTCACTGTGAATAAGTAGAGAAGAAAAGGTTGGGTAGTTTGCAATGAAGTAAAGTTGAATGCAGTAAAAATAATTTACAGTAAGAAAAGAACACACTGGAATTTATAGTGGTTCGGTTATTGTGACCTACATCCACTTCTGATTCCTTCTCCGTCAAGGTCACCGGTATCCACTAATGGTCCTCCTTCAATAGGCGAAGATCAACAACCTCTTTACATTTTTTTCTCCTTTTCAAGGGTTTAGGAGAGAACCCTTACAAGCCTCACTCCTCTTTCTTGGATGATTACAAAGCTAAGAGAGGGAGGAGGAGGACTCTTCTCATTTTTACAACACTTTTAAAACCTCAATAATTAAGATTTTTCACACTTTTGATTACACTTTATTACTCATGCATACAGAAAAGGGTGGCGTATTTATAAGCCCCGATGACTTAAAAATTGGAGCCAAAAAGTGTCTCATCCTAGATTTTCGGGGTATTGGCGGAACCACTACCAGTACTGGGCAGTACCACCGCCAAACACTCTGACACTAGGCGCTACCACCACCTAATCTAGGTGGTACCACCGCCTAACTGAGCTCAAAGATCAAGCTATGGTAGTACCACCACTTGACAAGGGTGGTACCATCGCTGGCAGTATTAACTATCGACGGTACCACCGCCCAGATATCCTGGAAGACTAGGTCACCAGGCAGTGCCATCGCCGGCTATGACTTCAGGTGATAAATGAGTTGTTTCAACCAGTCATTTCAGCCCTGTTAAGGGCCCAATTGACCCCTAATTGAGTTAGTGGGATTACCTCCTAATCGTAACTCAACTTAAGTTCTAACTATAATAATTAAGACATTTACCAAGCATTCTAGTTCCAGTATGTCAATTGTTCTTCCGGCAATCTTCCGGCGAACTTCCGACGATCTCTCGGTAATGTTTCGGCAGACTCCCAACAAGCTCCTGAAATTTATGACGATCTTCTTGGCAAGTTTCGACGAGCTTCTTTAGCAAGCTCTTAGACTTCTCAATCAGTTCTGGCATAACTTCCGACGAACGTCCGGACTTCCGATGAACTCTCGAACTCCCAACGAAGTCTCGACCTTAACTCCGACACAACATTTTCATTATGTCTTACCTCTATCATAGTTAATCCTGTACATTTTCTCAACATATAGATTAGGTCAAATAATTTATCAATTGATTTCATCATCAAAATTCGAGATTCAACAATCTCTCCTTTTTTATGATGATAATCAATTGATGATGGAGTTAACCTTAACTCCCTCTATCTATATGTCATACTTGAGAAAAGATATTCTTGAATTTAAGACTTTTGAATTCAAGCATCAAACCGATAAGTTATATTCATTTAAACTTATCAACGTTCACAGCATGATATTTATAAAAATGATATCAAGGCTTAACATCCATTTTCAAGTTCAATATAGAAAGATGATAAAAAATCATCATTTTTGCATATGATAGAAATTTCAAATATGAAACTTTCTAAGATTCAAATTTCAAAAAATGATGATTCATAAATCCGAGGTATGATTCCAATATGAAATAAAGCATGGTAATTTTGATATTTCATCATAATGATAGACATTTTAATACTAAATCAAGCATGATACTAGGAATAAAACATTTATAAGTAATCATGCCACATTACGGTACATTTCAAGTAAACATTTGGTATTTTTCAAGTATTTGTATTTGACGATACCAATCATATTTCAAGTATTCGCAAAACATACAAGAATTTATGATAAGATACAAACATTTACGATAAGATACATTGCATACATTTACAATGCCAATTTGTCATCAATTTACCATATTTTGATATCATTTCTCCCCATTTATCATCAACAAAAAGGAGAATAATTCAACAATGCAAGTATGGTAAAAATTCAAGTAAGTTTCACACTAATTTATCCAATCGATATTGCATTGTTGCATGGTAACATTCAAAAGTTCTCAACATCAAAAGTTATCAACATTAAAGCGACATATTCCATCAACTTCACCCCTTTTTGTCTTCAAAACTTTGCATGAAGGAGAGGAAGGAAGGTAAGGAGGGAATCCATTAAGAACCAAATTTGTGAAATGATTTGAATCAAGTCAAACAATAAATATGTTTTTGTTAAAACATACTTTAATTTTAACAAAGAGAAGGGATTCATTAAAAGGATCAAGATATCCATACGAAATCAAATCCCCAATCTTGCAAGTGATTATCATATACCAAAAATTCATAAAAATTCTTCTTTCATGAGAATAGTAAGGAAGAATTCATGAGAAGGGAGCATCATACGAAAAATAAATCCATGAATAAGAATTTAAATCTATTTCTCATTAAAAACATTCACAAGAGTGAAATCTGTGAAAGATGCATTTGTCAATGAATTCCATGAGTGAAGGGACTAAGTGTATCAAAAAAAAATCATTAAGTTTATATCAATCTTAACCCTAATGGATCCTCCCCTATTAGGTATTGGATCTTCATCCAACTATCCAAGCCTTTTAGATTAGTGGATCTCTATCCAATAATCTCTCATGGGCTTTTATTGGATCTCGTCCATGGGATCCAATAATTCAGGGGCTTATTGGATATCTAATAAGATAGGGGCTCTAGCGGATATCTCATATCCGAACCTCTACTCATTGCAACACCTACCATATGTGTGACCCTCTAGGCCCAATATCGAGCTAGTCATGAGTCATACTTGTCAGAACTCCTTCTAGCTTAGTGAATTATTATCTTCATAATAATTCACTCGACTCATCGACTACGGACGTATTAGGCCACTACGCCATAGTCCCCAAATGATATAGGGGAATCCAATCTATTTGACCTATCTGTCCTTAATTACCATGTACCTATAGTCTCTTATACATCTAATATCCTAGAGACTGTATAGCGGGCATGGTGCTGTCAGACTCATACGGTTTCTACTCGAGTCTTGCTCTAATCAGATTCTCTCAGAGAACTCTTTCTCTATCAATCTGAATGACCCAAGCTAAGGATTTGTCTGAGTAAGAACACATGGGATATTCTTCTTATGACACCGAGAGTGGATGATCCTCTATCAACACTCAATAGCCCTCGTAAGGTTGACAGTCACTCCCGATAACTAACTGTACTCGATTTAGGACATCAAAACCTATAAAACTAGTATCAAAGAACGAAGCACTCATACAGGATATCCTTGGTGTCTCATGTCTAAGGACCAGATACACCACTAGGACTACGGAATCGTTGTTTGACAATAAGGTATCATCAACCATTTAGCATTACGTAAGTGGATCAATCAGTGAACTCATTCTCCAATGAGCACTTATATTATATCCCTGGTGTTCCCACATGAGCAGCTATGAGACAAGCTGCATCCATCATATCGATGGGTATATAGCACACCAATATATCTAGTTATCTCGATGACCATCTCAAGTAACTTATGACCGGGATTATTTAGGATCTGTGTTTAAAGGCGAATCAATCTCATTATCGTGATCTCATAACGATCTGATTCCCATTGCACAGATCCAAGGATATCACAATATATACATGCATATATGCAATAATCAATATAAAGTGATAAATGCCAAAATATAAAAAGTAAAATGACTGCATGTCAAGTCACATATGTCATCACTCACGTGATTGGCTTGTAGGGCACATATGACTAGCAATCTCCAACTTGACCTAAAGCCAATTACCTATGTGTCTAATCTCCATCAGACCCCTATGATGCTCAAAGACAATTTGAGATAATGACTTATCAGTGGATCTGCAATGTTATCTTCGGAAGGAACTCTTTCCACTGCTACATCTCCTCGGTTCACGATCTCTCTAATTAGGAGGAACCTCCTCAGAACACTTCTGATGAGACTTGGGTTTCTTCACTTGAGCAATCGCCCCTTTGTTATCGCAATATAAGGAAATCGATTCCTCGCTACTCGTCACGACTCCCAGATTTATGATGAACTTCTTCATCTAGACTCCCTCGTTTGTTTCCTCTACTATAGCAATGTACTCTGCCTTTGTGGTCAAGTCAGTAGTGAAACTTTTCCAGCACATTGCTCCTTCATTCAAGGTGTACATGTACCCCAAATTTGACTTACTATCATCAACATCAGATTGAAAACTCGAGTCCGTGTAGCCTTCAACCTTGAAGCTACTACCTCCATATACCAGTAAAAGATCTTTAGTTCTTCTCAAGTACTTAAGGATACACTTTACTACTTTCCAGTATTCCAAGCTTGGATCCGCTTGATACCTCCAAGTAACACTTAGAGCATGCGCTATATCAGGCCTAGTACATAGCATGGCATACATGATAGACCCTATTGCTGAGGCATAAGGTATCATATCTATGTTCGCCCTTTCTTCAAGAGTCTTTGGGGACATACTCCTAGAAAGCGATATCCTATATCTCATTGGTATGAGACCTCTCTTGAAATTTTTTATGCCAAACCGTTTGACAATAGTTTCTATGTACTTGGACTAGGACAAGCCAAGCATCGTCTTAGATCTATCTTTATAGATTCGAATCCCCAAGATATAGGATGCTTCCCCTAAGTTCTTCATGGAAAAGTGTCTAGATAACCAAGTCTTTACTATGGATATCATTCTTACATCATTCCCAATGATCAAGATGTCATCCACATATAACACCAAAAAGGTAATAGCGCTCTCACTTACCTTCCTATACATACAAGGCTCATTTTCGTTCTTAATAAAGTCATAAGATCTGATTGCCTCATCAAATCTTATGTTCCAACTTCGGGAAGCTTGCTTTAGTCCATAAATGGATCTAAGTAACCTGCACACCTTATCTGGGCAGTCTTTAGACATAAATCCCTCAGGTTGTATCATATATACTTCCTCCTCGAGGTTCCCATTGAGGAATGCAATTTTCACATCCATCTGTCAGATCTCAAAATTATAGTGTACTATAATAACCAATAGAATTAGGATGGATTTTAGCATTGCTATGGGTGAGAAGGTTTCATCATAGTCAACACTGTGCCTTTGACGATACTTCTTAGCCACTAGCCTTGGTTTATATGTCTCTACCTTTTCATCGACTCCAACCGATGAGTACAATACTCTCGGGCGCATCAACTAGGTTCCAAACCTTGTTGGAGTACATGGAATCCATCTCAAAATTCATGGCTTCTTACCACTTCCCGGAGTCTATACTCGTAATAGCCTCTACATAGGTTTGAGGATCAATATCCTTATCATCCTCTCCTCTAATATATCTCACATATCTCTTAAGAGGATGGGATACTCTGCTAGACCTACGTAAAATTGGAACTTGTGTGTTAGCTATTTAAACAGACTCGGGCTGTAGAGTGGTGCTTGAGCTAGGTTATCCAACCTCGCTCATCTCTATCATGCTCCCACAGTCTTTGCCAAGAATGTATTCCTTCTCAATGAATATCTCTCTCTTAGCTACAAAGACCTTTTGGTCCTCGAGATGATAGAAATAATACCCATAAGTTTTCTTAGGGTATCCCATGAACTTGCACCGCTTCGTCCTTGATCCCAACTTATTAGGCTTGTGTCTTTTAACGTGAGCAGGGCAGACCCAAATCATAACAACATTAAGATCGGGCTTCTTCCCTTTCCATATCTTATATGGTATAGACACTACCGACTTAGTTGGAACTCTGTTCAAAAAGTAAATTGTGGTCTCTAGGGCATATCCCCAGAATGAGATGGGTAGGTCAACAAAACTCATCATGGACCGTACCATGTCTAACAGCGTATGATTCCTCCTTTCAGATACACCATTGAGTTGAGGTGTATAAGGAGGTGTCCATTGGGATAGAATCTCATGGTCCATGAGGAACTAGGTGAACTCTATACTCAAGTACTCACATCCTCAATCTGATCGAAGAGTCTTGATACTCTTTATAGTCTGGTTCTCCACTTCATTCTTATACTCTCTGAATTTCTCAAAGGCCTCGGACTTAGACTTCATTAAGTACATATATCCATACCTTGAGAAATCATCAGTAAATGTAATGAAGTAGGAGTAACCACCAATGGTATGAGTTGACATGGGTCCACATACATCATTATGTACGAGTTCCAATAGCTCAGTGGCTCTTTCTTTAGTTCCACTAAATAGATAGTTGGTCAGTTTTCCATGAAGGCAAGGCTCGCAAGTTGCATATATCTCATAGTCGAATGGATCTAGATATCTATCCTTTAGTACTTTTCGAAGCCTTCCCTCATAGATGTGACCTAGCCTACAATGCCACAAGTATGCACTGTTCACCTCATCTCGTTTTTCTTAGACACACTTACATTCATGATATGTGGAGTAGTGTCTAGCATAAACAAACCATTATGCAATGTTTCTTTCGTGATAATCTTAATATCTAATAATATTGAACAACCATTGTTCTTAAAAACTAATTTATATCCACTAATTATCAAACATGAAATGGAGATAATATTTTTGATAATAGAAGGAACAAAATAACATGCATTTAATGCAATAATAGCTCCACCAAGCAGATGTAGGGCGACCACACTAATAGCTACTATAGCAACTTTTGCTCTATTGCCCATCTTGAGGTCCATCTCTCCTCTCACCAATCTCCTAGGTCTTGCCAGAACCTACAACAAATTGCATATATGATAAGCACTACCGGTATCCAATACCCATGTGTTATCATAAGAGTCTAACAAATAGAGACTGATCATGAATGTACTTGAAGCTTCTCCAAGCTTCTGTTTCACCCTCTCTGCAAGGTACTCTTTGTAGTTCCTCTTCTAGTGCCCATCTTTGCCATAGTGGAAGCACTGGCCTTTGTCCTTTGTCGAGAATTTCTTAGCAACCTTTGCTTTACCCAATCTACCCTTGCCCTTGCCCTTCTTAAGAGACTTTTCCACTTTCCTTTTCTTTTTGGTCTTACTAGTGTAGAGAACTGGTTTCTCTTTCTTGATAGTACTCTCTACCTCTCTCAACATATTGAGGAGCTCCGGGAGAGTCACCTCAAGCTTGTTCATATTAAAATTCATTATAAACTGTGAAAAGGAATCTAGTAGGGACTGAAGCACAAGATCCATACACAGGTTATCCTCTAGGACCATTCCTAGACCTGTGAGTTTCTTTATCAACTCAATCATCTTTAGGACATGGTTCTT
Source organism: Musa acuminata AAA Group (assembly GCF_036884655.1). NCBI lineage: Eukaryota > Viridiplantae > Streptophyta > Magnoliopsida > Zingiberales > Musaceae > Musa > Musa acuminata. The sequence continues at coordinate 14,289,204 of NC_088347.1, read as the reverse complement.
GTTGAATCTCGGATTTTGATGATGAAGTCAATTGTCATTTGTTATCTAATCTATGTGTTGAGATAAGTGTGCAGGATTAACTACGATGAGAGTAAGACAAGCAGCAGGTGTTGCGCCGGAGTCAAGATCATGATCACGTTGGGAGTTCGAGAGTTCGACGGAAGTTCGGACGGTCGTCGGAGGTTCTGCGAGAACAGATCCGAGAAGTCCAGAAGCTTGCCAAGCGAAGCTCGTCGGAACTCGCCAAGTGGATCGTCGCAAAGTCCAGGAGTATGCCGGATGTCCGCAGAAGGATCACCGAGGGTTTATTGCTAGTCATAAGTGCCCAGCAAGCCAATCACGTGAGTGATGGCACGTGTGACTTGATACAGAATCTTTTTGCTTATTATATTTTGGCGTATATCACTTTATAACTATTGCATAAATGCATATATATTGTGATGTCCTTGGATTTGTGCAATGGGAATCGGATCGTGATGAGATCACGATAATGAGATCGATTCACCTTTAAACACATATCCTAAATAATCCCGGTCATAGGTTACTCGAGAGGGACATCGTGATAACCGGATAGACTGGTGTGCTGTATACCCGTCCATATGATGGATGCAGCTGGTCTCATAGCTTCTCGTGTAGGGACACTAGGGATACAGTACAGGTGCTCATTGGAGAATGAGTTCACTGATTGATCCGTTTACGGAATGCTGGATGGTTGATGATGCCTTATTGTCAGACAACGATTCCGTAGTCCTAGTGGTGTATCTGGTTCTTAGACTTGAGACACCAAGGATGTCCTGTATGAGTGCTCCACTCTTTGATACCAGACTTATAGGTTTGGCTGTTCCCAGATCTAGTACAGCTGGTCATTGGGAGTGGTAGTCGACCTTACGAGGGCTATTGAGTGTCGATAGAGGATCATCCACTCTCGGTATCATGAGAGGAATATCCCATGTGTTCTTGCTCAGACAAATCCTTGGCCAGGGTCATTCGGGTTGAGAGAGAAAGAGTTCTCCGGGAGAATCCGATTAGAGCGAGACTCGAGTAGAAACCATATGGGTCTGACAGCACCATGCTCGATATACGGTCTCTGGGATATTAGATGGATGAGGGACTATAGGTACATGGTAACTGAGGACAGACAGGTCCAATGGATTGGATTCCCCTGTATCGTCTGGGGACTACGGCATAGTGGCCTAGTACTTCCGTAGTCGATGAGTCGAGTGAATTATTACAGAGATAATAATTCACTGAGTTAGAAGGAGTTCTGACAGGTATGACTCACGGCCAGCTCGATATTGGGCCTAGAGGGTCACACACATATGGTAGGCATTGCGATGAGTAGAGGTTCGGATATGAGATATCCGACGGAGCCCTTGTCTTATTGGATGCAGATCCAATACCCACTAGGGAAAGGACCCATTAGGGTTTTGACACGGGATCTCTATAAATAGGAGGGATTCACAGCCTCATAGGCTAGAGTCTTTGCTTGCCCTTCCTATTCTCCTCTCCCTCTCCACCTCAGAGTAGGCCTGGAGTGAGTTTTGAGGAGCGTCGTCGCAACCCTGCTGTGTGGATCACCGCTAGAGAGGAGGACGCTTGACCTCCTTCACCCTCGCCTATGGATCTGCAAGGAAATAGGGATATACGATCTCCCTAGGTAACACAATCTCTATACGCAGTTTTGTGTTTTTGCGGATTTTGCGCACCAATCTTCGCACGACGATGAACATCCTTTTGGGAATCGGGGATTTTTGTTTTCTTGTTCTTCCGCTGCGCATATGATGTCGCCCCCTTATGATTTCCCAACAGTGGTATCAGAGCCAGGTTGTTCGTGCGAATGATTGGTTTTGAACTGCGTGTATTGTGTTTAGGATGAATTTTGACGTCAAAATCGTTGACGCAAAAGCGAGGAAGGGCAGCAACAGTTGCTGCCCTCGATCTGCATGCCTGCAGCCACCTGCAGCGGCAGCCGCAGTCGCAGCCAGGCAGCACAGCGCCGGCGCATGCGCAAGCGCTGTGTCTGCAGCAGTCGGCCGGCGGCCTGCTTGCAGCCGGCTTGCTGCCGGCGGGGCTGGCAGCCCGCGGGTAGAGGCGCCTGCGGCCGCTGAGCCCGCGGGTAGAGGCGCCGCGGGGCAGCAGCGCGGGCTGAGGCACCGTAGGGCAGCGGCGCCTGTGGCCGCTTTTGCCACGGGCAAAAACCCCGCAGGGGCGGCCGCCAGCGAGGCAGCACCGCCTGCGGGCGCTGCCTCGCCGGCAGAACTGCCCGCGGAGGCGGCGACGCCCGCGGGGGCCAGCGGGCGTGCCGCCCGCAGGCGAGGGCAGCGCCCCGCCCCTCGCCACACAGGCCGCCGCCGGCAGGGTGGCGGCGGCGGCAGCAGTGAAAAGGGGAAAGGGTATTAGGGTTTTCTGGGCAAAAGACAGTTTTGCCCCTCGGAATTTGAGAAATTCCAGTTTCTGTCTTTTGTCCAAATTACGAAAATACCCTTAGGAATTGAGAAATTCCCTATATATCCCTGATTTCAGAAAATATTAATTAATTAAAAGGTTTAGTTGATTATTATTTTTATTATTATCTAGTAGTCCTACATGATGATGATTATTTATACATGTGATGTATGATGTGTGGACGGATGATCATGGACCGTGTGATGTGTGTACTTGTGATTATTATTATTGAGGTCTGCGAACCTCCATTATATTTCTCGTTTATTGTTGGGCCTGCGTGCCTATGATTAAGTTGTAATCACATGAGGAGGCGCAGCGGGAGCGTGGATGCCATAGCGGGACCCACGAGACGGACGATCGTGATGCATGGAGATGCATCAAGATGTCGACGGAACCGACGAGGACGAGATGGACGATCACAAGGCATGGAGATGCACCGTTGCACACATAGATCTTGATGTGAGTGATTAGGTCTACTGGCTCGGGCCTAATCATATTAGGTTGTGGTCCATGATCATCTGGTGTGATTGCTTATACACATACTAGATATGTATATATATTTGCATGCGATGTAGATATATATTAAATATGCATATGTGTGACATGTCATATTAGGAGACCAAATCATAGAAACATCTCTCGATAATATTAAGTCGGTAAACGTGAGGCAATTAGATTGACCCACGTGGCCTTCCATCGTTATGAGTAGGAACCGAATCCCGGTGTAGGTTGAGTTGGTCGAGTCCCTCGAGACTCACCTATATCGCGATTCGCTATCTTGCTTACGACATAGAGATGTCACCGGTGACCTGAGGGCATGATATGCTTGGTCGAGTCCCTCGAGGGTATATCATCAAATCAGACTCATCTTGTAACGAAGGTGTTGACTTAACCGAGCATCATGGTTGGTCGAGCCCCTCGAGGCCATGGTGATTCGGAGGCCGAACAGGACGGGAATCACAAGGAGTTGTGATCGGCAAGAGTTGTCTACCTTTTAGGCTTAGTGTGATTGGTCGAGTCCCTCGAGGTTACACTAAGACGTTGATTGGATCCTGATCCCCACTAGAAGTCTGCCGGAGACTTCCGTTTCACGTGCTGAGGGTGTCGTGTGACTCGTTAGTAAAATAGTGGGAGCATATTAAGATAGAAGTCCATATCTTGATAGTTTATTTCTTGCAAAATCTGCATGTTATTCATTTTTGCTACATCTTTATTTTCAGAAAATGTCGCTTTCAAATCCCTTACGTGGCATACTTGATGTCAACCGCCTCACTGGTCCAAATTATACGGATTGGCTCCGTAACTTGAGAATTGTTCTCACAGCGGAGAAAATCGTGTACGTCCTTGATACAGTGATGCCTACGCCCGAAGAAGGGGCAAGCGAGGATGAGATCGCTCGCTACGTGAAGTACATTGATGACTCCACTCTTGCTCAGTGCTATATGTTGGGCTCTATGACTCCAGAGTTACAGAGACAACATGAAAAGATGGATGCCAGATCCATTCTCCTACATGTCCGTAAATTGTTTGAGGAACAGGGAAGGACTCAACGATATGAGATATCCAAGAGCCTTTTCCGTGCTAGGATGACTGAGGGGACACCGGTTCAGAACCATGTCCTAAAGATGATTGAGTGGATAGAGAAACTCACAGGTCTAGGAATGGTCCTAGAGGATAACTTGTGTGTGGACATTGTGCTTCAGTCCCTACCAGATTCCTTTTCACAGTTCATAATGAATTTTAATATGAACAAGCTTGAGGTGACTCTCCCAGAGCTCCTCAATATGTTGAGGGAGGCAGAGAGTACTATTAAGAAAGAGAAGCCAGTTCTCTACACTGGTGAGACCAGAAAGAAAAGGAAAGCAGAAAGGTCCCTTAAGAAGGGAAAGGGCAAGGGCAAACAAGGTAAAGCAAAGGTTGCTAAGAAAGACCCAACAAAGGACAAAGGCCAGTGCTTCCACTGTGGTAAAGATGGGCACTGGAAGAGAAACTACAAAGGGTACCTTGCAGAAAGGGCGAAACAAAAGCTTGATGAAGCTTCAGGTATATTCATGATCAATCTCAAATTGGCAGATTTTTGTGATAATGCATTGGTATTGGATACCAATATTGCTTATCACATCTACAATTTATTGTAAATTCTAGCAAAGCCGAGGGGAGATTGACGAGAGGAATATTGCATAAAGGTTTGTTTATGCAAGACACTACTCCACATATCATGAATGTAAGTGTCTAAGAGGAAACGAGATAAGGTGAACAATGCATACCTATGACATTGTAGGCTAGGTCACATCCATGAAAGAAGGATTCAAAAGTTGCTAAATGATGGATATCTAGATCCATTCGACTATGTGTCATATGCAACTTGTGAGCCTTGCATTCGTGGAAAACTGACCAACTCTCCATTTAGTGGAACTGGAGAGAGAGCCACTGAGTTGTTGGAACTAATACATAGTGATGTATGTGGACCCATGTCAACTCATGCCATTGGAGGTTACTCCTACTTCATTACATTTACTGATGATTTCTCAAGGTATGGATATGTGTACTTAATGAAGTACAAGTCCGAGGCCTTTGAGAAATTCAGAGAGTATAAGAATGAGGTGGAGAACCAGACTGGAAAGAGTATCAAAACTCTTCGATCAGATCGAGGAGGTGAGTACTTAAGTACAGAGTTTACTCACTTCCTCAAGGACCATGGGATATTATCCCAATGGACACCTCCTTATACACCTCAGCTCAATGGTGTCTCTGAAAGGAGAAATCGTACATTATTAGATATGGTACGGTCCATGATGAGTTTCGCTGACCTACCCATCTCATTCTGGGGATATGCCCTAGAAACCGCAGCTTACCTTCTGAACAGAGTTCCAACTAAGTCGGTGGTGTCTACACCATATGAGATATGGAAAGGGAAGAAGCCTGATCTTAAGGTTGTTAAGATTTGGGGCTGCTCTGCCCATGTTAAAAGACACAACCCCGATAAGTTAGAATCAAGGACAGGGCGATGTAAATTTGTGGGATACCCTAAGGAAACTTGTGGGTATTACTTCTATCATCTCGAGGACCAAAAGGTCTTTGTAGCTAAGAGAGCAGTGTTCCTTGAGAAGGAACACATTCTTGACGGAGACAGTGGGAGAATGATAGAATTGAGCGAGGTTGGAGAACCAAGCTCAAGCACCACTCTACAGCCCGAGTCTGTTCAGGTATCTAATACACAAGTTTCAACTTTACGCAGGTCTGATAGAGTATCCCATCCTCCTGAGAGATATGTGGGACATATTAGAGCAGAGGATGTAGAGGATATTGATCCTCAGACCTACGAGGAGGCTATTATGAGTATAGACTCCGGGAAGTGGAAAGAAGCCATGAATTCTGAGATGGATTCTATGTACTCCAATAAGGTTTGGAACCTAGTTGATGCACCTGAAGGTATTGTACCCATCGGTTGCAAGTGGATCTTTAAGAAAAAGATCGGAGTAGATGGAAAGGTAGAGACCTATAAAGCAAGGCTAGTGGCTAAGGGGTATCGTCAAAGGCAAGGTGTTGACTACGACGAAACTTTCTCACCCGTAGCAATGCTAAAATCCATCAGAATTCTATTGGCTATTGCAGCACACTATGATTATGAGATCTGGCAGATGGATGTGAAAATCGCATTCCTCAACGGGAACCTGGAGGAGGAGGTGTATATGATGCAACCTGAGGGATTCGTGTCCAAGAACTGCCCAGATAAGGTGTGTAGGTTGCTTAGATCCATTTATGGACTAAAGCAAGCTTCCCGAAGTTGGAACATAAGATTTGATGAGGCAATCAGATCTTATGACTTCGTTAAGAACGAAGATGAGCCTTGTGTATACAGAAAGGTAAGTGGGAGCGCTATCACCTTTTTGGTGTTATATGTGGATGACATCCTCATCATTGGGAATGACATAGGAATGCTATCCACAGTAAAGGCTTGGTTATCTAGACACTTCTCCATGAAGGACTTAGGGGAAGAATCTTATATCTTGGGGATTAGAATCTATAGAGATAGATCCAAGAGGATGCTTGGCTTGTCCCAGTCTAGGTACATAGAAACTATTGTCAAAAGGTTTGGCATGGAAAATTCCAAGAGAGGTCTCATACCGATGAGACATGGGATATCGCTTTCTACGAGTATGTCCCCAAAGACTCCAGAAGAAAGGGCGAACATGGATATGATACCTTATGCCTCAGCAATAGGGTCTATAATGTATGCCATGCTATGTACTAGGCCTGATATAGCGCATGCTCTGAGTGTCACGAGCAGGTATCAGGCGGATCCAGGCTTGGAGCACTGGAAAGCAGTAAAGTGTATCCTTAAGTACTTGAGAAGGACTAAGGATCTTTTACTAGTATATGGAGGTAATAGCCTTAAGGTTGAAGGCTACACTGACTCAAGTTTTCAGTCTGATGTCGATGATAGCAAGTCGAATTCAGGGTATGTGTACACCTTGAATGAAGGAGCAGTGTGCTGGAAGAGTTCCAAGCAAGATATCACTGTTGACTCGACCACAGAGGCGGAGTACATTGTTGCATCAAATGCAGCAAAGGAGGGAGTCTGGGTGAAGAAGTTCATCACAGATTTGGGAGTCGATACAGATAGCGACAAGTCGACTTCCTTATATTGCGACCACTATGGGGTGATTACTCAAATAAGGGAACCCGGGTCTTATCAGAAGTGTTCTGAGGAGGTTCCAGCTTATAAGAGAGATTGTAACCCGAGGAGATGTAGCAGTGGAAAGAGTTCCATCCGAAGATAACATTGCAGATCCACTGACAAAGCCGTTGTCTCATTTTGTCTTTGAGCGTCACAGGGGTCTGATGGGGATCAGACACATAGGTGATTGGCTTTAGGTCAAGTGGGAGATTGCTAGTCATAAGTGCCCAGCAAGCCAATCACGTGAGTGATGGCACGTGTGACTTGATACAGAATCTTTTTGCTTATTATATTTTGGCGTATATCACTTTATAACTATTGCATAAATGCATATATATTGTGATGTCCTTGGATTTGTGCAATGAGAATCGGATCGTGATGAGATCACGATAATGAGATCGATTCACCTTTAAACACATATCCTAAATAATCCCGGTCATAGGTTACTCGAGAGGGACATCGTGATAACCGGATAGACTGGTGTGCTGTATACCCGTCCATATGATGGATGCAGCTGGTCTCATAGCTTCTCGTGTAGGGACACTAGGGATACAGTACAGGTGCTCATTGGAGAATGAGTTCACTGATTGATCCGTTTACGGAATGTTGGATGGTTGATGATGCCTTATTGTCAGACAACGATTCCGTAGTCCTAGTGGTGTATCTGGTTCTTAGACTTGAGACACCAAGGATGTCCTGTATGAGTGCTCCACTCTTTGATACCAGACTTATAGGTTTGGCTGTTCCCAGATCTAGTATAGCTGGTCATTGGGAGTGGTAGTCGACCTTACGAGGGCTATTGAGTGTCGATAGAGGATCATCCACTCTCGGTATCATGAGAGGAATATCCCATGTGTTCTTACTCAGACAAATCCTTGGCCAGGGTCATTCGGGTTGAGAGAGAAAGAGTTCTCCGGGAGAATCCGATTAGAGCGAGACTCGAGTAGAAACCGTATGGGTCTGACAGCACCATGCTCGATATACGGTCTCTGGGATATTAGATGGATGAGGGACTATAGGTACATGGTAACTGAGGACAGACAGGTCCAATGGATTGGATTCCCCTGTATCGTCTGGGGACTACGGCGTAGTGGCCTAGTACTTCCGTAGTCGATGAGTCGAGTGAATTATTACAGAGATAATAATTCACTGAGTTAGAAGGAGTTCTGACAGGTATGACTCACGGCCAGCTCGATATTGGGCCTAGAGGGTCACACACATATGGTAGGCATTGCGATGAGTAGAGGTTCGGATATGAGATATCCGACGGAGCCCTTGTCTTATTGGATGCAGATCCAATACCCACTAGGGAAAGGACCCATTAGGGTTTTGACACGGGATCTCTATAAATAGGAGGGATTCACAGTCTCATAGGCTAGAGTCTTTGCTTGCCCTTCCTATTCTCCTCTCCCTCTCCACCTCAGAGTAGGCCTGGAGTTTTGAGGAGCGTCGTCGCAACCCTGCTGTGTGGATCACCGCTAGAGAGGAGGACGCTTGACCTCCTTCACCCTCTCCTATGGATCTGCAAGGAAACAGGGATATACGATCTCCCTAGGTAACACAATCTCTATACGCAGTTTTGTGTTTTTGCGGATTTTGCGCACCAATCTTCGCACGACGATGAACATCCTTTTGGGAATCGGGGATTTTTGTTTTCTTGTTCTTCCGCTGCGCATATGATGTCGCCCCCCTATGATTTCCCAACATTTATCGGATGATCGACGGAAGTTCGCCGGAAACTCGCCGGAAGAAGCGATTGACGCATCGGAGCAAAGCTGCAGAAGTTGTCTTAGAGTTAATCGTAGTTAGCACGATGATTAAGCTTGAAAATGGGAGGTGATCCCATTAGCTTAATCTTGGGGCAATTGGGCCCCTAAAAAGATTCAAATTGGGCCGAATGGAGCGAACCATTCGGACCCTAATTGCACCAGGCGGTGCAACCGCCCAGGCCAGGAGGTGCAACCGCCAGGGCTGCGTCTCCCAGCTAGACTGGGCGGTGCAACCGCCCAGAGCTCAGTCTTCGAGCTAGACTGGGCGGTGCAACCTCCTCTGTCAAGAGGTAGCACCGCCAGAGCTCAAGTTTCGAGCTCTGCCAGGCGGAGCAACCACCGAGCTCAGACTTCGAGCTCTGCCAGGCGGTGCAACCACCGAGTTCAGTCTTCGAGCTCTGCTAGGCGGTGCAACCACCGAGCTCAGTCTTCGAGCTCTGGCAGAGAGGTGCATCAGCCTGAGCTCAGTTTCGAGCTCTGCCAGGTGATGCAACCACCGAGCTCAGACTTCGAGCTCTGCCAGGCGGTGCAACCACCGAGCTCAGTCTTCGAGCTCTGCCAGGCGGTGCAACCATCGAGCTCAGTCTTCGAGCTCTGGCAGAGAGGTGCAATCGCCTGAGCTCAGTCTTCGAGCTCTGCCAGGCGGTGCCACCTCTCCAGTCAAGAGGTGCAACCGCCTGATCCCGGAATTCTGGGATTTGATCGATTTGATCGTTTTGAGCTCCAAATTTGAACTGGGTTGGGGCCTATAAATACCCCACCCATTCAGCACTGAAAAGATACAGATCCACATCGAATTCTTGATCTTTTCAGTGATTCTAAGAGCTCAAATTTGTGTAAAGTCCTAAAGTTCTCCTCCTTCTGTTCTTCAAGTCTTGAGTTGTAAAGAGAGGAGAGAAAGGATCTGTAAAGGTTGTCTCCTGAGCCTGTCAAAAGGAGAGAAACTGTAAAAGGGCAGTTAGCCTTCGCCCATTGAAGGAAGGCAGCTAGTTGACGTCGGTGACCTCGTCGGAGGAGGAAGCCAAAAGTGGAGTAGGTCAAGACTGACCGAACCACTCTAAATCTCTGGTTTGCTTTTACTTTGAGCACTTTATCATTACTGCAAATCTCCTACATTGCTACTGCCCTCTGCGCCTTTACGAACAAGTTTCTAAGCTCTGATCTTTAAAAACGAAAGCTGCGTTCATCCGATAAAAAACGATTTCGATATAAAAGCAGAATCACAGTGCAGTTTGCGTCTAAGCGCAGTTTCTGAACAAGTTTTTTATGCAGATTCTGAAAGATCAGAGCTTAGAAACTTGTTTGTAAAGGCGCAGAGGGCAGTAGCAATGTAGGAGGTTTGCAGTAATGATAAAGTGCTCAAAGTAAAAGCAAACCAGAGATTTAGAGTGGTTCGGTCAGTCTTGACCTACTCCACTTTTGGCTTCCTCCTCCGACGAGGTCACCGACGTCAACTAGCTGCCTTCCTTCAATGGGCGAAGGCTAACTGCCCTTTTACAGTTTCTCTCCTTTTGATAGGCTCAGGAGACAACCTTAACAGATCCTTTCTCTCCTCTCTTTACAACTCAAGACTTGAAGAACAGAAAGAGGAGAACTTTAGGACTTTACACAAATTTGAGCTCTTAGAATCACTGAAAAGATCAAGAATTCAGTGTGGATCTGTATCTTTTCAGTGCTGAATGGGTGGGGTATTTATAGGCCCCAACCCAGTTCAAATTTGGAGCTCAAAACGATCAAATCGATCAAATCCCAGAATTCTGGGATCAAGCGGTTGCACCTCTTGACTGGAGAGGTGGCACCGCCTGGCAGAGCTCGACGACTGAGCTCAAGCGATTGCACCTCTCTGCAAGAGCTCGAAGACTGAGCTTGATGGTTGCACCGCCTGGCAGAGCTCGAAGACTGAGCTCAGTGGTTGCACCGCCTGGCAGAGCTCGAAGTCTGAGCTCGGTGGTTGCATCACCTGGCAGAGCTCGAAACTGAGCTCAGGCTGATGCACCTCTCTGCCAGAGCTCGAAGACTGAGCTCGGTGGTTGCATCACCTGGCAGAGCTCGAAACTGAGCTCAGGCTGATGCACCTCTCTGCTAGAGCTCGAAGACTGAGCTCGGTGGTTGCACCGCCTGGCAGAGCTCGAAACTTGAGCTCTAGCGGTGCTACCTCTTGACAGAGGAGGTTGCACCGCCCAATATAGCTCGAAGACTGAGCTCTGGGCGGTTGCACCTCCTGGCTGGGGCGATTGCACCGCCCAGCCTAGCTGGGAGACGCAGCCCTGGCGGTTGCACCTCCTGGCCTGGGCGGTTGCACCGCCTGGTGCAATCAGGGTCCGAATGGTTCGCTCCATTCGGCCCAATTTGAATCTTTTCAGGGGCCCAATTGCCCCAAGATTAAGCTAATGGGATCACCTCCCATTTTCAAGCTTAATTATCGTGCTAACTACGATTAACTCTAAGACAACTTCTGCAGCTTTGCTCCGATGCGTCAATCGCTTCTTCCGGCGAGTTTCCGGCGAACTTCCGTCGATCATCCGATAAACCCTCGGTGATCCTTCTACGGACATCCGGCATACTCCTGGACTTTGCGACGATCCACTTGGCGAGTTCCGACGAGCTTCGCTTGGCAAGCTTCTGGACTTCTCGGATCTGTTCTCGCTGAACCTCCGACGACCGTCCGAACTTCCGTCGAACTCTCGAACTCCCAACGTGATCATGATCTTGACTCCGGCGCAACACCTGCTGCTTGTCTTGCTCTCATCGTAGTTAATCCTGCACACTTATCTCAACACATAGATTAGATAACAAATGACAATTGACTTCATCATCAAAATCCGAGATTCAACAATCTCCCCCTTTTTGATGATGACAATCAATTGATAATGGGGTTATCCTTAACTCCCCCTATCTATATGCCATAGTTGAGATAAGTCAACCTTGAATTCAAGACCTAAGAATTCAAGTGATGTATTGATAAGTTAGATCAGTTAAACTTATCAATGCTCCCATCATGATACCCATCATGATGTATCTCTTCAAGAATGATGTCAAGGCATGACATACATCATCAAGTTTGTATGATAGTGTTTGTAACTATTCATCATGTAATCATATAAAGCTACGAAGGACTTTTACATGATGCACACATTTGAGATTTTCTAGCAAGTTTGCATTTACTTCACAAGATAGAATGATGCAAACTATAGCACATGTTCACATATCTCTTGGTGATGCAAGGATGGCATAACTATAACATTGTTTATAGCATCACTCAAGTATTTGCAACTATGATATAGACATGATTATGGCAGTTCAGCTATGACATAGTGTTTATCAATTCATATGTTTCTCCCCCTTTGTCATCAACAAAAAGCACGATAGCATTATCAAGCACATAAAGGAAGTCATGACACATATAATACTTTGAATATCTCTTTATTGTTTGTTGCTTGAAGGAGGAAAGTCATTTTTCAAAAAGTTTTCATAGCATTCAAACCGAAAAATGAACTTCTTACATGCATTTGGTTAAAAATATTTGTCACATAATTTGTAACATGTTATTTGATCAAGCGATGTCAAGGCATGTAATAGTAATACCATCCGAAAAATAATTTTAACTATTCATCATGTATTCGGACACATCAACATTCCTAATTCTCTTCTTATGTAATCAAATTGTTCTTCACATAGGGGTTTTGTAAAGATATCAGCTAGTTGATGTTTGGTATCAATAAACTCTATGGTTACATCATGATTAGTGACATGATCTCGTATAAAGTGATGTCTAATATCAATGTGTTTTGTTCTTGAGTGTTGTATAGGATTTTTAGTTAAGCATATTGCACTCGTGTTATCACATTTAATGGGAATATCTTTAAGATTCACTTTGTAATCTTCTAAAGTGTTTTTCATCCATACAACTTGTGCACAGCATGCACTTGCTGCAATGTATTCAGCTTCGGTTGTTGATAGAGCAACCGAGTTTTGTTTCTTAGATGACCAGGATACAAGGGCATGTCCTAAAAATTGACATGATCCTGATGTGCTTTTTCTATCTAGTCTACAGCCAGCGAAGTCCGCATCAGCATACGCTGTTAATTCAAAATTTTCTGATTTTGGGTACCATAATCCTAGATTGGTAGTTCCATTAAGATATCTGAGTATTCTTTTGACTGCTTTGAGATGAGATATCTTAGGGTCTGATTGAAATCTAGCACAAAGTCCTACACTGAACATGATGTCTGGTCTGGTGGCAGTGAGGTAAAGTAAACTTCCTATCATACCCCTATAGGATTTTTGATCGAAGCTTTCTCCATTCTCATCAATTTCTAACTTAGTGGAGGTGCTCATAGGAGTGTCAATGGCTTTTGAATTATTCATTTTGAACTTCTTTAGCAAACTCATAGCATATTTGGTTTGACTAAAAAAGATGTCATTACTTAGTTGTTTGATTTGTAGGCCTAAGAAGAATGTTAACTCTCCCATTAGACTCATTTCGAATTCACGACTCATAGTTTTCGCAAAGGATTCACAAAGAGATTCATTTGTAGAACCAAAGATAATATCATCAACATAAATTTGAACAATGAGAAAATTGTTTTCAAGGTTCTTGATGAATAATGTAGTATCAACCTTGCCTTTTATGAAATTATTTTCAATAAGAAAAGAACTAAGTCTCTCATACCAAGCCCTAGGAGCTTGTTTTAAACCATAGAGAGCTTTAGTTAATCTAAACACATGATTAGGGAGACTATTATTTTCAAATCCAGGAGGTTGTTCAACATAAACTTCTTCGGAAATAAAGCCATTAAGAAAGGCGCTTTTAACATCCATTTGAAACAACTTAAAATTTTTACTGCTAGCGTAGGCAAGGAGCATCCTTATGGCTTCCAATCGTGCCACAGGAGCGAAGGTTTCTTCGTAATCGATACCTTCTTCTTGGTTGAAACCTTTGGCCACTAATCTAGCCTTGTTTCTAACCACGATACCATTTTCATTTTGCTTGTTTCTGAAGACCCATTTAGTACCAATAACTAGATGGTCATTTGGCCTAGGAACAAGCTTCCACACTTCATTTCTCTCAAATTGATTTAATTCATCTTGCATTGCGATAATCCATGAATCATCTTTCATGGCTTCATCAACGCATTTGGGTTCAATTTGGGAGAGAAAGGCGGTATTTGCACAAAAGGTTTTAAGAGAAGATCGTGTTTGAACTCCCTTTGATGTGTCTCCTAAGATTAGCTCCTTAGGATGAGCATCTACATACTTCCAATCCTTGGGTAAGGAAATCTGAGAAGTGGATGCATCCAAGTTGCTAGTTGGAGACGGGGTCTCGTTTAAATTTAAAGAATCAAAATTAACATCATCGTCAAGATCATTTTTCGTGATTTCAGAAGTCTCATTGAAAACAACATGAATGGATTCTTCAATAATTAGAGTTCTTTTATTAAAGATACGAAAGGCTTTAGAAATTGTGGAATAACCAAGAAAGATTCCTTCATCGGATTTAGCATCAAACTTTCCTAAGTTGTCTTTTTCATTCAAGATAAAACATTTACACCCGAAGACTTTGAAATATGAAACGTTGGGTTTTTTATTGTTCCATAACTCATAGGGAGTTTTGGTTAGTAGAGGTCTCACTAGAACTCTATTTAAGATATAGCATGCAGTATTTACAGCTTCGGCCCAAAAATATTTGGGTAGGTTATGTTCATTCAACATGGTTCTTGCCATTTCTTGTAAATTTTGATTTTTTCTTTCTACAACTCCATTTTGTTGAGGGTTTCTAGGAGTAGAGAAATTATGGTTGTATCCATTGAGTTCACAAAATTCTTGGAAATCATGGTTTTGAAATTCACCACCATGATCACTCCTAATTGACGAAATCATAGAACCTTTCTCATTCTGAACGAGTTTGCAAAACTTGGTAAAAGATCTAAGGCATTCACTTTTCTGTTTTAAAAAGTAAGTCCATGTGTATCTGCTATAGTCATCTATGATGACGAAAGCGTATTTGCTACCTCCTAGGCTTGATGTGGAGATGGGTCCGAACAAGTCCATATGGATCAATTGTAAGGGCCTAGAGGTGCTTACTTGATTTTTAGATTTGAAGCTACTCTTAATTTGTTTATCTAATTGGCAAGCATCACATACATTATCTTTGATGAACTTGATATGAGGAATTCCTCTTACAAGTTCTTTGGATGATATTTGAGTGATTAGCTTCATGCTAGCATGACCTAATCTTCTGTGCCATATCCAAGCATACTCATTTAAAGCAGAAAAACATGTTTCATTACATAAATCATTGATGTCAATAGTGTATACGTTATTTTGTTTTAATGCAATCATAGATATGTTTTTGTGAGGTTTTTCAATGACGCAAGCATTAGATTCAAATCTGATAATATATCCTTTATCACACAATTGACTAATGCTCAGGAGGTTATGTTTTAGACCATTAACTAGCAAAACATCTTCAATAGAAAAGTTGGATTTGTTACCTATGGTTCCTTTGCCAATGATTTTACCCTTGTTGTTGTCTCCGAAGGTGACATATCCTTTGTTTATGCTAGTGAGCTTAGAGAATTGGGATGAATCTCCGGTCATATGCCTTGAGCATCCACTGTCAAGGTACCATCTCTTGCTCCTAGCTTGCGATGGTTTAGTTTTCTACAAGAAAGGATGATGTTTAGGTACCCATTTGCTTTTGGGTTCCTCACAAATAGATCTACATTTTTTATCATGTTGCATAGAATTTGTCATGGTTCCTTTAGGAACCCAAATCAATTTGTTTGGACTCAATTTCCTGAATGGACAATAATGTGTCCTGTGTCCAAACTTGCAACAAAAGTTGCATTTGCTTCTAACATGTAAGATGGGGCCTTTTACAAAGGTAGTTGGATTTTGGTGAGGACTCCTCACAAATCCAATCCCACTTCTTTTGGGAGCATGACCCTTGTTTGTAAGGATCATGTTTAATGACTTGCTACCAACCTCGAATTTCTTCAAGGTGTCCTTAAGTAGCAAGTTTTCTTTTTGACAGATTTCTAGATCATGACATTTTATACATGAATTTAAACTATCTTGATATTCGATTTTTAACTTATTAAAATCACAAGTAAGACTATCATGTACCTTTTTTAGCAATTTGTATTTTCTATTTATAACTTTGCATTCATCAAATAAATCATGGAAGGCATTTAATAATTCATCGAAAGATAAATCAGCATCTAATAAATCCGTTACCTCCTCTTCGATGGCCATTAAGGCGTAATGAGCAACTTGCTCGGTGTTGGACTCTTCTTCTTCAGATGCGCTCGCGTCATCCCATGTTGCTTGAAGAGCCTTCTTCTTTGATGTTCTTCTTTTGACTTGGGGACAATCATTCTTGTAGTGTCCCGGCTTTTTACATTCGTAGCAGATCACTTGGTCCTTCTTGGGTTCAAGTTTATTTTTCACATCGTTTTTAAACTTGTTTCTTTTAAAGAATTTCTTAAACCTTTTTGTCAAAAGTGCTAAGTCATCATCACAATCCTCATCACTTGAGTTTTCTCTCAAGTGGCATTCAGAAGTTTTAAGTGCCATATCCTTCTTGTTCTTTGGAAGGATGTCTTCTTGCTCTTCATGAGCTTTGCAAGTCATTTCGTAGGTCATTAATGACCCGATTAGTTCTTCAAGAGGGAAGTTGCGCAGATCTTTTGTTGAATCTCGGATTTTGATGATGAAGTCAATTGTCATTTGTTATCTAATCTATGTGTTGAGATAAGTGTGCAGGATTAACTACGTTGAGAGTAAGACAAGCAGCAGGTGTTGCGCCGGAGTCAAGATCATGATCACGTTGGGAGTTCGAGAGTTCGACGGAAGTTCGGACAGTCGTCGGAGGTTCAGCGAGAATAGATTCGAGAAGTCCAGAAGCTTGCCAAGCGAAGCTCGTCGGAACTCGCCTAGTGGATCGTCGCAAAGTCCAGGAGTATGCCGGATGTCCGCAGAAGGATCACCGAGGGTTTATTGGATGATCGACGGAAGTTCGCCGGAAACTCGCCGGAAGAAGCGATTGACGCATCGGAGCAAAGCTGCAGAAGTTGTCTTAGAGTTAATCATAGTTAGCACGATGATTAAGCTTGAAAATGGGAGGTGATCCCATTAGCTTAATCTTGGGGCATTGGGCCCCCGAAAAGATTCAAATTGGGCCGAATGGAGCGAACCATTCGGACCCTGATTGCACCAGGCGGTGCAACCGCCCAGGCCAGGAGGTGCAACCGCCAGGGCTGCGTCTCCCAGCTAGACTGGGCGGTGCAACCGCCCAGAGCTCAGTCTTCGAGCTAGACTGGGCGGTGCAACCTCCTCTGTCAAGAGGTAGCACCGCCAGAGCTCAAGTTTCGGATTCCATTTATAACTGCAAATTTCTTTCTACGTAAAACGCTTTTCAAGGTTCAAAACTGCTTTTAGACGCAAAACTACATTTACACGTAAAATTACGTTTAGGCGCAAAACTGCGTTTAGACGTAAAACTACGTTTAGACGTAAAACTGCGTTTAGACGTAAAACTGCGTTTAGACGCAAAACTGCGTTTAGACGTAAAACTGCGTTTGGACGTAAAACTGCGCTTAGACGCAAACTGCGCTTAGACGCAAACTGTGCTTAGACGCAAACTGCGCTTAGACGCAAACTGTGTTTAGACGCAAACTGCGCTTAGACGCAAACTGTGTTTAGACGCAAACTGCGCTTAGACGCAAACTGCGCTTAGACGCAAACTGCACTGTGATTCTGCTTTTATATCGAAATCGTTTTTTATCGGACGAACGCAGCTTTCGTTTTTAAATCGCTGTAAGATTTCCGCTGCACTAATTCACCCCCCCCCCCCTCTTAGTGCTCTCGATCCTAACAGTTCTGAACCGGTGTCCCCTTAGTCATCCTAGCGCGAAAGAGGCTCTTAAATATCTCATATCGTTAATTCCTTCCGTGTTCCTCAAACAGTTTATGGACATGTAGGAGAATGGATTTGACATCTATCTTTTCATGTTATCTCTGTAACTTAGGAGTCATAGAGCCTAACATGTAACACTAAGCAAGAGTGGAGTCATCAATGTACTTAATATAGCGAGCGATCTCATTCTCGCTTGCCCCTTCCTCGGGCGTAGGCATCATTGTATCAAGGACGTATACGATTTTCTCCGCCATGAGAATAATTCTCAAGTTATGGAGTCAATCCGTATAATTTGGACTAGTGAGACGGTTGACATCAAGTATGTCCCGTAAGGGATTTGAAAGCGACATTTTCTGAAAATAAAGATGCAGTAGAAATAAATAATATGCAGATTTTATAGAAATAAATAATCAAGATTTGAACTTCTATCTTAATATGCTCCCACTATTTTATTGGCGAGTCACGCGACACCCTCAGCATATGAAATGAAAGTCTCCGGCAGACTTCTAGTGGAGATCAGGATCCAATTAGCGTCTTAGTGTAACCTCGAGGAACTCAACCAATTATACTAAGCCCGAAAGGTAGGCAATTCTTACCGATCACAACTCCTTGTAATTCTCATCTAGTCCGATCTCTGAATCACCATGGTCTCGAGAGACTCGACCAACCATGATGCTCGATTAAGTCAAAACCATCGTTACAAGATGAGTCTGATTTGATGATATACTCTCAAGGGACTCGACCAAACATTCTATGTCCTCAAGTCACTGATGACATCTTAATCTTGTAGGCAAGATAGCGAATTACGATGTATGTGAGCCTCGAGGGACTCGACCAACTCAACTTATACCGGGAATTGGTCCCTACCTATAACAATGGAAGGCCACGTGGGTCAATTTAATTGTCTCACATTTACCGACTTAATATTATCGAGAGAGGGGTTTCTATGATTTGGTCTCCTAATATTATATATCACATATATTCATATTTAATATATATCTACATCATATGTAAATATATATATACATTGTTAGGATCGAGAGCACTAAGAGGGGGGGGGGGGGGGTGAATTAGTGTAATGGAAAACTTTCTACGATTAAAACCGAAAGCTGCGTTCGTTTGATAAAAACGATTTAGATGTAAAAGCTAATTCTAAGATTACTTTAACTTAAGATTAAGCGAGATGACGTTAAAGTAAATCTACGAAGACAGTTTGTAGTTTATGATGAAAATCAGAATGCAAGCGCAAACTGAAATGCGATGTTCGTACGATAAAACCGATTTACGTCTAAATGCCAATTTTGAAGATACTGAACTTTGAGATATGTTTTATAAATGCGCAGAAGGCTATTTGTAGTTATGATTGAAATAAAAACGTAAACGTAAACTGAAATGTAATGATCGTACGAAAAAGCCGATTTACGTCTAAATGCAGATTCGGAAAGCTTTGAACTTAGAAACTCGTTCGTAAAAGCGTAGAAGGAAGTAGCAATTTAGGAGGTTTTTAGTAAAGATAAAATGCTCAAAGTAAATGTAAACTGAGATTTAGAGTGGTTCGGTCAATCTTGACCTACTCCACTTTTGGCTTCCTCCACCGACGAGGTCACCGACATCAACTAGAGGCCTTCCTTCAATAGGCGAAGGCCAACCACCCTTTTACAGTTTCACTCCTTTTGATGGGCTTAGGAGACAACCCTTACAGAAATTTTCTCTCCTCTCTTTACAACTCAAAACTTTAAAGAACAGAGGGAGGAGAACTTTTGGCCTTTACAACAATTTTGAGCTCTAAGAATCATAGAAAGAGATTAAGATTTCGAGTGTAAGTTGCTACCTTTCAGTGCTGAATGGGTGGGGTATTTATAGGCCCCAACCCAGTTCAAATTTGGAGCTCAAAATTGTCAATTCCCGGAATTCCGGGATCAGGCGGTTGCACCTCTGGACTGGGGCGGTTGCACTGCCTGGCAGAGCTCGAAGACTGAGCCTCTCGGTAGTGCCACCTCTGTCAAGGGTGGTTGCACCTCTCTACCAGAGCTCGAAGACCGAGCTCAGGCGATTGCACCTCCTGACTGGGGTAGTTGCACCGCCTGCCAGAGCTTGAAGACCGAGCTCAGGCGGTGCTACCTCCTGTCAGGGGAGGTTGCACCGCCCAGTCTCGCTCGGAGACTGAGCCCAGGCGGTGCTACCTCCTAGCTGGGGCGGTTACACCGCCTAGTCTCCCTGGGAGACTTAGCCCAGGCGGTGCTACCTCCTGGCTTGGGCGGTTACACCTCCCACAGCAATCAGGGTCCGAATGGGTAGATCCATTCGGCCCAATTTGGGTTTTTCAAGAGCCCAATTGCCCCAAGATTAAGCTAATGGGATCACCTCCAATTTCCAACTTAATCATTGTGCTAACTACGATAAATCCTAAGACAATTTCTGCAGCTTGATCCGGGGCGTCAATCGCTTCTTCCGGCGAGTTTCCGGCGAACTTCCGTCGATCATCCGATAAACCCTCGGTGATGCTCCTGCGGACTTCCAGCAAACTCCTGGACTTGCGACGATCCACTTGGCGAGTTCCGATGAGCTTCTTTTGGCAAGCTTATGGACTTCTCAGATTTGTTCCCGCAGAACCTCCAACGACTATCCGAACTTCCGTCGAACTCTCGAACTCCCAACGTGATCATTGTCTTGACTCCGACGCAACTCCTACTCCATGTCTAACTTTCATCGTAGTTAATCCTGCACACTTATCTCAACACATAGATTAGACAACAAATGACAATTGACTTCATCATCAAAATCCGAGATTCAACAATCTCCCCCTTTTTGATGATGACAATCAATTGATAATGGAGTTAACCTTAACTCCCCCTGTCTATATGCTAAACTTGAGATAAGTCATTCTTGAATTCAAAACCTTAAGAATTCAAGAGACATAAGTTAAAATCATTTGAACTTATCAATATTCCCATCATGATTCCTATCATGATGTATCTCTCTGAAGATGATGTCAAGGCTTGACATTCATTTTCAAATTTTACATTACAAGTTTGAATGATGGTAATAGTAACAATTCATCATATTGTAAGATATCAGCATGTAAAACTATGAAGTATGATTTTGATATCATTACATGATGTACACATTTCAAGTACACATTTCAAATATTTTAGCAAGTATTGCATTTCATCACACGGTAAGATATCAACTCGTAAAATTACGATGCAAGTGTTTGTTTGATATCTTGACACGATACAAGGCATAATGCAAATTATAGCATTTATTCATATATCTCTTGGTGATGCAAGCATGGCATAATTATAGCATCAGTGTTTATAGGATCAATTCATATATTTCTCCCCCTTTGTCATCAACAAAAAGCATGGTAGATATGATACCAGGAGAACAATATAAGCAAATTTTGAGCATAAGTGCGATGATTGTTTCATGCCTTTACTTGATTCATGTTATTTCCAATAGTAAATGATAGGAAATTAAGCATATAAAGGAAAGCATGATTCATAGATTGCTTTGAATACTTCTTCCTTTGTTATAATCTTTTTGCATGAAGGAGGAAAGCCATTTGTGATACCAGCGATTTGCGAGTTTACTTTGAGTCAAGATATGTGTGTGAAATAGCTTTTTGCAAGTACTATAATCCATATTTCAAGATGGAATCAAATCTATTTCAGAAAAATATTTTTCATAAGAGTGTACGAGAATATCCGATTTTTAGCATTCTAATTGTTAAGCGAATCCGAAAATGATATTAACTCTTTCATGCATTCGGACAAGACTATGCTACAAATTTTCAAATACAATCAAAAGACATAACATTTTTGTATTCAACACATAATTTCCAACATGTTATTTAGGCATGTAATGGCAGTCAAGTGATTTGATTATTCAATATAGTCCGAAAAATAATTTTAACTAGTTTATGTATTCGGACACATCAACATTCCAAATTCTCTTCTTATGAAATCAAATTGTTCTTCACTTAGAGGTTTTGTAAAAATGTCAGCTAGTTGATGTTTATTATCAATGAACTCTATGGTTACGTCATGATTAGTAACATGATCTCGTATAAAGTGATGTCTAATATCAATGTGTTTTGTTCTTGAGTGTTGTATAGGATTCTTAGTCAAGCATATTGCACTTGTGTTATCACATTTAATGGGAATATTTTTAAGATTAACTTTGTAATCTTCTAAGGTGTTTTTCATCCATACAACTTGTGCACAGCATGCACTTGCTGCAATATATTCAGCTTCGGTTATTGATAGTGCAACCGAGTTTTGTTTCTTAGATGACCAGGAAACAAAGGCATGTCCTAAAAATTGACATGATCCTTATGTGTTTTTTCTATCTAGTTTACAGCCAGCAAAGTCCGCATCAGCATAAGCAATTAACTCAAAATTCTCTGATTTTGGGTACCATAATCCTAGATTTGTGGTACCATTAAGATATCTAAGTATTCTTTTAACTGCTTTGAGATGAGATATCTTAGGGTTTGATTGAAATCTAGCACAAAGTCCTACACTGAACATGATGTCTGGTCTAGTTGCAGTGAGGTAAAGTAAACTTCCTATCATACCCCTATAAGTCTTTTAATCGAAACTTTCTCCACTTTCATCAATTTCTAACTTAGTGGAGGTGCTCATAGGAGTGTTAATAGCTTTTGAGTTATTCATATTAAACTTTTTTAGTAAATTCATAGCATATTTAGTTTGACTAATAAAGATGTCATTGCTTAGTTGTTTGATTTGTAAACCTAAGAAGAATGTTAACTCTCCCATTAAACTCATTTTAAATTCAAGACTCATAGTTTTAGCAAAAGATTCACAAAGAGATTCATTCGTGGAACCAAAGATAATATCATCAACATAAATCTGAACAATGAGAAAATTATTTTCAAAATTCTTGATGAATAATGTAGTATCAACCTTGCCTTTTATGAAATTATTTTCAATAAGGAAAGAACTAAGTCTCTCAAACCAAGCCCTCGGAGCTTGTTTTAAACCATAGAGAGCTTTAGTTAATCTAAACACATGATTAGGGAGGCTATTATTTTCAAATCCAGGAGGTTGTTCAACATAGACTTCTTCAGAAATAAAACCATTAAGAAAAGCGCTTTTAACATCCATTTGAAACAGCTTAAAATTATTACTACTAGCGTAGGCAAGGAGCATCCTTATGGCTTCTAATCGAGCCACAGGAGCGAAGGTTTCTTCGTAATCGATACATTCTTCTTGGTTGAAACCTTTGGCCACTAGTCTAGCCTTGTTTCTAACCACGATACCATTTTCATCTTGCTTGTTTCTAAAGACCCATTTAGTACCAATAACTAAATGGTCATTTGGCCTAGGAACAAGCTTCCACACCTCATTTCTCTCAAATTGATTTAATTCATCTTGCATTGCGATAATCCATGAATCATCTTTGATGGCTTCGTCAACGCATTTGGGTTCAATTTGGGAGAGAAAAGCGGTGTTGGCACAAAAATTTTTAAGAGAGGATCGTGTTTGAACTCCCTTTGATGTGTCTCCTAAGATTAGCTCCTTAGGATGAGCATCTACATACTTCCAATCCTTGAGTAAGGATGTTTCGGAAGTGAATGCATTCAAGTTGCTAGTTGGAGACGGGGTTTCATTTAAATTCAAGGAATCAAAATTAACATTATCATCAAAATTGTTTTTCCTGATTTCGGAAATCTCATTGAAAACAACATGAATGGATTCTTCAATAATTAATGTTCTTTTATTGAAGATACGAAAAGCTTTAGAAACCGAAGAATAACCAAGAAAGATTCCTTCATCGGATTTAACATCAAATTTTCCTAAGTTATCTTTTTCATTCAAGATAAAGCACTTACACCCAAAGACTTTAAAATATGAAACATTGGGTTTTTTGTTGTTCCATAACTCATAAGGAGTTTTGGTGAGTAAGGGTCTAACTAGAACACTATTCAAAATATAGCATGCAGTATTTACGGCTTCGGCCCAAAAATATTTGGGTAGGCTATGTTCATTCAACATGGTTCTTGTCATTTCTTGTAAATTTCAATTTTTTCTTTCTACTACTCCATTTTGTTGAGGATTTCTTGGAGTAGAGAAATTATGGATGTATCCATTGAGTTCACAGAATTCTTGGAAATCATGGTTTTGAAATTCTCCACCATGATCACTTCTAATTGACGAAATCATAGAACCCTTATCGTTTTGAACAAGTTTACAAAACTTGGTAAAAGATCTAAAGCATTCATTTTTCTGTTTCAAGAAGTAAGTCCATGTGTATCTACTATAGTCATCAACAATAACGAAGGCGTATTTGCTACCTCCTAGGCTTGATGTAGAGATTGGTCCGAACAAGTCCATATGGATCAATTGTAAGGGCCTAGAGGTGCTTATTTGATTCTTAGATTTGAAACTACCCTTAATTTGTTTACCTAATTGGCAAGCATCACATACATTATCTTTGATGAACTTGATATGAGGAATTCCTTTTACAAGATCTTTAGATGATATTTGAGTGACTAGTTTCATGCTAGCATGACCTAATCTTCTATGCCATAGCCAAGCATCCTCATTCAAAACCGAAAAACACATTTCATTACACAAATCATTGATGTCAATAGTGTATACGTTATTTTGTTTTAATGCAATCATAGACATGTTTTTGTTTGGTTTTTCAATGATGCAAGCATTAGATTCGAATCTAACATTGTATCCTTTATAACATAATTGACTAATGCTCAAGAGGTTATGTTTTAAACCATCAACTAACAAAACATCTTCAATAAAGAAGTTGGATTTGTTACCTATGGTTCCTTTGCCAATGATTTTACCCTTGTTGTTGTCTCCGAAGGTGACATAGCCTTCGTCTATGCTAGTGAGCTTAGAGAATTGAGATGGATCTCCGGTCATATGCCTTGAGCATCCACTATCAAGGTACTATCTCTTGCTCCTAGCTTGCGATGGTATAGGTTTCTACAAGAAAGGATGATTTTTAGGTACCCATTTGCTTTTGGGTGCCTCAAAGATAGATCTACATTGTTTATCATGTTGCATGGAGTTTATCATGGTTCCTTTAGGGACCCAAATTAATTTATTCGGACTCATCTTCTTGAATGGACAATAATACGTTTTATGTCCAAGTTTGCAACAAAAGTTGCATTTGTTTTGGTGTCGAACATGTAAGATGGTGCCTTTTATGAAGGTGGTTGGATTTTGGTGAGAACTTCTCACAAATCCAATTCCACTTCTTTTGGGAACGTGACCCTTGTTTGCAAGGATCATGTTCAATGACTTGCTACCAACCTCGAATTTCTTCAAGGTGTCCTTAAGTAGCAAGTTTTCCTTTTGGATAGTTTCTAGATCATGGCATTTTATGCATGAGCTTAAACTATCATGATATTCAGCTTTTAACTTATTGAAATTACAAATAAGACTATCATGCTCCTTTTTTAGCAATTTGTATTTTCTACTAATTGTCTTACATTCATCAAATAATTCATGGAAAGCATTTAATAACTCATGATAAGGTAAATCTGCATCAATTAAATCTGTTACCTCTTCTCCGATGGCCATTAGGGCGTAATGAGCAACTTGCTCGGTGTTGGACTCCTCTTCTTCGAATGCGCTCGAATCATCCCATGTTGCTTTGAGCGCCTTCTTCTTTGGTGTTCTCTTTTTTATTTGGGGACAATCACTCTTGTAGTGTCCCAGCTTTTTGCACTCATAGCAAATGATTTGGTCCTTTTTCGGTTCAAGTTTGTTTTTTGTGTCATTCTTAAACTTGTTTCTTTTAATGAATTTTTTAAATTTTCTTGTTAGAAGTGCTAAGTCATCGTTACGGTCCTCATCACTTGAGTTTTCTCTCAAGTGGTCTTCTGAAGTTCTAAGTGTCATATCCTTCCTGTTCTTTGGAATGATGTCTTCTTGCTCTTCATGAGCTTTGCAAGTCATCTCGTAGGTCATTAATGACCCAATTAGTTCTTCAAGAGGGAAGTTGTTTAGATCTTTCGCCTCTTGAATAGCAATGACGTTAGGATCCCAACTTTTAGGAAGGGATCTTAGAATCTTATTTATGAGCTCAAAATCTGAAAAACTTTTTCCGAGTCCTTTTAGATCGTTGACGACATCCGTGAAACGGGTAAACATGTCGCCAATAGTCTCACTCGGTTTCATCTGGAAAAGTTCAAAAGAGTGTAACAAAAGATTGATTTTTGACTCTTTCACTCTACTTGTGCCTTCATGAGTCACTTCGAGTGTGTGCCAAATATCAAATGCGGTTTCACAAATCGAAACACGATTAAACTCGTTTTTATCAAGTGCACAAAATAAGGCATTCATAGCCTTTGCATTAAGAGCGAAAGCCTTCTTCTCCAAATCATTCCAATCGATCATTGGAAGAGAAGACTTCGAAAAATCATTTTCGACAAGATTCCAAAGTTTAAAATCTATAGAAATAAGAAAGATCCTCATTCGGGTCTTCCAATAGGTGTAGTCCGTCCCATTGAACATGGCCCTCTTGGTTTCCGGCGTAAGCCATCTCTCTTGGGTTTTAATTCGTTTGAGAGTTAACCCCGCTCTGATACCAATTGTTAGGATCGAGAGCACTAAGAGGGGGGGGGGGTGAATTAGTGCAGCGGAAAACTTTCTACGATTAAAACCGAAAGCTGCGTTCGTTTGATAAAAATGATTTAGATGTAAAAGCTGATTCTAAGATTACTTTAACTTAAGATTAAGCGAGATGACGTTAAAGTAAATCTACGAAGGCAGTTTGCAGTTTATGATAAAAATCAGAATGCAAGCGCAAACTGAAATGCAACGTTCGTACGATAAAACCGGTTTACGTCTAAATGCCAATTTTGAAGATACTGAACTTTGAGATATGTTTTATAAATGTGCAGAAGGCAGTTTGCAGTTATGATTAAAATCAAAACGTAAACGTAAATTGAAATGTAATGATCGTACGAAAAAGCCGATTTACGTCTAAACGCAGATTCGGAAAGCTCTGAACTTAGAAACTCATTCGTAAAAGCGTAGAAGGCAATAGCTATTTAGGAGGTTTGCAGTAAAGATAAAATGCTCAAAGTAAATGCAAACCGATATTTAGAGTAGTTCGGTCAATCTTGACCAACTCCACTTTCGGCTTCCTCCACCGACGAGGTCACCGACATCAACTAGAGGCCTTCCTTCAATAGGCGAAGGCCAACCACCCTTTTACAGTTTCACTCCTTTTGACAGGCTTAGGAGACAACCCTTACATAAATTTTCTCTCCTCTCTTTACAACTCAAAACTTTGAAGAACAGAGGGAGGAGAACTTTTGGCCTTTACAACAATTTTGAGCTCTAAGAATCATAGAAAGAGATTAAGATTTCGAGTGTAAGTTGCTACCTTTCAATGCTGAATGGGTGGGGTATTTATAGGCCCCAACCCAGTTCAAATTTGGAGCTCAAAACTGTCAATTCCTAGAATTCCGGGATCAGGCGGTTGCACCTCCTGACTGGGGCGGTTGCACCGCCTGGCAGAGCTCGAAGACTGAGCCTCTGGGCGGTGCCACCTCTGTTAGGGGCAGTTGCACCTCTCTGCCATAGCTCGAAGACCGAGCTCAGGCGGTTACACCTCCTGACTGGGGCGGTTGCACCGCTTGCCAAAGCTCGAAGACCGAGCTCAAGCGGTGCTACCTCCTGTCAGGGGCGGTTGCACCGCCCAGTCTCGCTCGGAGACTGAGCCCAGGCAGTGCTACCTCCTGGCTTGGGCGGTTGCGCCTCCCACAACAATCAGGGTCCGAAGGGGTAGATCCATTCGGCCCAATTTGGGTTTTTCAAGGGCCCAATTGCCCCAAGATTAAACTAATGGGATCACCTCCCATTTCCAACTTAATTATTGTGCTAACTACGATAAATCCTAAGATAATTTCTGCAGCTTGCTCCGGGGCGTCAATCGCTTCTTCCAGCGAGTTTCCGGCGAACTTCCATCGATCATCCGATGAACCCTCCGTGATGCTCCTACGGACTTCCGGCAAACTCCTGGACTTGCGACGATCCACTTGGCGAGTTCCGACGAGCTTCTTTTGGCAAGCTTATGGACTTCTCGGATTTGTTCCCGCAGAACCTCCGACGATTGTCGGAACTTCCGTCGAACTCTCGAACTCCCAACGTGATCATTGTCTTGACTCCGGCGCAACTCCTGCTGCATGTCTAACTGTCATCGTAGTTAATCCTGCACACTTATCTCAACACATAGATTAGACAACAAATGACAATTGACTTCATCATCAAAATCCGAGATTCAACATACATATCTAGTAGGTGTATTAGCAATCACGCTAGATGATCATGGACCACAACCTAATGTGATCAGGCCCGAGCCAGTGGGCCTAATCACTCACATCAAGATCTATGTGTATAGTGGTGTATCTCCATGCCCTGTGATCGTCCATCTCATTCTCGTCGGTTTCGTTAACATCTCGATGAATCTCCATGCATCTTGATCGTCCGTCTCATGGGTCCCGCTACGTCTCCTCGTGTGATTACAACTTAATCATAGGCATGCAAGTTCAACAATAAACGAGAAATATAATGGAGGCTCGTAGGCCCCAATAATAATATACACAAGTACACACATCCCACGGTCAATGATTAACCGTCCACATATCATACATTACATGTATAAATCATCCTCATGTAGGACCACTAGATAATAATAAAAATACTAATCAATTAAAATTTTCAATTAATTAATATTTTCTAAAATCCGGGACATGTAGGGAATTTTTTAAATTCTAAGGGAGTATTTTCATAATTTGGATAAACGGATAGAATTGGAATTTCTTAAATTCGTAGGGGCAAAACTATCTTTTGCCCAAAACCCTAATATTCTTCTCTTTCTCTCCTGTTACTACCACCGTCGTCGCCACCCAATCGGTGGTGACCTGTGTGGTGGGGGGCAGGGGCGCTGCCCCTGCCTACAAGCGACTCTCTCGTGGGCGGCACCGCCCCTGCAGGTGGGCGCACCCGTGGGTGGGCGCCGTCGCCTCCGTGGGCGATTCTACCCGCGAGGCAATGCCCACAAGCAGTACTGCCTCGCCGGGCGACCGCCCCTGCAGGGGGTTTTGCCCATGGGAGCAGCGGCCGCAGGCGCCGTTGCCCTGCGGTGCTTCAGCCCGTGGGCACAGGTGGCCACCATGCTTGTGACCCTGCCTGCTGGCCTTGCGGTTGCTGTTGTTACTGCCCTTTCTTGCTTTTGAGTCAACGATTTTGACGCCAAAAGCTTTTCCAAAGCATAACACACGCAGTTCAAAACCAATCTATCACACGAACAACCTAGCTCTAATGTCACTATTGGGAAATCTTAGGGGCGACATCATATGCATAGCGAAAGAACAGAAAATAAAATCCCCAATTTCCCAAAAGATGTTTGTCATCATGCAAAGATTGGTGCGCAAAATCTACAAAATAAAAAACTACGTATAGTAAAGATTTTATTACCTAGGGAGATCATATATCCCTTTTTTTTTTGTATATCTCTAGGAGAGGGTGAAGGAGGTCAACCCTCCTCTCTAGCATTGATCCACACAGCAGAGCTGCGATGATGCTCCTCAAAACTCTAGGCCTTCTTTGAGATGGAGAGGGGGAGGAGAATAGGAGAGGCAAGCAAAAGCTCTAGCATATGAACCACTAAATCCCTCCTATTTATAGAGGTCCTCTATCAACCTTAACCCTAATGGATCCTCCCCTATTGGGTATTGGATCTTCATCCAACTACCCAAGACTCTTAGATTAGTTGATCTCTATCCAATAATCTCTCATGGGCTTTTATTGGATCTCGTCCATGAGATCTAATAATTCAAGGGCTTATTGGATATCCAATAAAATAGGGGCTCGAGTAGATATCTCATATCCGAACCTCTACTCATCGCAACACCTACCATATATATGTGACTCTCTATGCCCAATATTGAGCTAGCCATGAGTCATACCTATCAGAACTCTTTCAAGCTTAGTGAATTATTATCTCCATAATAATTCACTCGACTCATCGACTACGGACATACTAGGGTACTACGCCGTAGTCCCCAGATGATACAAGGGAATCCAATCCATTGGACCTATTTATCCTCAATTACCATGTACCTATAGTCCATCATCCATCTAATATCCCAGAGACGATATGTCGGGCATAGTGCTGTCAAACCCATAGGTTTCTACTCGAGTCTTGCTCTAATCGGATTCTCCCGGAGAACTCTTTCTCTATCAATCCGAATGACCCTGTTTAGGGATTTGTTGAGCAAAAACATATGGGATATTCCTCTTATGACACTGAGAGTGGATGATCCTCTATCGACACTCAATAGCCCTCGTAAGGTTGACTGCCACTCTCGATGACCAGATGTACTAGATCTGGGACATCTAAAACTATAAGTCTGCTATCAAAGAATGGAGCACTCATACAGGACATCCTTGGTGTCTCAAGTCTAAGGACTAGATACACCAGTGGGACTATGGAATCACTATATGAAAATAAGGTATCATCAACCATCCAGCATTCCGTAAGCAGATCAATCAGTGAACTCATTCTCCAATTAGCACCTGTATTGTATCCCTAGTATCTCCACACGAGCAACTATGAGACCAGTTGCATCCATCATATGGATGAGTATATAGCATACTAGTTTATCCGATTATCTCAATGTCCCTCCCAAGTAACCTATGACCGGGATTATTTAGGATCTGTGTTTAAAGACGAACCGGTCTCCTTATCGTAATCTCATAACGATCCGATTCCCATTGCAATATATACATACATATATGTAATAGTCAATATAAAGTGATAAATGTCAAAATATAATAAGCAAAATGATTGCGTATCAAGTCACACGTGCCATCACTCACGTGATTTGCTTGTAGGGCACATATGACTAGCAATAAATTTTCGAATCATGTGTTTAAATTGACAAAAGCTCTTTATGGATTAAAACAAGCCCCAAGGGCTTGGTATGAGAGACTTAGCTCCTTTCTTATCTAAAATAATTTCTCTAAAGGCAAGGTCGATACTACATTGTTTATTAAAAAATTTTAAAATAATTTTTTTGTTATTCAAATTTATGATGATGATATTATTTTTAGTTCTACAAATGAATCCTTATGTAAATCATTTGCCAAAAGGATGAGCCAAGAGTTTGAAATGAGTTTAATTGGTGAACTAACTTTCTTTTTAGGCTTACAAATCAAATAACTTAGTGATGGTATTTTTCTTAGTCAAACAAAATATACATTAGAATTGCTAAACCGGTTTAATATGGATAGTTGAAAGGCTATCAATACTCGAGTACCTCCACTAAGTTAGACATCGACGAAAGTGGAGAAAGCTTTGATAAAAAAAGCTAATAGGGGTATGATAGGTAGTTTACTATACCTCACCGCAACTAGACCGGAGATCATGTTTAGTATAAGACTTTGTGCTAGGTTTCAATCTAATCCTAAGCTATCTTATCTTAAAGCAATTAAAAGAATTCTTACATATCTTAAAGGAACCACTAATCTAGGATTATGGTATGCAAAATCCAAAAACTTTGAACTAATTTCTTATTCTAATGCGGATTTTGCTGGATGTAGAATAGATAGAAAAAGTACATCTGGAACATGTCAATTCTTAGGTTATGCACTTGTCTCTTAGTCTTCCAAGAAACAAAACTCGTTTACACTATCTACAACCGAAGCTGAATACATAGCCGCTAGTGTATATTGTGCACAAGTTGTATGGATGAAAAATACATTAGAAGATTATAAGATTCACCTTAAGAATATTCCCATAAAATGTGGTAATACAAGTACAATATGTTTAACAAAAAATCCTATTCAACACTCTAAAACTAAATATAATGATATTAGGCATTATTTCATAAGAGATCACATTAAGAACCATGACATATCTTTAGAGTTTATTGATACGAAATATCAATTTGCTGATATCTTTACAAAACCTTTAAATGAAGAACAATTTGATTTTATTAGAAGAGAGTTAGAGATGTTAAATTGTCCGAATGCATGAGGTTGTTGTATTTCTTTTCTAGACTATCTCCCTCTTAATTCATCTCATGAATGAAGCTTTCATGAATTCATTTTGTTTTTATCTTCCTCTTAGCTTGGTATCAAATTTGCTTTATACCCTTGCTCTATCACTTAATGATTTTGTATACACTTAATCACTTCACTCATGGAATTGATTGACAAATGCATCTCTCACGGATTTCACTTTTGTGATTTTTTAATGAGAAACGGATTTGATTTATGAAGTTTTATTCGTGAATTTATTTTCCATATGATGCTCCCTTCCCATGAATTCTTCGTTACTCTTCTCATGAAAGATGAATTTTATGAATTCACATAGATATCTTGATCCTTGAAAGATGAATTTTAATGTGTGATGATTACTTGCAAGAATGGTGATTTGATTTCACATGGATATCTTGATCCTTTTCATGAATCCCTTCTCTTAGTTAAAATTGAAGCATGATTTAATAAAACTCATTTATTGTCTTGAATTTGACTTGGTTCAAATCATTTCATAAATTTGGTTCATAATAGATTCTTTCCTTACCTTTCTTCCTCTACTTCTTATTTTTATGACAAAGGAAGGAAGAAACTTGCACATATCAAGAAGAACCAAAAAGCCCTTGAGTAAAAATATTAGCTTATCCAAAAAGGTTATCATGGAAAGTTTTTACTTACCTTCCTTTATGGCTTGGATAAATTAGTGTGAAACTTTCTTAATTTTGTTTACCACACTTATATTATTGAATGGTTCTCCTTTTTTGTTGATGACAAAGGGGTAGAAATGGGGCAAATTGATGACAAATTACCATTATGAGTGTTTGAGATAAATGTATAAAATTTATCTTGTCGTAAATGATTGAATGTTTTGCAAATGCTTGAAATATAATTGGAATCGTCAAATATGCCGCAACACATTGCAAATACTTGAAACATTTCAAAATGTATTTCGTATTCATTGTAGATAATTATCTATCATTATGATAAGGTATCATGAGCTTAACTTGCTATTTACAATCGATATCATGCCTCAGAATGATGAATTGTTATCTTTTATCAAGAATTGTTATATTGCTAAACTTCATATTTTAAATTCGTATCATACTTGAAAATAATGATTGTCTATCATCATTGAACATAAAAATGGATGTCATGCATTGACATCATTAATAAATACGTGGTATCATATTTTAAATTGTTAAATCATGATAAGTATCATAATGTGCATATGGATAAGTTTAAATGAATTTAACTTATTGGTTTGATGCTTGAATTTAAAGGCCTTGAATTCACGAGTATCTTTTCTCAAGTATGGAATATAAATAGCAGGAGTTAAGGTTAACTTCGTCATCAATTGATTGTCATCATCAAAAAGGGAGAGATTATTAAATCTCATATTTTGATGATGAAATCAATTGCTAAAAATGTTTGATCTAATCTATATGTTGAGATAAGTGTGCAAGATTAACTACGATAGCAGTAAGACATAAAGCAGATGTTGGGCCGGAGTCAAAGATCGGACGATATGTCGAAGATTCATATGATGTGTCGGATGTTTGTCAGAAGCTCGCCAAGAGTTCGTTGGGAGCTCACCGAGAGTTCGTTGGAAGTTCACCGTGAGTTCGTCAGGAGTTCGCTGAGTGTTCGTTGGGAGTTCGCCGGAAGTTCGTCGAGAGAACAATCGACATACCGGACAGAGGTTGCTTGGTTAATGTCATGAATTATCATAGTTAGACCTTAAGTTGAGTTGGGATTGGGAGGTAATCCCATTAACTCAGTTAGGGGCCAACTAGGCCCTTAACAAGGCTAAACTAAGCCGGTTGAATAACCCACTCAGCACCTGAAGTCACGGTTGACGGTGGCACTACCTGGTGACTTAGTCTCCTAGGTGGTCTAGGCGGTGGTATCGGCCACACTGGGCGGTGGTATCATCGGCAGTTAATGCTGCCAAGTGGTGGTACCGCAAGAGCTCGATCTAGAAGATTTGCCAAGTGGTGATACTGCCCAGACTGAGCGGTGGTACTACCCAGATTGAGCGGTGGTACCGCCCATTGTCAGAGTATCAAGTGGTGGTACCGCTAGTACCCCAAAATACGGGGATATGACACTTTTTGGCTTTAATTTTGAAGCCATTACGGCCTATAAATATCTCAGCATTTTCTGCATGAAAAGGCATGAAAGTGTGAAAAATATATTGAAGTCTTGGGGTGTTAAAAGTGTTGTAAAAGTGCTAAAAGTCCTCCCTTTCTAGTGTTGTGATCATTCAAGAGAGGTGTGAGCCTTATAAGAGTTATCTCCTAAACCCGTGAAAAGGAGAAAACGCTGTAAAGAGGGTGGTTGGTCTTCACCCATTGAAGGAAGACCATTAGTAGACTCCAATGACCCCGATGGAGGAGGAATCAGAAGTGGATGTAGGTCACAACAATCGAACCACTATAAATTCCGGTGTGCTCATTTCCATTCTGCCTTTTTCTACTACTATTACTTATTAAATTATTAGTTCATTTACTCTAAAGTCAAGCACTTTTCGAAATTGGTTTTCAATGAATGAATATCTTACAAAATCGATGATTTTTCCACTGCACTAATTCACCCCCCTTCTTAGTGCCACTCTTGATCCTAACAAGAAGATGTATCCAAGTTGCTTGGGAGAGGAGAGTATTCATTCAAATTTAAAGCATTAAAATCTAAATCATCATCAAAATTACTTTTTTTAAGTTCAGGAAGTTTATGAAACACAACATGAATAGATTCCTCTATAACCAAAGTTCTTTTATTAAAGATAGGAAAAGCTTTAGAAATAAAGGAATAACCAAGAAATATATCTTCATTAGATTTTGCATCAAATTTTCCTAAAGCTTTTTTTTCATTTAAGACAAAACATTTACAACTAAAAACTTGAAAATATGAAATATTGGGTATTTTGTTGTTCCACAACTCATAAGGAGATTTGGAAAGTAATGGTCTTACTAGAAACCTATTCATGACATAGCATGCTATGTTAACGGCTTCAGCCCAAAAATATTTTAGTAGGCTATGTTCGTTTAACATGGATCTTACCATTTCTTGTAAACTCCTATTTTTTCTTTCAACCACTCCATTTTATTGTGGATTTCTTAGAGTAGAGAAATTATAGTTGTACCCATTTGATTCATAAAAGTTTTGGAAATCATGATTTTGAAACTCACCACCGTGATCACTATATACAGATGAAATCATAAAGCCTTTTTCATTTTGAAAAAATTTATAAAATTTTAAAAAATACTTAAAACAATCACTTTTGTGTGCCAAGTATGTCCAAATGTATCTACTATAATCATCAATAATTACAAAGGTATATTCGCTACCTTCTAGGCTTATTGTATCAATTGGTCTAAATAAATCCCTATGAATCAATTGCAATAGTCTAGATATGCTTATTTGATTCTTTGACTTGAAACTACCTTTTATTTGTTTTCCTAGTTGACATGCATCACACACTTTGTCTTTGATAAACTTGATGCTAGGGATTCCTCTTACAAGTTCTCTAGATGAAATTTGGATGATTAGTTTCATGCTAGCATGACCTAACCTTATATGTCAAAGCCAAGCATTATTTCTTAAAGTCGAAAAGCACATTTCATTATAAAGATCGTCAGTGTCAATAGTATACATGTTATTATATTCTAAAGCAATCATAGATGTACTTTTGTGTGGTCTTTCGACAATGTAAGCATTAGATTTAAATCTTATGATATATCCTCTATCACACAATTGACTAATGCTTAGAAGATTATACTTCAAATCATCTACCAATAACACATCTTCAATCAAGAAATTTGATTGGTTACCTATGGTTCCTTTGCCAATGATTTTATCTATGTTGTTGTCTCTGAAGGTGACAAACCCTTCGTCTTTGCTAGTGAGCTTAGAGAATTGAGTTGGATCTCTGGTCATATGCCTTGAGCATCCACTATCAAGGTACCATCTCCTGCTCCTACCTTGTGATTGAAACATATCTACACAAAAGAAGGTTTTCTTTTAGGTACCTATTTGATTCTGAGTGCCTCATTAATCGATCTACCTAACTTATCATTTTGCATTGAATCATTTATGATTCATTTAGAAACCCAAATTAGCTTATGTGGACTATACCTCTTAAATGGATATTTATGAGTATAATGTTCAAATTTGTAATAAAAGTTACATTTGTTTCGGGGTGAAACATGCAAAGTTGGGCCTTTAACAAAGATGGTTGGCTTTTGGTGAGTGTTACTTATAAAACCGATTTGATCTCTTCTATGAACATGATCCCTTTTTGTAAGGATCATGTTTAAGGATTTGCCTTCTATTTCAAATTTTTCTAAGGTTTAATGTAGTAGTGAATTTTCCATTTTAAGCATCTCAAATTTTTCACATTTTGTACAAGGAAGTAATATTTCATTATCATGCTTAATATTTAATCTATTAAATTCACTAACAAGAGAGGCATGCCCCTTTTTAAATAATTTATACTTTTCACTAACTAGTTTACATCCATAAATAAATCATGAAAAGCATTCAACAATTCATCAAAGGATAAATGGGCTTCGATTGAGTTACTTACCTCGTCGCCAAGCACCATTATAGCATAGTTAACAACTTCTTTGTTAGTTGGCTCCTCGTTTTCGGATGCTCTCGAATCGTCCCAAGTAGCTTTTAGTGCTTTCTTCTTCTTCGATTACTTCTTCACTTGGGGACATTCAGTTTTGAAGTACCCCGACTTTTGGCATTCGTACCAAATTATTTGGTCCTTTTTAAGTTTATTTTTTATTTTAATGTCATGTTTAGTTTTGTTTCTTTTTATATTTTTTTAAAATTTTCTTGTTAGAAGTGTCAAGTCATCATCATCATCATCATTTGAGTTTTCTCTCAAGTAGTTTTCTTGAGGTTTAAGTGCCAAATCCTTCCTTTTTTTTGGAAGGTTGTTCTCAAGTTCTTAATGTGCATTATATGTCATTTTATAAGTCATCAAAGATCAAATAAGTTCTTCGAGTGGAAAGTTATTTAAGTCCTTGGCTTCTTAAATTATAGTTACTTTAGGATCCCAACTCTTTGGAAGGGATCTTAATATCTTATTAACGAGTTCAAAATTAGAAAAACTTTAACCAAATACTTTTGGACTATTGACGACATCCATAAACCGAGTGTACATGTTTCTAATGGTCTAGCTTGGTTTCATGCGAAACAATTCATAACTATGAACCAAAAGATTGATTTTTGACTTCTTAACCCTACTTGTGCCATTGTATATGATTTCAAGTATATGCCAAATGTCATAAGCCGTTTTGCAAATAGAAACTCGATTGAATTCATTTTTATCCAAAGCATAAAATAAAGCATTCATAACTTTGGCGTTCAAATAGAAAGTCTTCTTCTCCAAATCATTCCAATCGTTCATTGGAAGAGAAAACTTTTGAAATCCGTTTTTAACGATATTCCATAACTCGAAATCCATAGAAATCAAAAAAATCCTCATTCTAGTTTTCCAATATGTGTAATCCATTTCATTGAACATGAGAAGATGTGTGATAGAATGACTCTCATGATTATTGGCAAAAGCCGTCTCTCTTGGGTTTTAAACCAAATTGAGAGTAACCTCCTTACCCTAATACCAATTGTTAGGATCAATATGATGCTAAGAGAGGGGGAGGGGGGGGGGGGGGGGGGAATTAGTACAGCGATAAAAATGATGGTTGCGATTCCAAATCTTTCCGAGTTGATAAAAACGTAATGAAGAAATTGTATCAAGAAGATGTCAACTTGAAGTAAATGTATAATACATAGTGCAGCTAAGTAATGAAAGTAAGTAGTAAGGAAAGAACATATCAGATTTATAGTGGTTCAGTCATTGTGACATATGTCCACTTCTGATTCCTCCTCCGTCGAGGTCACCAGCATCCGCTAATGGTCTTCCTTTAATGGGCGAAGACCAACCACCCTCTTACAACACTTTCTTCTTTTCATGGGTTTAAGAGACAATCCTTACAAGCCTCACACCTCACTTGAATGATCACAAGACTTAGAAAGGGAGGAGGACACTTAGCACTTTTATAACACTTTCACACCCTAACACTTTAAGATTTTTGTTCACACTTTATTACCCTTTCATGAAGGAAAGAGTGGGGTATCTATAGGCCATAATGACTTCAAAAATAGTGCCAAAAAATGTCTCCTCCGGGGTTTTCGAGGTACTACGGTACCACCGTCAGTACTATGTAGTACTATCGCCTGACACTCTAACACTCGGTAGTACCACCGCCCAATCTGGTGGTACCACTGCCTAATAGAGCCTCAGAGACTGGGCTCTAGTGGTTCCACCACTTGACAAGGTGGTACCATCGTCTAACAGCCATTTATGGCCAATGGTACCACCGCCCAGACCACTTGGGAGGCTAAGTCTCAAACTGTGCCACCGTTGGCACTGGTGGTGCCACCGCCTGACGTGGCTTTGGGTCACTGAATGAGCCACACAATAGGCCCAATTTAGTCCTAATTTGGGCCTAATTGGCCCCTAACTAAGTTAGTAGGATTTCTCCCAAACCTAACTCAAATTAAGACCTAACTACATCAAGTATGGCTAAAAAATTACGATAAAACAATCTAGTTATAACCTAACTCAAATTAAGACCTAACTACATCAAGTAAGGTTAAAAAATTACAATCAAGTAATCTAGTTGTCCGACACATCAATTGTTCATCCGAACACCCGATGAAACTTCCGACGCAATTCCGATGAACTCCCAGTGAGCTTCCGATGAACTTCCGACACATCATTCAAATATTTGGTATATCGCCCGATTTTCTGACATGTTGACTCTTGCAACATCCGTTCTCGACGCATACTCTGATTCTTCGACCCGATGTCCGATCTTTGACTCCAGCCCAATGTCCGATTCTTCTATAATTGTGTTGCATTTTTTCACATAGTTAGTCCTGCATCACTTATCTTAACACATGGATTAGATTATTAATTTATCAATTGATTTCATCATCAAAATTTGAGATTCAACATAGATCTATTAAAACAATTTAATATGCATAGTGCTAAGGCTATTAATACACCAATGAGCACTTCCACAAAGATAGATATAGACATTGATGAGGAATGTTTTGATCAAAAAAATTTATAGTGGTATGATAGATAGTTTACTATACCTCATAGCAAATAAACTTGATATTATGTTTAGTGTTGGACTATGTGCTAGATTTCAATCCAATCCTAAGCAATCTCACTTAAAAGCTATTAAAAGGATTTTTAGATATCTAAAAGGAACACCTAATCTAGGACTATAGTATTCGAAAACTAAAATTCATGAATTGTTTGCTTATACTGATGCTGATTTTGTTGGATGTAGAATAGATAAAAAAAGCACATCTGGAACATATCAACTCTTATGTTATTCATTTGTTTCTTGGTATTCCAAGAAACAAAATTTGGTTTTATTATCTACAGCCAAGGCTGAAGATGCCTGTTGTGCATAAGTTACTTGAATGAAAAACACTTTAGAAGATTATGGACTATATTTAAAAAGTATTCCTATAAAATACGATAATACTAGTACAATATGTTTAACAAAAAGTTTTATTGAACACTCTAGAACTAAACATATTGACATTAGGCATTATTTTATTAGAGATCATATTAATAACTATAATATAGCTTTAGAATTTATTGATACAAAACATCGATTAGCTTATGTTTTTATAAAACCATTGAATGAAGAACAATGTGATCTTATTAGAAGAGAATTAGGCATGTTAAATCTTCCTAATGCATGAGTTCCTCTTATACACTTTTTGGATTTCTTGGTTTTTATAACTTGAGTTTGTTGAATCTCGGATTTTGATGATGAAGTCAATTGTCATTTGTTGTCAAATCTATGTGTTGAGATAAGTGTGCAGGATTAACTACGATGAAAGTTAGACAAGCAGCAGGAGTTGCGCCGGAGTCAAGATCATGATCACGTTGGGAGTTCGAGAGTTCAACGGAAGTTCGGACGGTCGTCAGAGGTTCTGCAAGAACAGATCCGAGAAGTCCGGAAGCTTGCCAAGCGAAGCTCGTCGGAACTTGCCAAGTTAATCGTCGCAAAATCCAGGAGTTTGCCGGAAGTCCGCAGAAGCATCACCGAGGGTTCATCGGATGATCGACGGAAGTTCGCCGGAAACTCGCCGGAAGAAGCGATTGACGTACCGAAGCAAAGCTGCAGAAATTGTCTTAGATTTAATCGTAGTTAGCACGTTGATTAAGTTAGGAATGGGAGGTGATCTCATTAGCTTAATCCTGGGGCAATTGGGCCCCTGAAGAACTCAAATTGGGTCGAATGGTTCAACCCATTCGGACCCAAGGTGCTGTGGGCGGTGCAACCGCCCCAGCCAAGCGGTGCAACCACCCAGGATATGTCTCCCAGCGAGACTGGGCGGTGCAACCGCCCCAGCCAAGAGGTGCAACTGCCCAGGGCTCAGTCTCCAAGCGAGACTGGGCGGTGCAACCTCCTCTATCAAGAGGTAGCACCGCCAGAGCTCAAGTTTCGAGCTCTGCCAAGAGGTGCAACCACCGAGCTCGGTCTTCGAGCTCTGGCAGAGAGGAGCAACCTCTCTGGATAGGAGATGCACCGCCTGAGCTCGGTCTTCGAGCTCTGGCAGAGAGGTGCAACCACCTTTAGCAGAAACGTGCAACCACCTCTGGCAGAGAGGTGCAACCGCTCTGGTCAGGAGATGCACCGCCTGAGCTCGGTCTTCGAGCTCTGGCAGAAAGGTGCAACCACCCCTGACAGAGAGGTGCATCCGCTTGAGCTCAGTCTTCGAGCTCTGCCAGGCGGTGCAACCTCTCCAGTCAAGAGGTGCAACCGCCTGATCCCGGAATTCCGGGATTTGATCGTTTTGAGCTCCAAATTTGAACTGGGTTGGGGCCTATAAATACCCCACCCGTTCAGCACAGAAAGGGTACAGATCCACTCTGAATTCCTGATCTTTTCTGTGATTCTAAGAGCTCAAAATTGTGTAAAGTCCAAAAGTTCTCCTCTTTCTGTTCTTCAAAGTCTTGAGTTGTAAAGAGAGGAGAGAAAGGATCTGTAAAGGTTGTCTCCTGAGCCTGTCAAAAGGAGAGAAACTGTAAAAGGGCAGTTGGCCTTCGCCTATTGAAGGAAGGCCTCTAGTTGACGTCGGCAACCTCATCAGTGGAGGAAGCCAAAAGTGGAGTAGGTCAAGACTGACCGAACCACTCTAAATCTCTGGTTTGCGTTTATTTTTTAGCACTTTATCATTATTGCAAACCTCCTACATAGCTACTGCCCTCTGCGCTTTTACAAACGATTCTCTAAGTTCAGATCTTTCCGAATCTGCATTGAGACGTAAATCGGTGTTTTCGTACGATCTTTACATCGCAGTTTACGCTTACGCTTTGATCCCATTCATAACTGCGAACTGCTTTCTGCACATTCACAAAAAGATTTTCAAAGTTCAGTTTCTGTGTTTAGACGTAAAACTACGTTTAGACGCAAAACTGTGTTTAGACGTAAAACCACGTTTAGACGCAAAACTGCGTTCAGACGTAAAACTGCGTTCAGACGTAAAACTGCGTTCAGACGTAAAACTGCGTTCAGACGTAAAACTGCGTTCAGACGCAAAACTGCGTTTAGACGTAAAACTGCGTTTAGACTTAAAACTGAGTTTAGACGTAAAACTGCGTTTAGACGCAAACTGCGTTTAGACGTAAACTGCTCTTAGACGCAATCTGCGCTTAGACGCAAACTGCGCTTAAATACAAACTGTGAGTCGGCTTTTGCATCATAATAGATTTTATTGAACGAACGCACCTTTCGGTTTTAAATTGCTGTAAGATTTCCGCTGCACTAATTCACCCCCCCCCCCTCTTAGTGCTCTCGATCCTAACAATTGGTATCAGAGCAAGGTTAACTCTCTAACGGATTAACCCAAGAGAGATGGCATACGCCGGAAACCAAGAGGGGCATTCTATTACACGTCCACCCATGTTCAGTGGAATGGACTACACCTACTGGAAGACCCGAATGAGGATCTTTCTTATTTCTATGGATTTTGAACTGTGGAACCTTGTTGAAAACGGATTTTCAAAGTCTTCTCTTCCAATGATCGATTGGAATGAATTGGAGAAGAAGGCTTTCGCTCTTAATGCAAAGGCTATGAATGCCTTATTTTGCGCACTTGATAAAAACGAGTT
Organism: Musa acuminata AAA Group; assembly: GCF_036884655.1. Taxonomy (NCBI): domain Eukaryota; kingdom Viridiplantae; phylum Streptophyta; class Magnoliopsida; order Zingiberales; family Musaceae; genus Musa; species Musa acuminata. Next base: position 14,247,125 of record NC_088347.1, on the reverse strand, counting down.
TAATCGTGTTTCAACTTGCGAAACTGCATTTGATATTTGGCACACACTCGAAGTGACCCACGAGGGCACAAGTAGAGTGAAAGAGTCAAAAATCAATCTGTTGTTACATTCTTTTGAACTTTTTCGAATGAAACCAAGTGAAACCATTGGCGACATGTTTACCCGTTTCACGGATGTCGTCAACGGTCTAAAAGGACTTGGAAAAAGTTTTTCGGATTTTGAACTCGTAAATAAGATACTAAGATCCCTTCCTAAGAATTGGGATCCTAAAGTCACTGCTATTCAAGAGGCAAAAGATCTGCGCAACTTCCCTCTTGATGAACTAATCGGGTCATTAATGACCTACGAAATGACTTGTTTAAGAATGATGCAAAAACATAAACTTGAACCCAAGAAGGACCAAGTGATCTGCTATGAATGCAAAAAGCTGGGACACTACAAGAGTGATTGTCCCCAAGTAAAAAGGAGAACATCAAAGAAGAAGGCTCTTCAAGCAACATGGGATGACTCGAGTGCATCCGAAGAAGAGGAGTCCAACACCGAGCAAGTTGCTCATTACGCCTTAATGGCCATCGAAGACGAGGTAACAAATTCAATAGATGCAGATTTATCATTCGATGAATTATTAAATGCTTTCCATGAATTGTTTGATGAGTGTAAGACTATTAGTAATAAATACAAATTGCTAAAAAAGCAGCATGATAGTCTTATTTGTAATTTCGATAAGTTAAATACTGAATATCATGATAGCTTAAGCTCATGCATAAAATGCCATGATCTAGAAACTCTCCAAAAAGAAAACTTGCTACTTAAGGATACCTTGAAGAAATTCGAGGTTAGTAGCAAGTCATTAAACATGATCCTTACCAACAAGGGTCACGTTCCCATAAGAAGTGGAATTGGATTCGTGAGAAGTCCTCACCAAAATCCAACCACCTTCATAAAAGGCCCCATCTTACATGTTAGACATCAAAGCAAATGCAACTTTTGTTGCAAGTTTGGACACAAGATGCACTATTGTCCATTTAAGAAAATTAGTCCAAACAAATTGATTTGGGTTCCTAAAGGAACCATGACAAATTCTATGCAACATGATAGAAAATGTAGATCTATTTGTGAGGCACCCAAAAGCAAATGGGTACCTAAACATCATCCTTTCTTGTAGAAAACTAAACCATCGCAAGCTAGGAGCAAGAGATGGTACCTTGATAGTGGATGCTCAAGGCATATGACCGGAGATCCATCTCAATTCTCTAAGCTCACTAGCATAGACGAAGGATATGTCACCTTCGGAGACAACAACAAGGGTAAAATCATTGGCAAAGGAACCATAGGTAACAAATCCAACTTCTCTATTGAAGATGTTTTGCTAGTGGATAACTTAAAACATAACCTCTTGAGCATTAGTCAATTATGTGATAAAGGATATATTATCAGATTTGAATCTAATGCTTGCATCATTGAAAAACCACACAAAAACATATCTATGATTGCATTAAAACAAAATAACGTATATACTATTGACATCAATAATTTATGTAATGAAATGTGTTTTTCTGCTTTGAATGAGGATGCTTGGATATGGCATAGAAGATTAGGTCATGCTAGCATGAAACTAATCACTCAAATATCATCCAAAGAACTTGTAATAGGAATTCCTCATATCAAGTTCATCAAAGACAATGTATGTGATGCTTGCCAATTAGGTAAACAAATTAAGAGTAGCTTCAAATCGAAAAACCAAATAAGCACCTCTAGGCCCTTACAATTGATCCATATGGATTTGTTCGGACCTATCTCCACATCAAGCCTAGGAGGTAGCAAATATGCCTTTGTCATTGTGGATGACTATAGCAGATACACATGGACTTACTTCTTAAAACAGAAGAGTGAATGCCTTAGATATTTTACCAAGTTTTGTAAACTTGTTCAAAATGAGAAAGGTTCTATGATTTCGTCAATTAGAAGTGATCATGGTGGTGAATTTCAAAACCATGATTTCCAGGAATTTTGTGAACTCAATGGATACAATCATAATTTCTCTACTCCTAGAAATCCTCAACAAAATGGAGTTGTAGAAAGAAAAAATCGAAATTTACAAGAAATGGCAAGAACCATGTTGAATGAATACAACCTACCCAAATATTTTTGGGCTGAAGCCGTAAATACTGCATGCTACATTTTGAATAGAGTTCTAGTAAGACCTCTACTAACCAAAACTCCCTATGAGTTATGGAACAATAAAAAACCCAATGTTTCATATTTTAAAGTCTTTGGGAGTAAGTGTTTTATCCTAAATGAAAAGGACAACTTAGGAAAATTTGATGCTAAATCTGATGAAGGAATCTTTCTTGGTTAAGCTACTGTTTCTAAAGCCTTTCGTATCTTCAATAAAAGAACTTTAATTATTGAAGAATCCATTCATATTATTTTCAATGAGATTTCCGAAATCATGAAAAATGATCTTGACGAAGATGTTAATTTCGATTCTTTGAATTTAAACGAGACCCCTTCTCCAACGAGCAACTTGGATGCATCCACTCCCAAAATATCATTACCCAAGGATTGGAAGTATGTAGATGCTCATCCCAAGGAGCTAATCTTAGGAGACACGTCAAAGGGGGTTCAAACACGATCTTCTCTTAAAACTTTTTGTGCAAATGCCGCCTTTCTCTCCCAAATTAAACCCAAATGCGTTGACGAAGCCATGAAAGTTGATTCATGGATTATCGCAATGCAAGATGAATTGAATCAATTTGAGAGAAATGAGGTGTGGAAGCTTGTTCCTAGGCCAAGTGACCATTTAGTTATTGGTACTAAATGGGTCTTCAGAAACAAGCAAGATGAAAATGGTATCGTGGTTAGAAACAAGGCTAGATTAGTGGCCAAAGGTTTCAACCAAGAAGAAGGTATCGATTACGAAGAAACCTTCCCTCCTGTGGCTCGATTAGAAGCCATAAGGATGCTCCTTGCCTACGCTAGTAGTAATAATTTTAAACTGTTTCAAATGGATGTTAAAAGCGCTTTTCTAAATGGCTTTATTTCCAAAGAAGTTTATGTTGAACAACCTCCTGGATTTGAAAATAATAGCCTCCCTAATTATGTGTTTAGATTAACTAAAGCTCTCTATGGTTTAAAACAAGCCCCAAGGGCTTGGTATGAGAGACTTAGTTCATTTCTTATCGAAAATAATTTCACAAAAGGCAAGGTTGATACTACATTATTTATCAAGAATTTTGAAAATAATTTTCTCATTGTTCAGATTTATGTTGATGATATTATCTTTGGCTCTACAAATGAATCTCTTTGTGAATCTTTTGCTAGAACCATGAGTCTTGAATTCGAAATGAGCTTAATGGGAGAATTAACATTCTTCTTAGGTTTACAAATCAAACAATTAAGCAACGGCATCTTTATTAGTCAAACTAAATATGCTATGAATTTATTAAAAAAATTTAAAATGAACAACTCAAAGGCTATTAGCACCCCGATGAGCACCTCCACTAAGTTAGAAATTGATAAAAGTGGAGAAAGCTTCAATCAAAAGACTTATAGGGGTATGATAGGAAGTTTACTTTACCTCACTGCCACCAGACCAGACATCATGTTCAGTGTAGGACTTTGTGCTAGATTTCAATCAAACCCTAAGATATCTCATCTCAAAGCAGTCAAAAGAATACTTAGATATCTCAATGGAACCACAAATCTAGGATTATGGTATCCAAAATCAGAAAATTTTGAGTTAACAACTTATGCTGATGCGGACTTCGCTGGCTGTAGACTAGATAGAAAAAGCACATCAGGATCATGTCAATTTTTAGGACATGCCCTTGTTTCCTGGTCATCTAAGAAGCAAAGCTCGGTTGCTCTATCAACAACCGAAGCTGAATATATTGCAGCAAGTGCATGCTGTGCACAAGTTGTATGGATGAAAAACACTTTAGAAGATTACAAAGTTAATCTAAAAGATATTCCCATTAAATGTGATAACACGAGTGCAATATGCTTAACTAAGAATCCTATACAACACTCAAGAACAAAACATATTGATATTAGACACCACTTTATACGAGATCATGTCACTAATCATGACGTAACCATAAAGTTCATCGATACTAAACATCAACTGGCTGACATTTTTACAAAACCTATAAGTGAAGAACAATTTGATTTCATTAGAAGAGAATTAGGAATGTTGATGTGTCCGAATAAATAAACTTATCTTTCGGACTATATTGAATTATCAGATCACTTGATTGCCATGTTTATATATGAAAATCTGCAACAAAATCTTGTCCAAATGCATCTTATTTGTTCGAATGCTATAAAACAGATTTATTCGTACACTTTCATGAAAAATAAGTTCCTGAAATAAATCTGATAAAGTGATTCTTGTGTATGTATTTCATCCTGTAATATCTTTGCGGGATAAAGTGATTCCACTTTCATAAAAAAAGGGGAAGAAATGTTCAAAGCAATCTATGCAAAATTCCTCTATAAGCTTGCTAATATTGTTTTCCTCGTATCACAATTACCATGCTTTTTGTTGATGACAAAGGGGGAGAAACATATGAATTGATAAACACTGCCATGATCATGTCTATGTTAAATTACATGGTGAATAGTTACAAACACAATCATACAAACTTGATGATGTATGTCAAGCTTTGACATCATTCTTGAAGAGATACATCATGATGAGTATCATGATGGGAGTATTGATAAGTTTAACTGATCTAACTTATCAATACGTCACTTGAATTCTTAGGTCTTGAATTCAAGGCTGACTTATCTCAACAATAGCATATAGATAGGGGGAGTTAAGGATAACTCCATTATCAATTGATTGTCATCATCAAAAAGGGGGAGATTGTTGAATCTCGGATTTTGATGATGAAGTCAATTGTCATTTGTTGTCTAATCTATGTGTTGAGATAAGTGTGCAGGATTAACTACGATGAAAGTTAGACAAGCAGCAGGAGTTGCGCCGGAGTCAAGATCATGATCACGTTGGGAGTTCGAGAGTTCGACGGAAGTTCGGACGGTCGTCGGAGGTTCTGCAAGAACAGATCCGAGAAGTCCGGAAGCTTGCCAAGCGAAGCTCGTCGGAACATGCCAAGTGAATCGTCGCAAAATCCAGGAGTTTGCCGGAAGTCCGTAGAAGCATCACCGAGGGTTCATCGGATGATCGACGGAAGTTCGCCGGAAACTCGCCGGAAGAAGCAATTGACGTACCGAAGCAAAGCTGCAGAAATTGTCTTAGATTTAATCGTAGTTAGCACGTTGATTAAGTTAGGAATGGGAGGTGATCCCATTAGCTTAATCCTGGGGCAATTGGGCCCCTGAAGAACTCAAATTGGGTCGAATGGTTCAACCCATTCGGACCCAAGGTGCTGTGGGCGGTGCAACCGCCCCAGCCAAGCGGTGCAACCGCCCAGGATATGTCTCCCAGCGAGACTGGGCGGTGCAACCGCCCCAGCCAAGAGGTGCAACCGCCCAGGGCTCAGTCTCCAAGCGAGACTGGGCGGTGCAACCTCCTCTGCCAAGAGGTAGCACCGCCAGAGCTCAAGTTTCGAGCTCTGCCAAGAGGTGCAACCACCGAGCTCGGTCTTCGAGCTCTGGCAGAGAGGAGCAACCTCTCTAGATAGGAGATGCACCGCCTGAGCTCGGTCTTCGAGCTCTGGCAGAGAGGTGCAACCACCTCTAGCAGAAACGTGCAAACACCTCTAGCAGAGAGGTGCAACCTCTCTGGTCAGGAGATGCACCGCCTGAGCTCGGTCTTCGAGCTCTGGCAGAAAGGTGCAACCACCCCTGACAAAGAGGTGCATCCACCTGAGCTCAGTCTTCGAGCTCTGCCAGGCGGTGCAACCTCTCCAGTCAAGAGGTGCAACCGCCTGATCCCGGAATTCCGGGATTTGATCGTTTTGAGCTCCAAATTTGAACTGGGTTGGGGCCTATAAATACCCCACCCGTTCAGCACAAAAAGGGTACAGATCCACTCCGAATTCCTGATCTTTTCTGTGATTCTAAGAGCTCAAAATTATGTAAAGTCCAAAAGTTCTCCTCTTTCTGTACTTCAAAGTCTTGAGTTGTAAAGAGAGGAGAGAAAGGATCTGTAAAGGTTGTCTCCTGAGCCTGTCAAAAGGAGAGAAACTGTAAAAGGGTAGTTGGCCTTCGCCTATTGAAGGAAGGCCTCTAGTTGACGTCGGCAACCTCATCGGTGGAGGAAGCCAAAAGTGGAGTAGGTCAAGACTGACCGAACCACTCTATATCTCTGGTTTGCGTTTATTTTTGAGCACTTTATCATTACTGCAAACCTCCTACATAGCTACTGCCCTCTGCGCTTTTACGAACGATTCTCTAAGTTCAGATCTTTCCGAATCTGCATTGAGACGTAAATCGGTGTTTTCGTACGATCTTTACATCGCAGTTTACGCTTACGCTTTGATCCCATTCATAACTGCGAACTACTTTCTGCACATTCACAAAAAGATTTTCAAAGTTCAGTTTCTGTGTTTAGACGTAAAACTACGTTTAGACACAAAACTGTGTTTAGACGTAAAACCACGTTTAGACGCAAAACTGCGTTCAGACGCAAAACTACGTTCAGACGTAAAACTACGTTCAGACGTAAAACTGCGTTCAGACGTAAAACTGCGTTCAGACGCAAAACTGCGTTTAGACGTAAAACTGAGTTTAGACGTAAAACTGCGTTTAGACGCAAACTGCGTTTAGACGTAAACTGCTCTTAGACGCAATCTGCGCTTAGATGCAAACTGCGCTTAAATACAAACTGTGAATCGGCTTTTGAATCATAATAGATTTTATTGAACGAACGCACCTTTCGGTTTTAAATTGCTGTAAGATTTCCGCTGCACTAATTCACCCCCCCCCTCTTAGTGCTCTCGATCCTAACAGAGTTTTCTTTTTAAATCGAGATCGTTTCCTATCATTCCTTCTTCTTACAATAAAAAATAATTTATATATAGATTTTTAGTATACCTAATCTTTTATGTGATGATTATTTCCTATGAATCCTTTCTCTTTCTATCTGCGAAAGTAGAACTTTGATTCATGGACTTTCAGAACTTATGAGTTGATTCTTTTCTTTATGTGACGAATGAATTACTCCCTCTCTTCTTCTTCTTCTTACTTTTTTTATGACAAATGGGAGAAAGCAAAATTACTAGCTTGCACATCTCAAGAGAATCAAAAGTGCTTGCACATCTAAAGAGAAGTGCTAGCTTTGCCCATATCACGAAGCAAAAGCTGCTATCTCAAGAAGCAAAGATTTTGCTTAACTTCATATCTCAAAAACTTGCTAGCTTGCGTGTTCTAAAGTGGTGTAAAACTTGCTAAAATACTAACTTGCATGGATCCTTTTTATTGGTGATAAATGGGGAGAAGTAATAAGTAATGATGAATGATTGAAAATTTTAATGTTTTGTTATCATGTATATTATGCCCAAAGTAATATTGACTTATTTTTGGTATCATGCATGAAGTGATGATGAGTTATAATGTTTTGAAATTGTGTATCTTACATTTTTGATAATTTGAAACTATGATGCATAATGTATGAAATTTTGATATGATGCAATATGATCAAAATTGTTTCACTTGAATTCAAAAGTTATTTTTCATTTTGAATTCAAGTTTGCCTTATTTCAATATGACATATAGATAGGGGAGTTAAGATTAACTCCATCATCAATTGATTATCATCATCAAAAAGGGGGAGATTGTTGACTCTCATATTTTGGGGGAAATCAATTGATTTATGATCTAATTCATGTGTTGAGAAAAGTATTATAGGACTAACTATGATCATGAAAAGGCAAAACAATTAAAGAATCGGACGTTGGGCCGAAATCAAAGATCGGGTATCGGGCCAAAAGAATCGAACAATGTGCCGAGAATGGATGGATTAGGTGTTACGTCGAAGGTTTGGATGATGCACCGAAAGCTCACCAAAAGCACATCGGGAGTTCATCGGGATTCGTCGAGAGTTCGCCAGAAGTTCATTGGAAATTCAGATGAACAATTGACATGCCGAACAACTAAGATTGCTAGTATTATAATTGTTTCAGCCTTCATTATCGTAGTTAGGTGTCAATTTGTATTAATTTGGGGATTAATCATACTAACTCAAATAGGGACCAACTAAGCCCTAATCAGGGCTGAATTGGGTCGGATGGATGGCTCATTCAGTGAACCAGACCCACATCAAGCGGTGGCATCACCAAGGCTAGCGGTGGAACCGCTCGGCCTCCCAAGTATTGTCTGGGCAGTGGTACCATGGATAGTTAATGCTATCATGCAATGGTACCACATAACTAGCAATGGTATCAACAAAGCCTAGTATCCGAGTTTTGTTGGGCGGTCGTACTGCTCAGACTAGCGGTAGTACCACCATAACAGGGTTGTCAGGTGATGGTACCGCTAGTACCCAGGAAACCAGGGATGAGACACTTTTTAGCTCTATTTTTGAAGCCTTTGGGGCCTATAAAACACCACTCTTTCCTACATGAAAGAGCTTGAAAGTGTGAACAAAAGTCTTGAGACTTTAAATTGTAAAAGTCTTAAAAAATTGCTAAGTGTGTCCTCATTCTTTAGATTTGTGATCATTCTAAGATAGGTGTGAGGCTCATAAAGGTTGTCTCCTAAACCTGTGAAAATGATAAAGAGTTATAAGAGGGCGGTTGGTCTTCGCTAGTTGAAGGAAGACCATTAGTAATCGTCGGTGGCCTCGTCAGAAGTGGAATTAGAAGTGGATGTAAGTCACGATGACTGAACCATTGTAAATCCAATTTACGCTTTCTTTCTGCATTTCATTGCTATTGCATTCTAAGTTAATTACTTTGTTCATTTACTCTAAGTCAAGCATGATTTCATTATCATTTTCGTTGAACAAAGATTTTTAAAAATCGATGTTTTTGTCGATAATACTAATTCATCCCCCTCCCCGACCCTCTTAGTGTCATTTATTGTCCTAACACCTTGTGCTTCAATTCCTACCAAATTTTTTTTTCAGCTTGAGGTGAGTCTCCCTGAACTCCTCAATATGTTGAAGGAGGCTGAGAGCACTATTAAGAAAGAGAAGCTAGTTCTCTATGCTAGTGAGACTAGAAAAAAAAGGAAGGTATAAAAGTCCCTTAAGAAGGGAAAGGGCAAGGGTAGACCGAGTAAAGCAAAAGTTGCTAAGAAAGACCCGACAGAGGATAATGGCCAGTGCTTCCACTACGATAAAGATGGGCACTAGATGAGGAACTACAAGGAATACCTTGGAAGAGGGCGAAACAGAAACTTAGAAAAGCTTCAGGTACATTCATGATTAGTCTCCAGTTGTTAGATTTTTGTGATAGTGCATGGGTATTGGATAGTGCTTATCACATCTATAATTTATTGCAGATTTTAGCAAAGCTTACAAGATTGACGAGAGGAACATTGCATAATAGTTTGTTTATGCTAACTATTGCTCCATATATCATGAATGTAAGTGAGTCTAAAAAGAAACAAAATGAGGTGAACAATTCATATATGTGGCATTGTAAGCTATGTCACATCTGTGAAGGAATGATTCAAAAGTTGCTAAATAATGGATATATAGAGCTATTCGACTATAAGTCATATGCGACTTATGAACCATGCCTTCATGGAAAGATGACCAGCTCTCCATTTAGTGAAACTAGAGAGAGAGCTACTGAGTTGCTGGAACTCATACATAGTGATGTATGTGGTCTCATGTCAACTCATACCATATGTGGTTACTCCTACTTTATTACTTTTATTAATAATTTCACAAGGTATGGACATATGTACTTGATGAAGTACAAGTCCGAGCCCTTTTAGAAATTTAGGGAGTATAAGATTAAAATAGTGAACCAGATTGGAAAGAGTACCAAGACTCTTTTATCATATCGAGGAGGTGAGTACTTGAGTATAGAGTTCACCCAGTTCCTCAAGGACCATGGGATTCTATCCCAATGGACACCTTCTTATACACCCTAACTTAATGGTGTATCCAAAATAGGAATTGTACACTGTTAGACATGGTGTTATCCATAATGAGTTTCGCTAACCTACTCATCTCATTCTAGGGATACACCCCAGAGACCACAACTTACTTTCTGAATAGAATTCCAACTAAGTCGGTAGTGTCTACACCATATGAGATATGAAAAGAGAAGAAGCCTAATCTTAAGGTTATTAAGATTTGGGGTTGCCTTGCCCAGGTTAAAAGACACAACCCCGACAAGTTAGAATCAAGAACGGAGTAGTGCAAGTTCGTGGGATACCCCAAGGAAACCAATGGGTATTATTTCTATCACCTTGAGAACTAAAAGGTCTTTGTAGCCAACAGAGTAGTATTCCTTAAGAATGAACACATTCTTGGTGGAGATAGTGAGAACGTAAGAGAGTTGAGCGAGGTTGGAGAATCTAACTCAAGCACTACTCCACAACTTGAGTCTGTTCAGGTATCTAACACACAAGTTTCAACTAAACGCAGGTCCGGTAGAGTGTCCCATCCTCTTAAGAGATATGTGGGACATATTAGAGGAGAGGATATTGAAGATATTGATCCTCAGACCTACAAGGAGGCTATTACGAGTATAGACACTGGGAAGTGACAAGAAACCATGAATTCTGAGATGGATTCATTGTACTCCAACAAGGTTTGGAACCTAGTTGATGCACCCGAGGGTATTGTGCCCATTAGTTGCAAGTAGATATTCAAGAAGAAGATCAGAGTATATGGAAAGGTGTAGACCTATAAAGCAAGGCTAGTGGCTAAGGGGTATTGTCAAAGGTAATATGATGACTATGACGAAACCTTCTTGCCCGTAGTCATGCTAATATACATCCAAATTCTATTGGTTATTGTAACACACTATGATTATAAGATTTGACAGATGGACATGAAAACTATGTTCCTTAATGGCAACCTCGAGGAGAAGGTGCATATGATACAACCTAAGGGATTCATGTATAAGGACAAGCAAGATAAGGTGTATAAGTTACATAGATCTATTTATGGACTGAAGAAAGCTTCCCGAAGTTATAACATAAGATTTGATGAGGCGATCAAATCTTATGACTTTGTTAAGAACGAAGATAAGCCTTTTATGTACAGGAAGGTAAGTGAGAGCGTTATCACCTTCTTGGTATTATATGTGGATGATATCCTAATCATTGGGAATGATGTAGGAATGCTATCCACAGTGAATGCTTAGTTATCTAGACACTTCTCCATGAAGGACTTAAGGGAAGCATCCTATATCTTGAGGATTTGGATCTATAAAAATAGATATAAGAGGATACTTAGCTTGTCCCAATCTAGGTACATAGATACCATTGTCTAAAGGTTTGACATGAAAAATTCCAAGAGATATCTCATATTGATGAGACATGGGATATCATTTTCGAGGAGTATGTCCCTAAAGACTCCTGAAGAAAGGGCAAACATGGATAGAATACCCTATGCCTCAGCAATAGGGTCTATCATGTATGCCATGATATATGTTAGGATCAAGAACGACACTAAGGAGGGGGGGTGAATTAGTCAGTGGATAAAAATGATATTTAATTATTTTCGGAAAACTTTGTATGATGAAAATCTTAGTTCGATGAAAACCATTTTGAAAAAATGTTTAACTCGAATAAGTTTGTAAGTGAGCAGATAGGAGGGGTTTGGATAGCTTAAAATAAAGTAAAGTAGAATGTAGCAAAAGTAAAGTATACACCAAGATGAGAACACGTCAATTTTATAGTGGTTCAATCGTCCGACCTACATGTACTCCTGATACCTCCTCCAATAAGGTCACCAGTTTCCACTATTGATCTTTCTTGAAGGGCAAAGAATAATCACCCCTTTACAAAACTTTTACAAGTGGCTCACTCTCCTTTTACAAACTTTCACACTTAGAAATGATGGAGGTGAACTCTCAACTTTTGTAAGCTATTTCACTATAGGTTTCTTTCGGCGAGCTTCCAGCGATCTTCTAGTGGACTTCCGATGATCTCTCGACAATCTTCCAACGGACTCCCGACAAGCTCTTGGACTTCACGATGATCTTCTTGGCAAGTTCCGATGAGCTTCTTTAGCAAGCTCTTGGACTTCTCGGCCAATTCCGGTGACACTTCCTATCAACATCTAGACTCCCGACGAACTCTCGAACTCCCAACGAATTCTCAATCTTAACTCCAGCACTTCTTTTTGTTTTATTCCTTGATCACTATCATAGTTAATCCTGCACACTTTTCTCAAAATATAGATTGGATCGAATAATTTACCAATTGATTCTATCATCAAAATCCGAGATTCAACAATCTCCCCCTTTTTTATGATGATAATCAATTGATGATGGAGTTAACCTTAACTCCCCTTATCTATATGCAATACTTGAGAAAAGACCCTCTTGAATTCAAGGCCTTTGAATTCAAGCATCAAACCTTTAAGTTATATACATTTAAACTTATTGTCATGCACATCAAGAAACTAATCATGATTTACCACCTCAAAATATGATACCACGTATTTATCATACTAAAAATGATGTCAAGGAATGACATCCATTTTCAAGTCTAATATCGAACGATCATTTTCAAGTATGATACAAATTTCAAATATGAAATTTATCAATATTTAAATTTCAAGTTTGAGAAAAGATGACAATTCATCAATTCGAGACATGATACCAATTGGAAGTAGGAAATTAAGCATGATAAGTTCGATACCTCATCATAATGATAGATATTTATCATTTTGATATGAAATCAAGCATGATTTTAACAATGAAACATTTACAAGTATTCATGCCACATTATAATGTGTTTCAAGCATTCATGGTACATTTCCAGTATCTACAATACATACGATGCATATGCGATACATTTTGATATTTTTTTAAGTATTTACGATGTATTTGACGATACTAATCATATTTCAAGCATTTGCAATACATTCAAGCATTTACGATATGATACATTTTACCTATTATTTCAAACATTCATAATGCCAAGTTGTCATCAATTTGTCACATTTTTCCCCCTTTGTCATCAATAAAAAGGAGAACCATTCAACAATGCAAGTGTTTAAAAATAAAATTATTCAAGTAAGTTCTACACCAATTTATCCAAGCTAACAAAATAAAAAGAGAAGGTAAGCAAAAGCTTTGCATGATAACTACTTTTGGTTTTTGAAATGGATAAACTAGCATTTTTTCTTTAGATGTGCAAAAGCTTTTTGGTTCTTCTTCAGATGTGCAAGTTTCTTTCTTCCTTTGTCATAAAAATAAGAAGAAGAGTAAGGGAGGAATTCATTCTCTATAAGAAATCAAGAACCAAATTTATGATAGTTAAGTTTCATTAAATCAAGCTTCTATTATAGCAAAGAGAGAGGTTTCATCATAAAGGATAAAAAATCCATGAATAAAACTTCATAAATCAAATGCCTTTTCTTGTAAATAGAAGGAAGAAGGATTCATAGCAATTGATAAAAGATCAAGTCATTAATAAAAAAATCCATGAGTGAAGGGTCTAAGTGTATTAAAAATCATTAAATTTGATACTAAGTTAAGAGGAAGATAGAAATGAAATAAATTCATAAAAGCTTTATTTATGAAAAAATTGAGAAAGTCCAGAAAAGATATATACCAAACTCATGCATTCAGACAGTTTAACATCCCTAACTCTCTTCTAATAAAATAAAATTGTTCTTCAATTAAAGGTTTTGTAAAGATATCGACTAATTGATGTTTCGTATTAATAAACTCTAAAGATATATCATGGTTATAAACATGATCTCTTATTAAATGATGCCTAATGTCAATATATTTAGTTCAAAGTGTTGAATATAATTTTTTGTTAAATATATTGCACTTGTGTTATCACATTTTATGAAAATATTTTTAAGGTGAATACTATAATCTTTTAATGTATTTTTCATCTATACAACTTGTGCACAACATGCACCACCTGCTATATACTCAACTTTGGTTATAGATAATATAAATGAGTTTTGTTTCTTGGAAGACCAAGAGACAAGTGCATGGCTTGAGAATTGACATGTTCCATATATTCTTTTTTTATTTTTCTACATCCAACAAAATCCGCATTAGCATAAGTAATTAATTCAAAGTTTTCAGATTTTGGATACCATAATCCTAGATTAGGGGTTCCTTTAAGATATCTCAGAATTCTTTTAATGGCTTTAAGATGAGATAGCTTAGGATAAGATTGAAATCTAGTATAAAGTCCTACGCTAAACATAATGTCCGGTCTAGTTACGGTGAGGTATAGTAAACTACCTATCATACCTCTATAAGTTTTTTAATCAATGATTTCTCCATTTTTATCCATGTCTAACTTAATGGAGGTACTCATTGGAGTATTGATAGCCTTTGAAACATCCATATTAAACTGTTTTAGCAATTCTAGTGCATGTTTGGTTTGACTAAGAAAAATATCATCACTAAGTTGTTTTATTTGTAAGCCTAAAAAGAAAGTTAGTTCACCCATTTAACTTATTTCAAACTCTTGGCTCATACTCTTAGCAAACGATTCGCATAAGGATTCATTTGTAGTACCAAAAATAATATCATTAACATAAATTTGAACAACAAGAAAGTTATTTTTAAAATTTTTAATAAATAATGTAGTATCAACCTTGCCTTTAGAGAAATTATTTTGAATAAGAAATGAGCTAAGGCTCTCATAGCAAGCCCTCGAGGCTTGTTTTAATCCATAGAGAGCTTTAGTTAACTTAAACACATAATTAGGAAAAAGAGAGTTCTTAAATCCAAGTAGTTGTTCAACATACACTTCTTCGGAAATAAAGTCATTTAAGAAAGTGCTCTTGACATCTATTTGAAATAACTTAAAATTATTACTACTAACATAAGCAAAGAGCATCCTTATGGCTTCTAATCTTGTCGCAGAAGCGAAGGTTTTTTCATAATCAATACCTTCTTCTTGGTTTAAACCCTTGGCCACTAATCTAGCTTTATTTATAACCATGATATCAAATTCATCTTGCTTGTTTCTAAAGACCCAATTAATACCAATAACTAAATGGTTACTAGGTCTCGGAACAAGCTTTCACACCTCATTTCTCTCAAATTGGTTCAACTTTTCTTGTATTGCAATAACCCATGAATAATCTTTCAAGACTTCGTCAATGCATTTCAGTTCAATTTGAAAAAGAAAAGCGGGGTTGGCACAATAATTTTTAAAAGAAGAACGAGTTTGAACACCATTTAACGTATCTTCTATGATTAGCTCCTTAGGATGAGCATATGCATACTTTCGTTCCTTAGGTAATGATGTTTCGGAAGAAGATGTATCCAAGTTACTAGTTAAAGGAGAGGTTTCATTCAAATTCAAAGCATCAAAATTAAGATCATCATCAAAATCATTTTTCTTAAATTTAGAAACTTCATTAAGAACAACATGAATAGACTCTTCTATAACCAAGTTTCTTTTATTAAAGACACGAAAGACTTTAAAAATAGAAGAATAATCAAGAAAAATGCCTTCATCAGATTTTGCATCAAACTTTCTTAAGGCATCTATTTCATTCAAGATAAAATATTTATAATAAAAAACTTTAAAATATGAAACATTAGGTTTTTGTTATTCCATAATTCGTAAGGAGTTTTGAAAAGTAATGGTCTTACTAAAAACCTATTCATAATATAGCATGTCATATTAATGGCTTCAGTCCAAAAATATTTGGGTAGGCTATGTTCGTTCAACATGGTTCTTGTCATTTCTTGTAAACTCCTATTTTTTCTTTCTACTACTCCATTTTGTTGAGGATTTCTCAGAGTACAAAAATTATGGTTGTATCCATTAGATTCACAAAAGTTATGAAAATCATTGTTTTGAAATTCACCACCGTGATCACTCTAAATTGATGAAATCATAAAGCCTTTTTCATTTTGAACAAGTTTACAAAACTTAAAAAAACACTTAAAGCAATCACTTTTGTGTGCCAAGAAGTATGTTCAAGTGTATCTGCTATAATCGTCTACAATTATAAAGGTGGATTTGCTACCTCCTAGGTTTGTTGTATCAATTAGTCCAAACAAATCTATATGGATCAATTGCAATAGCCTAGAGGTGCTTATTTGATTCTTTGATTTGAAACTACATTTTATTTGTTTTCCTAGTTGACATGCATCATACACATTATCTTTAACAAACTTAATGTTAGGAATACCTCTTACAAGTTCTCTAGATAAGATTTGAGAAATTAGTTTCATGCTAGCATGACCTGATCTCCTATGCCAAAGCCAAGTATAATCATTCAAAATCAAAAAACATATTTTATTACAAAGATCATCAATGTCAATAGTGTATACATTATTTTGTTTTAAGGTAATCAAAGATGTATTTTTGTGTAGTTTTTAAATAATGCAAGCATTGGATTCAAATCTAATGATATATCCTTTATCACACAATTGACTAATGCTTAAGAGATTATGCTTTAAGCCATCAACTAATAACACATCTTCAGTCAGAAAGTTGGATTTGTTACCTATGGTTCATTTGCCAATGATTTTACCCTTGTTGTCTCCGAAGGTGATATATCCTTCATCTAGGCTAGTGAGCTTAGAGAATTTAGATAGATCTCTGGTCATGTGTCTTGAGCGTCCACTATCAAGATACTATCTCTTGCTCCTAGCTTGTGATGGTAAACATTTCTACAAAATAAGGGTGATTTTAGGTATCCATTTGACCTTGTATGCCTCAAAAATTAATCTACTCAACTTATCATTTTGCATCGAGTTATTTGCAGTTCCTTTAAGAATTCAAATCAATTTGTATGGATTATATCGCTTAAACAGACATTTATAAGCAACAGGTCCGAGTTTACAACAAAAGTTGAATTTGGTGTGGGGTGATACATTCAAGATAGGACCTTTAACATAGGTGGTTGGATTTTGGTGAGAGCTACTCACAAATTCGATTCTGCCTCTTTTATGAACGTGACCTTTATTGGCAAGGATCATGTTCAAGGACTTGCTACCAATCTTAAACTTTTTCATAATTTCTTTGAGTAGCAAGTTTTCCTTCTCAAGTGCCTCTAAGTGTTCACAATTAGTGGATAGAGGAAATGAAGGATTATTATACTTAAGTTTTTCAAATTCATTATTTAAAAGGGCATGCTCCTTTTTCAAAGAATTATACTTTTTGCTCATTATTCTACATTCATTGAAGAAATCATGAAAAGCACTTAAAAGCTCATTGAAAGATAAATTTGTATCTAATAAACCACTTACCTCATCTTTGATAGCCATTAGTGCGTAGTTGGCGATTTCCTTGTTGCTTTATTCTTCATCTTCGGAATCACTCAAATCATCCTATGTTGCTTTGAGCGCCTTCTTTTTCTTTAGTTATTTCTTCTTCACTTGGGGACATTTGCTTTTAAAATGTTCCGCCTTCTTGCATTCGTAGCATATAACTTATTCTTTCTTGGGTTCAATTTTATTTTTAGTGTCATTTTTAGATTTATTTCTTTTTATTAATTTTTTGAATTTTCTTGTCAAGAGTGCCAAGTCATCATTATAGTCCTAATCACTTAAATTTCCTTTCAAGTGGTCTTCATGAGTTCTTAGTGTCATATCCTTTCTGTTCTTTGGAAGGTTGTTCTCAAGCTCTTCATGAGTGTTGCAAGTCATCTCATAGGTCATTAACGACCGGATAAGTTCTTTGAGAGGAAAATTATTCAAATCCTTAGCCTCTTGAATGGTCGTTACTTTAGGGTCCTAACTCTTAGGGAGAGATCTCAATATTTTATTAATAATTTCAAAGTTAGAAAAAATTTTACCAAGTGCTTTTAGACCATTGACGACATCCGTAAACCGGGTGTACATATCTCCAATTGTCTCACTTGGTTTCATCCTAAATAATTCACAAGAATAGACTAAAAGATTTATTTTGAACTCCTTTACTCTACTAATGCCTTCGTGAGTGATTTTGAGTATGTGTCAAATATCGAAAGTCATTTCATAAATAGACACTCGATTGAACTAAATTTTATCTAAAGTGCAAAACAAGACATTCATAGCCTTGGCATTTAAAGAGAAAGTCTCATTCTCTAACTCATTCCAATTATTCATCGGAAGAGAAGACTTTTGAAAGCCATTTTCCACAATGTTCTATAACTTAAAATTCATAGAAATTAGAAAAATCCTTATTGTAGTTTTCCAATAGGTGTAATCCGTCCCATTGAACATGGGTGGACGTGGGATTGAGTGACCCTTTTGGTTGCCGGTTGTGAAAATCAAGAGCGGCACTAAGAGGAGGGGTGAATTAGTGCAGCGGAAAACTTTCCCGATTCTAGAAAAATGTTCATGTCAATTAAAATTGATTTCGATGAAAATGGTTTCGATTCAATCCATTTCGGAGAGAGTATAAACTTGAAAGCTTTCGTAAAAGTGCAAGAGAGGATTAAGGAGATTTGCAGTAATGTAAATTGTATAAATGAAAAGCAAATCAGAATTTACAGTGGTTCAATCAATGTGACCTACATCCACTTTCGGATTCCTCCTCCGACGAGGTCTCTGGCGTCCACTAAAGGCCTTTCTTCAATAGGTGAAGACCAAATACATTTTACAGCACTTTCTCCTTTTCACGAGTTTAGGAGAGAACCCTTACAAATCTCACACCTCTCTTGAATAATCTCAAAACTTAAAAAGGGAGGAGGACTCTAGCACTTGTTTACAATACTTTCACGGCCTAATAACTCAAGATTATCTTAATACTTTCATGCCCTTTTATGTAAAAAAGGGTGGGGTATTTATAGACTCCAATGGCTTTCAAAAATGGAGTAAAAAATTATCTCATCTCGGATTTTTGGGGTACTAGCGGTACCACTGTCTGACACCTAACACTGGGTGGTACTACCGCTCAGTTTGGGCGGTACCACCACTTAACAAAGCTCGGAGACCGAGCTTTGGCGGTACCAATGCCTAACAAGGGTGGTACCATCGCTGGCAGCAATAATTGCCGGCGGTACCATCACCCAGACCACCTTGGGTGCTTCTTTCCAAACGATGCCACCGCTAGCCCTAGCGGTGCCACCGCCGATCAAGAATTTAGGGGCTAAATGGGCTACTCAATTCGGCTCAATTCAACCCTGTTAAGGGCCCAATTGGCCCCTAATTAAGTTAGTGGGATTACCTTCTAATCCTAACTTAATTTACGCTCTAACTACGATATTTAATATATGATCACAGCACTTCTTATTTCGGTGCGGCAATTGCTCTTCCGGCGAGCTTCCGGCGAACATCCAATGAACTCTCGGCAATGCTCCGATAGACTCCCGGCAAGCTCCTGGACTTTACAATGATCTTCTTGGCAAGTTTCGACAAGCTTCTTTGGCAAGCTCCTGGACTTCTCGATTGGGTCCGGTAGAACTTTCGACGAACGTTCGGACTTCCGACGAACTCTTGAACTCCCAGCAAGATCTTGATCTTGAATTTGGCACAATACCTGCTTTATGTCTTACTACTATCATAGTTAATCCTGCACACTTTTCTCAAAATATAGATTAGATCAACCAATTTACAATTGACTTCATCATCAAAATTCGAGATTCAATACTGGCAAATGCCATCTCTCTTAGGTTTCAAACCAAAATGAGAGTGACCCAGCTTTGATACCTATTGTTAATATTAAGAACAACACTAAGAGGGGGGGTGAATTAGTGTAGCGGATAAAAATAATAAATTTAATCAATTTCAAAAAACTTCATACGATGAAACTCTTAGTTCGATAAAAACCATTTTGAAAAGACGTTTGACTCAAATAAGTTTGCAAGTGAGTAGAGAGGAGGGGATTGGATAGTTTGCAATGATGTAAAGTAGAATACAACAAAAGTAAAGTACGCACCAAGAAGAGAACACGCCAATTTTATAGTGGTTCGGTCGTCCGTCCTACATCTACTCCTGATGCCTCCTCCAATGAAATCACCAGTTTCCACTATTGATCTTTCTTGAAGGGCAAAGATCAATCACCCCTTTAAAAAACTTTCATAAGTGGCTCACTCTTATTTTACAAACTTTCACACTTAGAAACAATGGAGGTGAACTCTCAACTTTTGCAAGCTATTTCACTATAGTTTTGGTTTAGTTCTTATCACTTCTCTGTTTCTTACCATCTGAGAAGTAAGGGGTATTTATAGCCCTCAATTGACTTCAGAATTAGAGCCAAAAAGTATCATATCCTCAGTTTTCGGGGTACTGGTGGTACCACCGCCTATAGACTGACACTACGTGGTACCACCGTCCAATTTGGTGGTAATAGTGCTTGATAGAGTCTCAAGCTCTAGCGGTACCACTGCCTGATAGCATTAACCATCGATGGTACCACCACCCAGGCTTCTTGGACGCTGAGCCCTATGCTCCACCACCCTTGTCTAGCGATGCCACCGCTAGATAGGGTTCAGCAACCTGTTTGGGCCTTGAATCTGGCCCAAAATAGTTCAATTACCTCCCAAACTTATCCCTAATTATGTACTAACTTTAATTTTTAAGGCAAACACTAAACAAAACAAGTTTGGTAAGTCTAGGTTTCTTCCAACGAGCTTCCAACAATCTTCCAGTAGACTTCCGACGATCTCTCAACAATCTTCCAATGGACTCCTGGCAAGCTCCTAGACTTCATGATAATCTTCTTGGTGAGTTCCGATAAGCTTATTTAACAAGCTCCTGGACTTCTCGGCCAATTCCAGTGGCATTTCTAACGAACCACCGGACTCTCAACGAACTCTCAAACTCCAAATGAATTCTCGATCTTGACTTTGGCACTTCATTTTGCTTTATGCCTTGATCGCTATTGTAGTTAATCTTGCACACTTTTCTCAACATATAGATTAGATCAATCAATTTACTAATTGATTTCATCATCAAAATCTGAGATTTAACACTATGTACCAAGCTTGATATAGTGCATTGTTTGTGTGTCACGAGCAGGAATCAAGAGAATCCAAGCTTGGAGTACTAGAAAGAAGTAAAGTATATCCTTAAAGGAAGTCAAGAGTAGGGAGAAGAAAACCAAATAGTTTGCTGCTAAGAAGATAAATGGATTAGAAAATTAAATACTCACACATTCAAGGAACACCACAATGTAAAGTGGTTCGATCAAATGACCTAGATCCACTTGCAAAGCCTTCTTCGATGAGGCTCCCAACTTCCACTAGTAAATCATTTCAAGGGGAAGGACCAATTACCCCTCTTACAACCTTTTTACAAGTGGTTCACATTCTTACAGATTTTTCAAAAAGAAAGAGGGAGGTGAACACTTAAGCTATTGAAACCAGGAATTTGCTAAAGCTTTTTCTCAATCTCTAACTTCTTAAAAATGTATCTTCTTTGCTGAGAATTAAGGGGTATTTATAGACCCCAAGAGGATTCAAATTTGGGCTCCAAATTTTGAATTCTTTTGGGTTCCCGGAGCTGGTGGTGCCACCACCTATCAATGTCGCATTGACCGTTTACTGGCGGTGCCACCGCCTGTCGGTGGTGGTGCCACCACTTGTCAATTTTCATATTGATAGTGTTCTGGCGGTGCCACCGCCGGAACTCTCGGGTTCTAGGTGGTGCCAGTGCCTAGTCCGGCGGTACCATCGCCCGATCCTTAGGGTTTTGGGCAGTGCCACCGCCCGTCCTTATGGGTCACTAGTTGGGCTCCAAATTTGGCCCAAACCAGTTCATATTAGGGCCCAGTTGGCCCCTAACCAGGTTATAGGATTAACTCTTAATCCTAACCCTAATTATATGCAAACTATGAAATTAAGACATAGTCCTAAGTAGGTTTTTAACCAGCAACGTCGAGTTTTCTTCCGGTGAGCTTTCCGACGATCTTCCGGTGGACATCCGATACACCCTCTGATTTCTTCCGACGGACTCCCAGTAGGCTCCCGATCTTGTGGCGAGTTTAGCGAGTCTTTGGCAAGTAGCCGAACCTTCTCGGTGATCTCCGCGGACCTCTAACGATCTTTTCGGTGGACTTCCGAAAACTTCGGCAAGTCCCCGATTCCTTCTCGATTAGTTCCAGCAGCACTTCCAATGATTCTTCAGACTTTTAGCAAACTCTCGAACACTCATCGAACTGGACTCCAGTAGACTTGCTTTATGTCTTCAATCTATCGTAGTTAATCCTGCACACTTAAAACACACTTCGATCTAGACAATTAATCCTAAGTATTTAATCAAGTTGTCCGGTATGTCATTGATCCCTCGACGCTTCGTTTGATTCTTCGGCACATCATCCTCTCTTGTGGCCTATTGCCCAATTGGTTAGTTGACTCCACAACTCCGATATCCTTGGCATAATCTCTGCTCTTCTTGGCCCGATGCTCGAATCCATGGCCCAAAGGCTTTAATTGTCTCATCATGATCGAAGCATCCTACATCACTCAAAATGCAGATTAAAACATAAACACATATTGATTAGTTTTATCATCAAAATCTGAGATTCAATAAGATCTAGGATATCCAAATCTATAAGTCTGGTATCAAAGAGTGGAGCACTCATACAGGATATCCTTCCAAGTCTAAAGACCAAATACACCACTAGAAATACATAATCACTATCTGATAATAAGGCATCATCAACCATTCAGTATTTTGTAAGCGGATCAATCAGTGAACTCATTCCCCAATTAGCACTTGTATTGTATCCCTAGTGTCCTCACACAAGAAGCTATGAGACCAACTGCATCCATCATATGAACGGGTATACAATACACTAGTCTGTCCGGTTATCTCGATATCCCTCTCGAATAACCTATGACCGGGATTATTTATTATCTATGTTTAAAAGCGAATCAGTCTCATTATCGTGATCTCATTACGATCCAATTCCTATTGCATAAATCCAAGTACATCACAATATATATATATATATATATATATATATATATAATATAAAGTGATAAATACCAAAATATAATAAGCAAAAAGACTTGTGTGTCAAGTCAAACATGTCATCACTTACTGATTGGTTTGTAGGGCACCTATGATTAGCAATCTGCTTACGCCAACTAAGGGTCACTCAATGGGCCTTCTGCTTAGCTCAAATAGCCCCAACTCATGCCCAATGGATCCCTAATTGAGTTGGCATTATTTTACCTCAAAACTGACTCAATTAGACCTAAACTAATTTGATCTAAACACACACGATTATAAGCATGAATTCTATGTTATCCGGCATGTTATTGGTTTATCCGACACTTCGTCTAATGCTTCGACGTATTGCCCAATCAGCATATTAACCTTCTACAACTTTTGATCTTCTTGGCACAATATCTGATCTTTCGGTCCGATGCCCGAACTCATGGCACGAAGTCCTTTCGGCACGTCGACCATTCCTCTAGCCCGATCTTAACTTAAAAAAAAATATTGCTTAGGCTTTTTTTTTTTTTAAGCTGGGACCAAGTATAAAGCTGAGAGTATTTCTGAAATTTCGGCCTAAGATATAGTTTATTGCCCACCCATTCTAATCAACTTATTGATCCTAATGGTTAACATATACTGTGTCATTAATTAAAACATCATAAAATAAGTCTCATTATTAAGTGTCAAATAGTGTTTTATTAGAAAAAGTAAAATTAAAAAATATCTTCGTTATTATCACGTGTAATTACACGTTCTATTTTCACGTGAATTCATGTGGCACAAGAAAACAAGTCTCTTGTACATTGTGTTTTGACTGGAAGGTTTTCAGTGTTGAGATATAGTCCCTTGCTGAGAGTTTATTGATTTATCTTTATTGAGAGTTTGATTTCTTTTTATTCTTAAAATTTTTCATCCTATCTATTAGCGTGGTGGTAGTATATATATGAGTAATCTTTATACTAGAAATTCTTTACTTAGTTTGATATATTTGATCAATCTTCATCTTCAAAGTTTCTTTTGCTCAATCATCATTTGATAGTTTATCTCATTAATTTATTTTAGATTCAGAGTTCAAATCTTCATCCTAAATTTTTTAACGATATTATTAACTTGATGGTTGATAACAAAATGCTTTTGACCAATCATGACTCACACATGTGACGCTGATAGCAAGTACATGATACCGTAAATATTCTTATTTCTTGATCAATAAAGACTAACAAAGAGTTCAAAATGCCTGTAAACAACAAAATAAGCTAGCGAGATTGATCATCTTAGTATGTCTAGATCCCAAGACTTATCTCCAGGTTATAAATAGGAACCTTTACAAGTATAGTCTCTTAACTCTTCAAACATTAATTTCAGTCTTATCGATCTTCTAAATCTACCTTAGACATTTATTAACTCAAGCACCAGATAAGACTAATCAGGTATGCTCTGAGACCTCGAAAATCCAACTCTCTCAAACTCATATTGGGATTCATGGTGTTTAATATTAGTATCTTCACTTCAAGATTCATGTTGTTGTCATAATCTTTAGGTATGATAGGTTTCAAGAAATAGATCAGATTGTATCAATTCTATCGGACTAGCATATTTGGCTTTTCCTTGTCATGCTTGCATTAACATTTCTCTATATGAAGGATTACAATATTCTTCTCTTCTGTCGTTGGCGAAGCTGCAGATGCATCAAGTGCCCCAAAACTTTGATTCTCGATTAAAGCTATCAAAGAAAATAAAATGATAATTTATTCTTAAGGACCTATGTGTTAAAAATAACTATTTAAGTTATCTGACTATCGACCTAACTACAAAATAGATAAGCATATAAGTTGATATTAGTGTCAATATTTGATCATCAACTCAAAGACAACTAGGTTGACCCAACCTCATCCGTTTTCTCAAACTTTATCCCATTCAGAATTGAGAAGAAGTATATTGTGAGTAAACCAACAAATCCTATCAGGGACGATGTCCAGCTAATGATGAAATCCGCCTAAAAGGCTTTAATGAAACCTATAAGACAACTTGTTTGGAGGCAAGAATTTTCTCATGTCCAAGAAGAATTCGACTAACCAACCTTCATGTGACAGATTGCTGACAAGACCCCTTCAACTTTTATGTTAATGTTTGTTTGTATTGGGTAAAAAGGGTCTGAGGAGGATTCAAAAGTTTAATGAACTCTGAGATGTCGGAATGAGTGATTTAATGAGAAAATGTTCCTTTGGATGACATACAGAGGTGGCATCTCTAAGTGGCATATCACAATCTCCTTATTTGATTGCCACATATCATGTCTTGATTGGCTGCTAATAGTTCTCATATAATTTACCCCCTATTTGCACTTCAAGGTAAGCTAGAGTATAATGTCCATCTCAAAACTCGATAGATAATGCCTACATCAAAAAATAGTTAGCGGGATTTTTTTTTTTTTTTTGATACTTTCGTCCAAGATATTCATTAGGCATAGGGAATCCTTTGCCCGTATAAATGATTTTGTCAAAAGCCTTAATGAATATGTCATGAATAAATGTATTGTGCCTAGGTAAGTTTTTCTTGATTAGGGTGTATCAAACACTTTAATATTTATATTTTACGAGGATATGTTATGTGCAGAGAGATGTTTTACTTAGATATGATACATCAAATACTCTTGTTGTTTATATCAGTAAACATATTATGCACTAGAAGATGTTTTATCTAATTATGACATGTTAAATACTCTAAATGCACTTCTTTGAGATGAATACATTGGATGCAAGGATATGCTTTGTTTAGTTAGGAGGTATCATATGTTTATACCCTAGAGCAAATACATTATGTGTGCGGAAATACTTTCTCTTGTTAAGATGCATCTAGAGCCTTGATATTCATGTTCTTACTAGAAACATCATGTATGAGGAGATATTTTGCTCAGTTTTAACACATTAAATTCCTTAATGTTTATGGCCTAGATGAACTCATTGTGTGTGAAAGATGCTTACTTAATTTCGATGCATTAAGCATTTTAATGCTTATGTCCAAAAGAGTTCAATAGTCTTAAATTTGTTGGAATATTTCATGCAAAACTTGTGCCAAGAAATGATTCAAAAGTAACATAATGATAACAATGTACATGGAGAGGTATTTATTTATAGTATTCATATAGTAACATGGTTAGTCACAAAAGATTAAGTACTTTAATAAGAGAATTTTTTTAGATATCATATTGACACAATTTGCTTAGTAATTGGCACGTTATAATTTTAGAATGAATTAGGACTCCTCATGTTGATTCTGGAGACTACAAATAATTACTGTTTAAGTTGATAAATAACACATATCACAAGTGTACAAAGTGATAGAATAAAAAATATAAATTATATCACATGTGCGTATATTATAATTTATATATAATTATCATAAAATAGAAATACCCATGGATATATTGATTTTTCTTTTAGTGTTTTTTATTATACATTTTAATTAAATAAAAAATTCGGTTGCTTTTAATTTGATTTGCTAGTATAATGTAGCTGCATACAAGTCACAAACCAAAAGATAAGTACGCCCAAATGAGATGATCTTTTAAGTGGGTGTAAAAATAAAAAGTTTTGAAATGCTAACCATCACATCATGAATGTGTTTTGTTTTCTTTTTAAGTCAATTTGGTTCTTACCCTGGTTTCGAGGGATGCAATTAGACTTGAACCATTCCTAGTTCCAATTCTATTTAATATCGTGAAACTGTTGATCCATTTCAATTTTTATTTTGATCGACTTTGATTTCAATATTGATCAATTTGGTTTTGGTAAAGTTTTTTATTCGAATCGAACTATGATCTTAGTTATCAAAACGAAACCAAAATGGACCATGTGGATGATTTAATCATTAAGCGGGCTCACTTGTTGGAACAATTTTGTTAAAAATATCAAAATGAATCGATTAATTTAATCAATTCTTGGATAAGAGCATTGAAACTTTCTCTTCGATATTAGAAGGATACGTCCGTATGAGGCTAAAGTGTGCAGTGAGTTCAATATGTTACTAAACCTTGAGTGGTGCAGGAGGGGCTGTATTAACGTGGAGTTACAATCTAGCAAGTGCATTTGTAGGAGGCAGAACAATGCACAGTTTGTTTATCAAATCGAAGTAGTCCACGGGGATGGTGATCTCCAAAACTTTCAGAGGGAAGGAAACAAATAGAGATGTTGCTCCAATGGGATAGATATCCAAGAGAGATATGTCCCGACTCTCTAGAAGGAGACTTATGTGCAACGGACTGCACATGTTAAGGAGGAGTACCTTAAAAACAATAACTCCACGAAGCTCAATAAACCGAGTGAGCGGCGAGGAGTCGTCGTATGATCTCGCTTGAGAGGATGCATTGGTAGATGCATTGCAAGATCAAGTGGGGGAGTGACCCACACTTAGAGTCGAGATGGAGATAAGACTCAATGGGGGTTGACCCATGGAATGGTGGGCGCGATGGCCACTATCAACTCAATGCCAAACGAGGAGCGGAGCAACTTATGTGTAACTTGGCGAAGTACCCAAGCCACATGGAGGAGCCGGCATAGAAGATGGAACATGGTGCAAAGGCACATAGCTTTCCTTGGATAGAGGTCAAGGACATGAACTCTTGCAGAGGCAAAAGCAGGAACATGTTGTTCCATGTGTCATTCATTTTGATGGAGCGGACTCATCTTGCATAGTGCCAAAGACGAAGGGAGCTTTTGGGCATATGCACCTTCTCTCAGAGAAGCATTTGATGGAGGAACTAAGGCAACTCAACTTGCAAATGCGAAGTTGGGTTCAGAAGACCTTAGCACTGAGCAAGAGGATGCAGAGGCGGGTACTTTTGAAGATGTTAGCAAAAGAGTCGGTACTAAGAGGGGGGGGTGAATTAGTGCAGCGATAAAATAATGTTGGTTTAAAACTTCGTTTCGATTAAATCTGTTTCCGATGAAAAACTATTTTGTAAAGATAATACTTTGAAAGTATACATTAAAGAGTAGTGGATGTAAAGAGCAAGTAAGGAAGTTTACGGTTAAAGTAAATTGCTCAAAGAAATACAAATCAGATTTTAGAGTGGTTCGATCTTCATGACCTACATCCACTTCGTCGATTCCTCTTCCGTCGAGGCCATTGATATCTACTATTGATCTTCCTTTAATAGGCAAAGATCAACCTCCTTCTTACACCCCTCTTCTCCTTTTACCAAGTTTAGGAGATAATCCTTATAAGCACTCAGTCCTCTCTCAAACTATTCTAACACTTAGACTATAGGAGGATTCTCACAAAAGATTTCTATAACATTTTTTCCTTTTTAAATTCTCTGTGATTGTGTTTGTTAACTAGGGATGAAAGAGATATTTATAGGCTTCAAGTTGATTCAAACTTAGAGCCTAAAGACATCTCATCCCGGGTTTCTTAGGTCCGGGTGGTACCACCACCAGTGTCAGTCTGACATTAACACTGCATTGGGCGGTGGTACTGCTTGACATTGGGCGGTACCACCACCTAGACTAGAGGTACAACTGCCTACAACCTCTCGGAGGTTGTGTCTCGGCGGTACCATCGCCTAGACCGACGGTACCACTACCTGACATAGTCTCGGAGACTATTGCCCAACATGTCATTGGTCCCTTGATACTTCGTCCGATTCTTCAGCGCATCATCCTCTCTTAAGGCCTATTGCCCAATCGGCCAGTTGACTCAACAACTCCGATATCCTTAGTACAATATCCGCTCTTCTTGGTCCGATGCCCGAATCCATGGCCCGAAGCCTTCTATTGATACGTCGACTGATCCTCTGACCCGACGTCCAATCTTCTAACATGTTTTCCTCCGGTCCAATATGATTTTTCCTGTTTTAATTGTCTCTCCTTGATCGAAGCATCCTACATCACTCAAAATGCAAATTAAATCATAAACACTCATCAATTGGTTTTCATCATTAAAATCCGAGATTCAACAGAAGAATATACCACAGTGTTGCAATTCAAGTTGCCATGAAGGAAGTGGTGCGTAACAGAGATTGTGCTGGTAGGAGTAGAGGCCTAGGATCCAGACAATATTACACAATTTTCAGCGAAGTCAATAAACTTCAGGAGCTACAATGTGACGGACTATCTTAGAGCGGTGCTTCATCTAGGTATAATCCAAGAGTGGGTGGATGAAGGTCGATTGCTGAAGAAACGAACAAAATTGAAGGTGGAAAAGACCCTGCGATGTATTGGCCGAGGCCACACATAAAGGGATCACAATTCGAGTTCATCTGGAAAAAAAAAAAAAAAAGTAGTATGATCCGACATGATCATATAAATATATTTAATAATATTTAAATATTTTTTATATAAATATAATTTATTATTTGTTTGGGAAGATATTTATGTCAGAACTTATACTAAGTTATAATTAATTTGTTTAAAAGGATGTCTTCAGTGATTTTTGAAGTCTCATATTTCTCATATAACATATAGGAAAATTTTTGAAAAAAAATTCTAACTTTAGTTTTTTCTCACATAGTACTCTTATTTTAAAAAAATTATCCAAATAACATCCGCTATTTTATCTATTTACCCCTCGACAGTTAAGACACTGTTTTTTAACCAAAAACAGTGCCTTTTGGACCGCCGATTCAATAAGACCTTGCTGATCGATTTGGGTTGAGATGGTTCACTACTCGTTTAACATTTTAATTGTATTAAGAAGATCTACAAAGTGGCTGATACAGTATCCGATAAGCTACTATCATAGTGTTGGTGCTGATCTTGATATTTATCACATTTGTTCTTGTTCATCACTTTTTTTTTTCTTTATCCTCTCCGTTCTTTTATACTTGGGTGGCTGTTTGTTAGGACTCTAGCTTGGAGAGTCATCATTGAGAGAAACATTCATGTAAAAATGTTAGGACTCTAACTAGGAGAGTCCTAATTGAGAGGGACATTTTGTTAGGACTCTAGCTAGGAGAGTCCTAATTGTGAGGGGCATTCATGTAGGAGGTTTTTTCTTAAAGAAGAATTAGGAGTTGTAAGGGAATAGGAGTCTTGAGTAGGAGTTCTATTAGGAGTTGGTTAGAAGTAAAAGTCTTAAGTAGGAGTCATATTAGGAGTTAGGGTTTAGAAGCCCTATAAATAGCCATGTATTCCTTTTCTTTTCTTAAGCAATAGATGAATCTTTTCTGCAGTCTTTGAGCAGCAACTTGGAGGGAGGAACCCCTATAGAGTTCTAAGGAGGCCGATCCCCTAAAGAGATCAACCCCAAGTTTAGAATCTGCAAGGGTTCTAACACCTGGTATCAGAGCAACGTTCTTGGCGTCTCGCTGCCCTTCCACAGCCATCCATCAACCCTCTACAACCATCCAAAGCAATTCCCACAATTGCTTAAAAGATCGTCACCGAATTCTGTCATCATCTCCACCACCACGGATCATCTTTTGATCTCCCCGTGAATTGCAACTGGTTCTGGTTTCCTTCCTTACTACTGCTGCAATTTAGTTATCCTTATTCGAAAAAAAAAAAAAAATATATATATATATATATATATATATATATATATATATATATATATATCGTTCCTATATTGCTGCATAAACTTTTCGTCACAAAGTTTTCATCTCTACAACGAAAGATACATTGCAGAATTTCAGCCGCATAGCACCATCTATTTGATCTTGCTACTGTGCTTTTTCTATCCAAATTTTTACGAAATTTTTATGACATCTTTGACACTTCTTAACAGTAGATTTACCTTTAGTTTCATCAAAAAATTCTCAATATAAACTACTGATCTTTTATGTCCAATCTACTGCACTTGAATTGCAGAATTCAAGCCGCATAGCACCATCTATTTGATCTTGCTACTGTGCTTTTTCTATCCAAATTTCTATGAAATTTTCATGACATCTTTGACACTTCCTAACAGTAGATTTCTCTTTGGTTTCATCGAAAAATTCTTAATATAAACTACTGATCTTTTATGTCCAATCTGTTGCACTTGAAAATCTATGCTGCAGAAAATTTCAGCTGCATATCGTTGCCTTAACCCATCTATTTGCAATCTTTTTTGAATGAAATTTCTTATACACTTCATAGATCATCTTGGCTTCCATCTAAGATTGATCTATTAAGAAATTCATCTCTAAAAACGATTTTATGTTGTTGCAAATTTTCATCGTAACCCGCTGAAATTTTTCGACGATAATTCTGCAATTGCAATTTGCACCAATTTCCTTGATATTATACTGCCAAAATTTTCTTGATTAAATTAGATATCCTTGCTGTCATATAAACTGTGATTTTTCTATCAATTCCCTCCTTAATTCTCTCAAGTTTTTGGTGGAAATTACGTCGAGAAACCGTTGTTTCTTCGACGACAATTCTACTCTTACAAGACAGCACATACTTGCTGCAACTTCCACGGATTTCTGTCAAACCTTTGCTACCATCTACCACAGATCCAAAACATTCATCCACAGCCTTAAAACTCTACCAAACCACACCCTCAAACTGCACCCAAAACAGCCACAAAACAAGCCTAAACCGCAGCCTACATCCACCAATCCACCAACACTTTCGACCATCACTTCTCTCAACCTATACATGCCTTTAACCCAACAGCAAAAGAGAGATCTTAACATTATTGATTTGGGGACATATACTATGGTATCTAAGGAGGCAATCAATGCTAAATTCGAAGCTTTGGAGGCGCGAATGGAGGATAAGATTCGGATGCTCTTTACCGAACTCAAATTGGGCCGACCACTAAGCCCGAAGAAATCATATCAAGGAGAGAGCTTTGCCCAATCACACCAAGCCCGAAGAGATGACTTCCAAGGAAGAGTAGGCTCTATGACCGACCCCAACTATCCATGCATGAGAGTGGACTTCCCTAGATGGGAAGAAGGAGACCCGATTGGTTGGATTTCACGCGCGGAGCGATATTTTCGGTACCACAAAATCACAGATGCATCTATGGTGAAAATTGCAGCTATACATCTTGAAGGGGATGCTATACAATGGTTTAAACAGTTTGAACATACTTATGGAGTCCTTTCATGGCAAAATTCAAAGAAGGACTGCTGATCTGCTTCAGACCAACCGATTACGAGAATATTGACGAACAACTAGCAAAGATCCGACAAACCTCCACCATTCAGGAGTACCAAACCAGGTTTGAAAGGTTATCTAATCAAAATCATGATTGGTCTCAAAAATAGCTATTGAGGACCTTCATTGAGGGCTTGAAGCCGGAGATCCGAGGAGAAGTTAAAGCGCGACAACCGTACACGCTTGCAGCCATCTCTTTCGCACGACATCAAGAGGAGCAATTGAACCATGAAGCTCGGAGGACTAGGGTCGCTCCTCAACTAGTAATATTGAAGCCCTCAGCCCCCCCTATTGTCGACCAAGTCCCTGCACCAAAGAGGTTAACAGGAGAAGAGCTTCGGGAGCGATATGCGAAGGGGTTATGTTGGCATTGTGACGAGCCGTGAAGCCGTGAGCATCGCTGTAGTAAAGGAGGACTTCTTATGATTGAACCGATAGAAGAAGAGGTCATTGAACATTCAGAAGAGAGCCTTGAACATGAAGAAAAAGATGCAGAAGAAGAGCCACAACCGACCGAAGTTACGGTACAAACACTAGCTGGCTACTCAAACCCACAAACGATGAAAGTTGGAGGCCTTCTCAAACAACAACCGATCATTGTTCTCATCGACACGGGCAGCACTAATAACTTCCTAAACAGTAAGGTTGCTGTCCATATGAACTTACCTATTGAGAATTGCAGCAGGTTTGTTACTAAGGTCGCCAACGGACAGATTTTGAAGTGTGATCATAGGTGCCCGCAGGTGAAACTGTTGCTGGAGGACCAAGAGATAATTGCAGATTTCTTCCTCCTCCCTCTTGATGATTATGAGGCCATACTCAGAATTAAATGGTTGATGACATTAGGTGATATTTCTTGGAATTTTATGCAACTATTTATAAAATTTTACAGTAAGGAGAAACAAGTGATACTGCATGGGAAACGTGAGGGCGACGTAACGATGATTTGCACACAACAAATGGAGAAGGTTTTGCATAAAGCATGCAACGGTTTTTTGGCACAACTTGAGCAGCAATCTAAGGGAGAGCCAACAGAATTTGAAGATCCAAATCTACTTCCTTTGCTTACTGAATTTTCAAATATATTTGACGAACCGCGCAACCTACCTCTTACCTGTCGGCATGATCATTGTATAATGATTCTTCCAGGCAAATCTTCAGCAAATGCTCAGTCATATCAGTATCCATATCTCCAGAAGGATGAAATAGAAAGGATTATAAAAGAGATGCTCGAAACAGGAGTTATTCGACCAAGTTGCAACCTCTACTCTTCGCCGGTGCTACTTGTACGCAAGAAGGACGGAACAAGGCGAATATGTGTTGATTACCGAGCTCTCAATGGCATAATCATCAAGGACAAATACTTTATTCCAATAGTAGATGAATTGCTAGATGAAAGGGAGCACAAATCTTTACAAAGCTGGACCTTTGATCCAAGTATCATCAAATACGAGCATGCGAAGAAGACATACGGAAAACCACCTTTTGAACACACAACAACCACGAATTTTTCCTTTCTTCAACAAAAGGTGGAATATCTTGGGCATATCATATCAGAGGAAGGTGTGGCAGTGGACCCCTTCAAAATTGGAGCAATGCAAAACTGGCTGACCTCGAAAAACATAAAATTGCTACATGGCTTTCTGGGTTTAATAGGCTACTACCGTAAGTTCGTGAAAAACTATGGAAAGATCAGTGCACCACTTACTTCCTTACTAGAAAAAGATGTCTTCCAATGGTTGGACAGAGCCTCCGCTACCTTCGACAAACTTAAGGCAGCCATGACGACGATGCCGGTGCTAGCACTACCAGATTTCAACCGACCCTTCATTATTGAGGCCGACACATCTGGAGTCAGAATTGGAGCCATTCTTATGCAAGATGGTCGACAACTCGCATATACTAGCAAGGCATTATCTCTCTCCGATCAAAATATGTCAACATATGATAAGGAGATGCTCACCATTGTGCGCGCAGCAATGAGGTGGAGATTGTACTTGATCAAGCGATACTTTCAAATCAAGACCGACCATAAAAGCCTAAAATATCTCTTGGAGCAGAAGATATCTTCCCCCGAGCAGCAAAAATGGGTAACAAAACTTCTTGGATTTTATTTTGAAATAACTTACAGAAAGGGGAAAGAGAATGTTCTTGCAGATGCGCTTTCGCAGCTACCCGAGCAAGTTGAAGTTTCGACCGTTTCACTTCCGACCAGCGACTTCCTTGAGGATATTAAGATGGAATGGCAGGAAGATTCAGATACTAGTAAGATTATAAAAAAATTAGAGGAAGCACCAAGCCCCATGGCTCATTACAATTGGGACTCAAAAGAATTACACTATAAGGGTACTAAATTGAAAAGGAGTACGACATATCACCCACAAACCAACAGCCAACCGGAAGTTTTAAACAGGTGCTTGGAGACAGCCCAAAGCCACCCACCAAATATGACTACCCAAAGAGAACTCCAGACCCAGCCAAGTGCCATTATTGATCGACGGATCGTGACTCGACGACGACGACCCACTAATGAAGTGCTAATACAGTGGGCGAACCTACCAAAAGAAGATGCCACTTGGGAGAACTATGACGACTTGAAGATCGAATTCCCAGAATTCATGAATCATCAGCCTCGAGGACAAGGCTGATTTGAAGAGGGCGGGTTTGTTAGGACTCTAGCTTGGAGAGTCCTCATTGAGAGGGATATTCATGTAAAAATGTTAGGACTCTAGCTAGGAGAGTCCTAATTGAGAGGGACATTTTGTTAGGACTCTAGCTAGGAGAGTCCTAATTGTGAGGGGCATTCATGTAGGAGGTTTTTTCTTAAAAAAGAATTAGGAGTTGTAAGGGAATAGGAGTCTTGAGTAAGAGTTCTATTAGGAGTTGGTTAGAAGTAAGAGTCTTAAGTAGGAGTCCTATTAGGAGTTAGGGTTTAGAAGCCCTATAAATAGTCATGTATTCCTTTTCTTTTCTTAAGCAATAGATGAATCTTTTCTGCAGTCTTTGAGCAGCAACTTGGAGGGAGGAACCCTATAGAGTTCCAAGGAGGCCGATCCCCTAAAAAGATCAACCCCAAGTTTAGAATCTGCAAGGGTTCTATGACTGTTGTTCTTCTTCTTCTTTGTCTTTTTCCTTTCTTCTTAAATAAAGAAGACCAAAAATATCATGTAAGTATATTGATGTCTTTAAAAAAAAATCTGTTTCATGGAAGCAAATGTGTTATTTTACTGTTATACTGGTTCAATGATTTCAAAAAATAATATTTTTAATTCTAATGATCTCATTGTATGGAAGATCCTATTCTTGATGAAGTATTTTTTATTCTTGATAATATTGATAGACATCAGGTGAATCATCAAGTCCGAATGAAAATCATTTGTTTCAAATAACTTAGATTTTGAGACTCTTTCTGTAAACATGAATGATCTATTTTATTGTGATGAAGATAATGATAGTAATGATGTCTTCGAAAATAAATTGGCTGAAGAAAGATTACAAGAAGAGGTTGAAAGTGACATAAACCCTAGTATTTATAATACATTAGATGCTGATAGCCAGCAAATTATTTTAAGTGAGGATATATATGATAATATTAAACAAATATTTACTAAATATAATTGTAGCCAAGATGATTATTATTCATACAATGATCAATTTATTGGTCGGGTATAATAACATTAAGGTTATTTAATTATATTTTTTAATATATATTATTTTGTAACTCAAATAATATTTTTGTATAAGTGTTTCAAGATAGGATTAAATATCAAAAAGCCTTGAAAGACTATGTTATTTGAAGAAATTTTGAGATTAAACGTGTTGCAACTAGAATTTATAAGATAAAAGCAAAATATAAAATTTTTAATTATCAATGGATAATAGTAGTTCGTGGTGGAATTAATAGTTTTTGAATTATCAAATTTTATAAAGAGCATAATTATAATTTATCAAGCTTGAATATGGATCATAAGAAATGCAGTAGTTCTTTTATTATAGATCAAATCAAAGATTAAGTTATGATAAATATTGATTATACTCCAAAAGATGATTATTGTGATATTTAAAAAGATTTAGAGTTGTTAGTTTCATATAACAAGACCTCTCTTGAATGGATGATTACACTTAATGAAGTTCGTGATGAATTTAACAAGTCATATATATTGATATAATTTTACTTTTAAGGGAGTTAAAACTATATGGCTATGAGACTCATGTCCAAATGATAGTTTCATTAGAAAATTACTTTTAAAAAATATTTTGATCTCTTGAAGCTCGTCTTAGAAGTTTTAGATTATACATGTGGCCTATTTTTTATATTGATGCTACACATCTATCAAGCAAATATGATAGAGATTGAGTATAAGAATTCATGAGAGTGGTTCTTGCATCAATTGAGAATATGTATTATAGGATACAAAAATTTGAATATTATCAATAATCGAAATCTAGAAATTATTTTAGCTATGAAAGAGATCTATCCAACAACATATCATTTATTGCATGGTTCATCTATCTAAATAATCTTATTAGTGATGTTCGAGATAGAGAGGATATAATGATGTTTTGGGTTACTAGATCCCCAACTTTGTATAAGTTTAATAAATACATGCAAAATTGAGAGAAAAAATACACAAATAAAGTTTTATATAGATATCTGAAATTGAAAAAGAGAAATGAGCTTTCTATCTATATCATTTGGTGTTGCATTGTCACCGATCACATCCCATACATTTTTTCTTATGAGATAGGATTTTAAATAAATTTTTTAAATTTTATAGTTAAACTGATTAAGACCACTAACTCGACTATTATAATCTATAGTAAAAAAATATTATCTTCTTCACTAAAGAAATCACGTTCAAGTGTAATCTTTTCTTAAATAATAATAATAAAGTATTATTAGCCCAATATCAAATCAAATAGAAGAATAAAAAAATCAAGATAAAATCAAGATGAAAGTAAAAAAGAAAAGCTATATTATATTTCTTAAAAAGACTTGAACCTATAGGTCTAAACATTTAGATTTAAATTAAACGAATCTAATATGTATACATCATCTATTTATAGATATAGAATAATAATTTAAGTCGAGATATTTTTATCTCTAAAATTTTATCTAATCATATTATTTATAAAAAATAAAAAATAAAAATATAAAATAATTTTAAAAAATATACTTTTAAATCTTAACCAGCACAATTAGTCCCGCCAAATGCTCCCGAGATCCAGCGGCATGTTAATCAACACCTTCCTAGCGTTGGAGCCTGCTGCGCTCGCCGCGCTCAACGGAGGGGAAGTGATCCCTGAGCTGCCTCCGGTGGTCGCCATCGGGCCGCTGCGGTTCCCACCGAGGGAGTATCGGCTTGGCTCCCTTGACTCAACGAGCAACCGGATCGGTCGGTAGTCTACGTCAGCTTCGGGAGCCAGACCGCCATGTCGACGGAACTGATGAAGGAGCTGGGAAGTGGGCGGGAGAGGAGCGGGTGCAGGTTCCTATGGGTAGTAAAGAGCAAGGTAGTAGACAAGGAAGAGGAGGCGGTGAGGTTGGAGGATCTGCTGGGTGAAGGGTATCTAGAGAGGGTGAAGGAGAGGGGACTGGTGGTGAAGCAATGGGTGGAGCAGGAAAAGATCTTTAAGTACAGAGCTGTCGGTGGCTTTGTTAGCCATTGCGGGTGGAACTCTGTGACCGAAGCAGCATTGCACGGGGTGAATGTCTTGGCGTGGCCAACGTTAGGGGATCAGAGGGTGAACGCACGGATACCCGCGTGGAGTGGGCTCGGCATGTGGGTGGAGAAACGGAGCTGGGAGACTGAGGAGGTGGCGGTCAAGGGGGACGAGATATGCGAGCGCGTGAGGGAGACGGTGAGAGACCAGGTTCTGTCAGCGTCAGCGGCGAGGATGAGGGAGGCAGCTGTCGCAGCTGTAGGCGATGGTGGGAGCTCTTACGAGGCCTTGACGCAGTTCATCGATAGGTTGAAGAAGGTGTGACAAAATGACTGTGTCCTAAAGTATTCAATTGGACAATAAAATTTAATGTTGTCGTCTTGTCAATTATGCTGCTGTTTATGATTTAGTTTGTATTTATATTGGCTTTTCGTCCAAATGATAAGTGGTGATATGAGATAGTCTTTGCCAATTAAACTGGCTAAAATCTGTATAAAATATATTTAAATATTTTTTAATAAAAGATAAATGATGAAGCTGGATTTTTCACTAATACGATGATGAAGTTGTGGGTAAGTGGTGAGGTCCGTCTTTTACTGGTAAAAAAAAAATTGACTAAATTTTATAAGATTGGATGAGGCCTTAGATAACTCCAGCTTTGGAAATTTATTGACTTTCATATTTCTAAAGTTGAATAAATTATTATTTTTTAAAATTTTATTTATGATATTTATATGAATAAAAATAAGATTTTTAGATTTCCAAATTTTTGGATGGAGCAGGAGGTCGAAATTAGTAAATTTTTCGATGGCTACATGTCTGATTTCCAGAAACCTTCACAGTCTTGCTTTACAAGCCAAATTGCAGTGTCTGAGAAGGTCAAAAGATAACTTTGGCAAGGTTCAAGATCTTATTTCAATGAGCTTAAATATTCTTAAATTGATTCCCCTAAATAATGAAGAAATTAGATTATTGTGTCCACCCAATCGAACTACACTGAATAACATTAGATGACGTATTAAGACTAGTATTAAATAGGTTAATGATGGTGCTAAAAACACTACTATTTAACATAACTTTACCAAATTGAGGTGAACAATAAAGCCCTCTTACTAAAGATAAGATAATTGATGAATTTATAAGAATTTATGATGTTCATCGGAAGGAAGGGGATGATACTAAGTAGAATGATGTCATATTGTTGTCACTTAGAGGTGGGAATCTCTCTTATCATACCTTTTACTAGAGGATCCAGAATATTATGGCTATCTCATAATGAAGTGGTATGGTCCTGAGAGCCTTAATTACCTGTAGCTTATGGTTAATCGCAAAAGGCCTGAAATGATCTCTATTCCAACAGAGGTTGAAGCAATCCTTTGTTCAATTATGTATAAATCCGTGTGAATGTACTATAAAGCTTTGCAAGAGTCTCGAGGACAATAGTGTGAGATACAATATAGTATTCTAGTGAATGGACTAAACCAGACAATGGATGAGTTAATTTTAAGGTAGATGAAGCTTTTAATACAATTTGTTCGATGTTATTCCCGCAGTAGATTATGTTGGCTGTTGATCTGTAACAAGCTCAAGTTCCTGCCGCTACTTCTAATAATACAGTTTTTTCATGCAGTATGTTAATTTAATCGTAAGGGCCAAAGCATAGCCATCCTAAGCATGACTTGGAGCTCCAGTTTGCTTATGATGAATGCAATTTACCTGAATCCATCATAACTAGTTAGAACTAGTGCAATTTGAAACCAAAGGGAGCACCAATCGGAAGAACAAAGAAAGTTTTAACAGCTTGTCATTTAAATCAATTCCAGCATACCACGTCGGTCTACCAAGCAAAGGTTTATATAACTTCTGCAAATATAACGTATCGAGAAGAAAAAAACACATTAGCTTTCTGATGATGAACAAAATATCTTCCTCAGATGCATTAATGTAATAATTTGGAACTGATGGTAAATTTAGAAACAGCTGTCAGCTAAACAGAAATTTGACTTCCACAAGATTCTAGCGTTAGGATAGACTGCTCCAGTGGTGATGAATTACTAGAAGAAATCAAATTCAAGGTAGTTGTCGGAACCTTCATAATTCGCCGTAGCTGCAACTTTCTTCTCGCTTGTTGATACTGTAGGCCTTGACAGCCGTTCAATGTTAACGGGTTTTGGAATCTCTGGCGGACTTGCACATCGTACCAATGCCCAATTCACTCCTTCGAAAAATGGATGCTGTTTGATCTCTGTAGCACCACGCTTATATGCAAGCCGGTGCTGAGGTTCTTTTACGAGCAGACCCCTTATTAGATCTCTGGCAGCGAAGCTCACCACTGGAGACTCTGGGAAGCGTAATGGCTGCCCGACAACATTGAACAGTGTGGCCCTGTTTCCTGATCCTTTAAATGGGGTTTTCCCAAATAAAAGCTCATACATGAAGATGCCAAAGGTCCACCAGTCAACTGCACTCCCATGGCCCTCACCCTTGATGATCTCTGGTGCCAAGTACTCATGTGTACCAACAAAAGACATCGACCGAGCATCTGTGGGCTCTGCTATGAGCTCTGGTAATGGGCTGACCTGGTTCCCAATCTCTGGCTTTGGTTTCCGGTCATTCTTGGACTTGGATTTGGAAAAGAAGCGTGGACCGAAGCATGTTGTGGG
This sequence comes from Musa acuminata AAA Group, assembly GCF_036884655.1. Taxonomy (NCBI): domain Eukaryota; kingdom Viridiplantae; phylum Streptophyta; class Magnoliopsida; order Zingiberales; family Musaceae; genus Musa; species Musa acuminata. Next base: position 14,206,799 of record NC_088347.1, on the reverse strand, counting down.
AGCCACACAAGAAGGCTGGATACAGGATGGCACGACACAAGCAGGCTGGACACAGTAAGCTGGGTTGTTCCTTCTGAATGATTCAGAATCTGGATTGGAGGACTTGATCAATGTTGGACTGACAGCACAACGAAGAGAAAGATCAAAATCAGAAAGCATGATGTGGCCATCCTCACGAACAAGAACATTTTCTGGCTTGAGGTCACGGTATATGATTCCAAGCATGTGTAGGTATTCCAGTGCCAGGAGGACCTCTGCTACATAGAACCTGCATTTCAAGAATCATGTAGAGAGAGTGATAAGTGAATAGCAGATCACCAAATAAGATGAAATACTGATGTTTTGGATGCACACTTTGAGACACTGACCTACTAGGAAAGCACAATAGAGCTTAATTTGATTATTATGTCAACTTAATCTAATATATAATCACCAGTTCTTAATGCTAATTAGTTTCAAAGACAAATAAAACATAAATGAGCTTTCCACTGTTTGACAAAACATGTCATAGTAATTATCTTAGCAAATTTTCTTACTGTTTAAACAACATAATATCTCAGTTTTGATGAAGCTTGTTGATTTAAATCTAGAGAGATCTCGACAGATCAATCAACCAACAACAATAGATCTTTTTAGGCATTCGAAATCCTAACGATCTGGTTTACTGAAACATTTAAATGTCAAAATCAAGTACTTGGAACCTACCAAATGAGAAAAGGATAAAAGAAAGTTTTCAAATAGTGAGTAACCTAACAATTACAAAATGGTTTTTCCTCATTGCATACTTCCTTCTCATTTCCATACTTCCTTTATTAATCATACTTCCTTCTCCCTTCTTTCCAAACCACCAGCAAGTTTAACTGAAAATAGATATGTTGTTGCCTCCATAACTGTTAAAGTTTTCCGGTCAACATGAACTTAGGTGAAAGAATAAGATGCTAACAGAATGATGTCATGCAACATTGTCGACGTACACAAATTTGAGTCATGGGCATGGGTTGACTAAATACTCTGTAACGAACTTAAAATCTTATGGAAGCATCTAATGCATATTCTGAAAGGGTAAATTGTCAAAGGAATGGGAGTCTGGAATATACTTCACAGCTTGTTCTGAGAAGTGTTTCCCGGGCTGCCTCTGACGAAGGGTGTGCAAGTCTCCTCCGGGGCAAAACTCCATCACCAAGCATGAGAATTTATCAGTTTCGAAGTGGGAATAAAGTGTTGGAAGAAATGGATGATCCAGAGATTGTAATATCTCCCTCTCTGTCTGAGATCTAAGAAGCTTCTTACGGCTAGCCAGTGATCCCTTATCCATAACCTTCATTGCAAAATAACTTCCCATTCCACTCAACTCTGAGAGATACACAGTACCAATATCGCCACATCCTAATTTCTTTAGCAACCTAAAATGGCTCAAACCCAGAATCCCATCTCTTGAGCGGATTGTTTGAATGGCTTCCCATCTTGAATCATTTGCTTTATGAGGCTTGGTTATTCTGCTACTCATGCTGCTGCATGAGCTCTCATCACTGACATCACTGCTTGTACTAGCCCTGCACATACTACTTTTTCCACTCTCAACAAAGTCAGCTCGGTCGCTCACCTTAGCACTTCCACTGGTCTTTGTGAGACTGCTGGTCCCATCGCTAACTTTGGCATATGCGAAGCTATCATTGTGACTCTGTTCGGAGCTCTTTTTTTCTTGATCTCCAACATCCATGGCCATCCCCTCATTTAGTCCCGTGGATATTGGCTGTTTCTGACTACTTGAGGGATCGGTGTCACTAGTTTCAAAAGAAGTGTCAAATGATCGCTCCTGATAGTGATTTGGTTTCCCATCTTCCGAGCTGTCTTTTTTCACAGCATGCTTTGACAAGGTCTGATTTACAATTACAGTTCCTTTGGCTGCAGCAGGAACCGATTCACTTAGCTTCAAAATTTGTGAAGTTTTACAGGAATTTGGTTCTATTTTGTGACTCCCAGTTTCTTCAGCTTGGTGCTCAGATCTGGTTCGTGAGGCAGTGTTTGAAGCCATCGATATCTATTTGAAATACTTGTTTAGCTACTGGGAAATGTGACCACCAAGTTACTAATAGATTGAAACAAGATATGCAGCATCCAACTAAAGAATCAAACTTCTGTCTCCATCCTCAGTAGATCTACCCAAGATGGACTCTGCCATCGCATATAACATAGATGATTTATCAAATATTCAAGAAATAAGTCTCTTTCCACTGCTATTCATTCAGAAGTTTTCTTTGTTGATGAGCAAGGCAGTCTCATAGATGGAAATATGTACACTGCACAGAAAAGAAAATTTTGAGTTAACCAGCAAGCATATCAGATAAGAGGCTTGAAAGCCATAATTTAAGGAAAACAGAAGATGAAGAAAGTAACCACAGAGTTTTATGTGAAAACCAATCGTAAAAGCATATTATAACATGACAAGATCAAGAAACGAGTTTAGAGTTGTCAAGATCCATAAGGAGAATTGTCAAGATCTATGCAGTCAAGTAACTTTTCTTTACCAAAGGACCAGATGCAGCCTTGGATTAAGGCATCAACACCTTTATATGGCAAAAAATTTCCCTTAAACCCTAAAAAATCTCAGTAATGAGAGGGAAAGAGAGAAATGGAGAAGAGATCACAGATAAAGAACCACAGATCAAGTCAACCAGAAAAAGAAAAGAAACCATAGCAGCAAAAAGGGGTTTATCGATGCAAACCAACAGCAAAGGGGAAGAACCTTCTTCAGTAAGACCTCCGGATCGTCAACCCCAAAGCACAAAGTAAAGATCTAAGCCCCAAAGCAAAGATCCAACCTTCTGAAACCAAAGAGAACGAGAAAGAACTAAACAGAAAAAGGAAAAGAGCAGCAAAGGTCGCACCTTTAGGACTTCAGATCGGCAAATATGGGATGTTCTTCCCAGACTCCACAAATGAAGAGAGGTAAGAAAGGGAGTTTGGCCAAGGGAAAGGATTCAAGGGAGAAAGGGGCAGCTTCAAAAGTGTTTTCGACTTGGCAATTTGTGTGTGGGTGTGCGTAAAGTTCATGGAGAGAAGGGAGAGTGGTCAAAGTTAAAGCTCAAAACCTTCTGTTTATTCCATTATTTCCTTCTGTCCAAATGTGCACTTACCAATAGATCGGCCCCCTTCTTTCTCTCTCTCTTATTTCGGCCATTTTTGATGGACTAAACCACCCCTAGAAAATTACAGAGGAGAAGATGGCATCATCCCCTGAAATCTTTGAGGCGGCAATGGGTAAAGAAATCTAAGAAAAGATTTAGCTTCAAGCGTCATCTCATGGACCCATGCATGATGGATACGGTACAACTTGGTGGTTGATGCTAATTAGCTGATGCGGCCAACAAGGATCATTCCGCCCACCTGATCTGATGGATGCACGAAGGCTGTCGGGGGACAGCGGGTGGCCCACCCGACAGCCATGCAGTCCGGCGGAGTTCGGTCTGCCTCTCATTTGGCCTTCATGGTGTTGCGCCGATTTGATGCCCCCTGGTCCCTCTCTTCCAATTAGGTATGGTGGGGATCTCTTTCAGTTGCTTTTGGCAACTCCTAGATCATGCTGAGTAGGCACGCACATACTCATCCTCCTCTCCCTCTGTTCAGACAAACAGAAAGAACACGCACAAAGAGAATTCACCCTGTAGCAGTTTTTGTTTCAGGGAAATAACTAGCTGCAGATTTTTTGTTTGAGGAAGCTCTCATGAAAATTAAACTTCAGATACCACAGTTGTTTGGTCATTAAAGGTTTCTTGTGGTAATAGAACAAGGTTGTTTGTGGGTTTGCGTCTCATCTTCTTAAAGGTGGGAAGGACAAAAATGGTAGTTATCATTAAGTTTCTTTCTCCAATTCGAAAACAAAAAACAAAAGGACGTCTCCCTCGCCAAGGAACTGTTCGATGATATTGGTGCTGCACTCTGAAAATATTTGATCTCCATGTTATTTCAGCTCAGGCAGTAGCAAAGCATCTGAATGGACAGTAATTCCCTAAATGGACAGTGCTTCACAGAATTGAAAGGGTAGTAGGAAGAATTAAGAGGGTTACAATCTGACAAAATGTTGATAAAGATGGTGACCATCAAATTTTTCTAAATTGTCCCCATTTGTTGCCGAGTGTGGAGGATGTCTCGGGTGTGCGTTGTCCAACAACTACTGTGTTGCATTGTATATGGGGGATGTGGAGTCTTCCGGTTGGATGGAAGCAGCTATATGAAGAATAGTAGAGAAAAGTGAAGAGATACAAAGCTGCTGTGATTGCTGATATGTTCGTTTCATTATTTTACATTGTAATTTACATATATGCTACAAGATCAATCAAGGTACTAAGTCAAAGATAATTACAATAATTTTCTATGTCTAGCTTAGCTATGATTGTGATAAGATCCTAGGGTTTTATCATGGAAGAAATGGGAGAAAAGAGAATGATAACTTTGAGGGGATTAGCCTCCTTATCACTTCGAGGGGATTGGCCTCCTAAGCTTTATCAAAATACTGAATAATATTTTTATTATCTGTCGAAAAGAAATGATTATATCACTATTTATAGAGTTCCACCTAGAGTTCACCAAGACTTAAAATCTTAATAATAAATAAATATTAAATAAACCTCTACCCAACTCTAACTGAACTAAGCAAACTCAATAAATATTATTCAAAAACTCATAAAATAAAAGGGTCCTAACAATTCCTCCCTCTTCAAATCAGCCTTGTCCTCAAGGCTGAGCAGCATCAAACTCGGAGAGTTTCTCTTTCAACACTTTAATCACAGGGTATCTACGGCGCATCACAACCCGTTGATCGAGTAAGTATAGTCTCCATTTCTTGATAGTATAAGCAATATGTTAGCTTTTTGGTATTGTAGTCTTATGAAAAACCCTCTCCATCCGATGGCTAGTGGCAATTATGACCTTACTTCCTCGTCTTCCCTTTAGGATCACCTGCTTTCCATTAATAAAAAACCTTATGATTAGTTTAGAAAAATTATATGAAACATCACCCGGGTTGATAGCCATTCAATTCTAAGCACTACTTCAAAATCTTCTAAGGGTATAAAAAAAAAGTCCACAAACAACTTTTGGCCCTACAAAGTCAACTTAATCTTTAAGCACTTGCTATTATAGGTTAAAATCCATCCATCGATGACTTTTACTTTAAATTTGTTATAGTCTTCAATGTGGTAGGCCAATCGATCGGCAACCTTACTGTCCATAAAATTGTTAGTGCTACCAGTATCAATAAAAAATGTAACATGTTGATGTTCCAAAGTTCCTCTAACTTTTATAGTCTGCGGGTTAGAGTAGCCGGCTAATGCATACACTGTATGTATGATAGGTCCAACATCATCATCAGAATCCATACCTTCATGATCAGAGTCTATATTATAAGCTTTCGGTGGCACCTCAATTAGTTCAATCATAAGAAGTTGTCATTATTTACATCGGTGCTCCCTACTCTATTTTTCATCACAATGCCAGCATAAACCCTTCACTGATCTTTCCTTAAGTTCTTCTCGGGTTAGTCTTTGAGTGTTTAGGGTTCCGGTTGGGAATAGATGGGGCGGGTGGCTTGTTGATCATCTATTTGTTGTCACTTCTATTCTGACGATTTTCCCTATTGATTTTTTGCTCATGTAAACATGCAAATGATATCGCAGCGATCATAGTGCAGGGTTGATGAGCTTTGACTTCACACCGAATATTTAGATTAAGTCCTTCAATAAATGTGTCCACTAGTTGTCGCTCAAACTAATCTTTGACTTGATTTGATGATCTTTCAAACATGCTATGATATTCTAACACTGTAGAAGTCTGATGAATTTTAGTGAGCTGTCCATCAATATTCTCATATTTAGATAGGCCAAAACGAACAAGAAGCCTTCTCTTGAACTGCTCCCATGAAGAAACTCTATGGCATGTTTCATACCAATCACGCCACTGGATTACATTTCTGTCTAGCTGGATTGAGGTAATTTCTACCTTGGATTCTTTTAGGGTCCTATGAAAATGAAAAAAAATTTCTACCCTTGAGATCCAACTGGTTAGATCCCCATCTTCTCATCTCGAAAATTCTACCTTAATGCATGGGTAGTTTGTGTCACAATCTTGGGGCCCTTTTTCTGTATCTCCGGATCTATTCAATATAGAACTTGAGCTCCAATCTTATTGAAATTTGCTGAGGCTCTCCAGTAGGCTCTTTTTGAAATCATTAAATGTTTCTTTGCAGCCAATTCTCAATTTTGATATTCAATGCTTCTATTTGTGCTTTCATTGAGTTATCGGTAGCCATTGCGTAAGACTACAAATATGTAATCCCTAGTTCTTATTTTTGATGTCAACTCGAAGCTATCGAGGAAACAGACGCCGAGGGAAGTGTTGCGGTCGCTATGAGGAGGAAGAGTTGCTGCCCTATTTCTATCGTTGTGGGGAGGGAGGCGACATTGAAGCAATTGAGGTTGAGAAGGGGAATCGGTGGTGCGTGCGTTGTTGGAGTTGAGGCAGGGTAGCGCAAAGATGTGAGGAAGAAAGGTCACTAACTGGGGAGTAGCGACGATAATGGTCGAGGAGGAGGCAGCGAGGGTCGCGACTAGGGGCAATGTCACCGACAGTAGAAGCGATGAGAGGGGTGGTCCGCTAGCTGCGAAGTAGCGGCCATGGCCCTTCTCGCTCGAGCGAGATGGGGCAGCGAGGAGGGAAGTTCGCTGGCCGGGGAGCAGCAGCAGCGGTGGTCGAGTGACTGAGAAGTAGCGACGACGGTGGGGAAGGAGTTGCCTTGCAGCGACGGTAGGGAAGAAGGGAACCAGGGTGCGGACTGAAGTAGGAGTACGAGCTGCCGAGAAGCAAGGGCGGTAGTGGGGAGGTGAGTCGCCTTGTTTGAGAAGCAATAGCGGTGCTGGAGAGGGGGAGGTTGGTGGCCGGGGAGCAACGATGGTGGTGGAGAATGGGTTGCCCTACAGTGGTGGTGGTCGAGCAGTCGGGAAGCAGCGGCAGTGGTTGAGCGAGATGGGGTAGTGAGGAGGGAAGGTTGCTGGCTGGGGAGCAGCGGCGGCGGTGGTTGAGCGGCCGAGAAGCAGCGACGGTGGTGGAGAAGGAGTTGTCTTGCAGCGGCGGTGGGGAAGAAGGGAAGCAGGGGTGCGGGCTACCGGGAAGTAGGGGCAGCGGTGGGGTGGTGAGTCACCCTGTTTGAGAAGCAGTGGCGGTGGTGGAGAACGGGTTACCCTACAGCGACGGTGGTGGTGGAGAAGGGGAGCGGGGCTGTTAGGATTGGAGTGACACTAAGAGGGGGGGGTGAATTAGTGCAGCGGATTAAAACGTCGGTTTTGACAAATCTTTCATACGATAAAAACTGAACTTGAAAAGCTTAACTTGAATGCGTATTCGTAAAGGTATGCTGCAAAGATAATGAGGAAATAAAGCACTTAAGAAGGTTTGCAGTAATGTAAATAGCAATAATGAAATGCAAACCAGAGATCACGCCGATTTTAAAGTGGTTCGGTCAAATGACCTATATCCACTTGCGAGGCCCCTCTTCGATGAGGCTCCCACCTTCCACTCGCAAATCTCTTGAAAGGGAAGGGTAAATACCCCTCTTACAACTCTTTATAAGCGGTTCACTCTCTTACAGATTTTCAGCAAGAAAGAAGGAGGTGAACACTAGCAAATTGAAAACAAGACTTGCTAAGACTTTTCTAAGACCTTTCTCTCAATCAATTGCTTCTCAAAAAGTTGTAATCTTAGTTGAGATTTGAGGGGTATTTATAGGCCTCAAGAGGATTCAAATTTGGGCTCCAAAATTTGAATTCTCTTTAGTTCCCGATGCTGGCAGTGCCACCGCCTGTTAGTGTCTGACACTAACAGTGGATTAGTGGTGCCACCGCCCAGCCAAGCGGTGCCACCGCCCAACCCAGGTGGTGCCATCGCTTGGCTCTCGGGTGCTGGGTGGTGCCACCGCCTAGTCCAGGCGGTGCCATCGCTTGGGTCTCGGGTTCACTGGTTGGGCTTTAAATTTAGCCCAAACCAAGTCTAATTTTGGGCCCAATTGGCCCCTAACCAGGATATAGGATTATCTTTTAATCTTAGTCCTAATTAATGTGCTAACTATGAATTTAAAGATATTTCCTAAGCTATTACAAAGTCCGCAAGTCAAGACTTCTTCCGGCGAACTTTCGGCGGTTTTCCGATAAACTCTCGAAAACCATTCTGCGGACTCCCAGCAAGCTCTTAGACTTCACGATTTGATCTTGGCGAGTTCCAACGAGCTTCTTCGGCAAGCTCCGATCTTTCTCAGCAATCTTCATGAACTTCCAACGAACCTTCCGGCGAGCTTTCGAAAAACCCTTCGGCAAGCTCCCTACTCATTCTCGGCTAGTTCTGACAGCATTCCTGACGAACCTTCGGACTTCCGTCGAACTCTCGAACTCGCAACGAATCTTTCGTGCTTGACCCCGACACTTTTTTTCACTTTATGTATTCATTGTTATCGTAGTTAATTCTGCACACACAAGCCAAAACTCTACTCCGATCTAGACAATTATTACAAAGCGAATTGACATTCTGTTGCCCGACACGTCATTGGTTGGCGCTTCGTCCGATTCTTTAGCGCATCGTCCTCTCTTGCGGCTTATTGCCCAATCGGTGGTTGACCTCCGCAACCCCGATATCCTTGGCGCAATTCCGCTCTTGGCCCGATGCTCGACGTCCGAAGCCTTCTGCCATCCAATATCCTAACGTGATCTCCTCCGGTGCAACGTCAATTCCTCCTGCGTTAATTGTCTAATCCTGATCGAGTAGACCTGCATCACTCAAAATGCTGTTAAACATCTAAACACAATCAATTAGTTTCATCATCAAAATCTGAGATTCAACAATCTCTCCCTTTTTTATGATGACAACTAATTGATGACTAATGGAGTTAACCTTAACTCTTCGGAGTTTAACCAAACTCCCCCTATCAATATGTCATTGATAGAACACTTGGATTATCCCAAATCCAAGGAAGATTCATCACATGTTATGAAAAACATTTAAACCATCATACAAATATATATAAAATATTTAATTCAATGCATGAAGTCATCAATATACTATTGAATCTCGGATTTTGATGATGAAGTCAATTGTCATTTGTTATCTAATCTATGTGTTGAGATAAGTGTGCAGGATTAACTACGATGAGAGTAAGACAAGCAGCAGGTGTTGCGCCGGAGTCAAGATCATGATCATGTTGGGAGTTCGAGAGTTCGACGGAAGTTCGGACGGTCGTCGGAGGTTCAGCGAGAACAGATCCGAGAAGTCCAGAAGCTTGCCAAGAGAAGCTCGTCGGAACTCGCCAAGTGGATCGTCGCAAAGTCCAGGAGTATGCCGGATGTCCGCAGAAGGATCACCGAGGGTTTATCGGATGATCGACGGAAGTTCGCCAGAAACTCGCCGGAAGAAGCGATTGACGCATCGGAGCAAAGCTGCAGAAGTTGTCTTAGAGTTAATCGTAGTTAGCACGATGATTAAGCTTGAAAATGGGAGGTTATCCCATTAGCTTAATCTTGGGGCAATTGGGCCCCTGAAAAGATTCGAATTGGGCCGAATGGAGCGAACCATTCGGACCCTGATTGCACCAAGCGGTGCAACCGCCCAGGCCGGGAGGTGTAACCGCCAGGGCTGCGTCTCCCAGCTAGACTGGGCGGTGCAACCGCCCTAGCCAGGCGGTGCAACCGCCCAGAGCTCAGTCTTCGAGCTAGACTGGGCGGTGCAACCTCCTCTGTCAAGAGGTAGCACCGCCAGAGCTCAAGTTTCGAGCTCTGCCAGGCGGTGCAACCATCGAGCTCAGTCTTCGAGCTCTGGCAGAGAGGTGCATCAGCCTGAGCTCAGTTTCGAGCTCTGCCAGGTGATGCAACCACCGAGCTCAGTCTTCGAGCTCTGGCAGAGAGGTGCATCAGCCTGAGCTCAGTTTCGAGCTCTGCCAGGTGATGCAACCACCGAGCTCAGACTTCGAGCTCTACCAGGCGGTGCAACCACTGAGCTCAGTCTTCGAGCTCTGCCAGGTGATGCAACCATCGAGCTCAGTCTTCGAGCTCTAGCAGAGAGGAGCAATCGCCTGAGCTCAGTCGTCGAGCTCTGCCAGGCGATGCCACCTCTCCAGTCAAGAGGTGCAACCGCCTGATCCCAGAATTCTGGGATTTGATCGATTTGATCGTTTTGAGCTCCAAATTTGAACTGGGTTGGGGCCTATAAATACCCCACCCATTCAACATTGAAAAGATACAGATCCACACCGAATTCTTGATCTTTTCAGTGATTCTAAGAGCTCAAATTTGTGTAAAGTCCTAAAGTTCTCCTCCTTCTGTTCTTCAAGTCTTGAGTTGTAAAGAGAGGAGAGAAAGGATCTGTAAAGGTTGTCTCCTGAGCCTGTCAAAAGGAGAGAAATTGTAAAAGGGTAGTTAGCCTTCGCCCATTGAAGGAAGGCAGCTAGTTGACGTCGGTGACCTCGTCGGAGGAGGAAGCCAAAAGTGGAGTAGGTCAAGACTGACCGAACCACTCTAAATCTCTGGTTTGCTTTTACTTTGAGCACTTTATCATTACTGCAAACCTCCTACATTGCTACTGCCCTCTGCGCTTTTACGAACAAGTTTCTAAGCTCTGATCTTTCAGAATCTGCATTCAAACGTAAATCGTGTTTTCGTACGATCTTCACACTGCAGTTTATGCTTACATTCGGATTCCATTTATAACTGTAAATTGCCTTCTATGAAAAACGCTTTTCAAGGTTCAAATCTGCTTTTAGACGCAAAACTACGTTTAGATGTAAAACTGCGTTTAGACGTAAAACTACGTTTAGACGCAAAACTGCGTTTAGATGTAAAACTGCGTTTAGACGCAAACTGCGCTTAGACGCAAACTGCGCTTAGACGCAAAACTACGTTTAGATGTAAAACTGCGTTTAGACGTAAAACTACGTTTAGACGCAAAACTGCGTTTAGATGTAAAACTGCGTTTAGACGCAAACTGCGCTTAGACGCAAACTGCGCTTAGACGCAAACTGTGTTTAGACGCAAACTGCGCTTAGACGCAAATTGCGCTTAGACGCAAACGGCACTGTGATTCTGCTTTTATATCGAAATCGTTTTCTATCGGATGAACGCAGCTTTCGTTTTTAAATTATTGTAAGATTTCCGCTGCACTAATTCACCCCCCCCCCTCTTAGTGCTCTCGATCCTAACAATTGGTATCAGAGCAAGGTTAACTCTCTAAAGGATTAAAACCTAAGAGAGATGGCATACGCCGGAAACCAAGAGGGGCATTCTATTACACGTCCACCCATGTTCAGTGGAACGGACTACACCTACTGGAAGACCCGAATGAGGATCTTTCTTATTTCTATGGATTCTGAACTGTGGAACCTTGTTGAAAACGGATTCTCAAAGTCTTCTCTTCCAATGATCGATTGGAATGAGCTGGAAAAGAAGGCTTTCGCTCTTAATGCAAAGGCTATGAATGCCTTATTTTGCGCACTTGATAAAAACGAGTTTAATCGTGTTTCAACTTGCGAAACTGCATTTGATATTTGGCACACACTTGAAGTAACCCACGAGGGCACAAGTAGAGTGAAAGAGTCAAAAATCAATCTGCTGCTGCATTCTTTTGAACTTTTCCGAATGAAACCGAGTGAAACCATTGGCGACATGTTTACCCGTTTCACGGATGTCGTCAATGGTCTAAAAGGACTCAGAAAATGTTTTTCGGATTTTGAACTCGTAAATAAAATACTAAGATCCCTTCCTAAAAGTTGGGATCCTAAAGTCACTACTATTCAAGAGGCAAAAGATCTGCGCAACTTCCCTCTTGAAGAACTAATCGGGTCATTAATGACCTACGAAATGACTTGCAAAGCTCATGAAGAGCAAGAAGACATCCTTCCAAAGAACAGGAAGGATATGACACTTAAAACTTCTGAATGCCACTTGAGAGAAAACTCAAGTGATGAGGACTGTGATGATGACTTAGCACTTTTGACAAAAAGGTTTAAGAAATTCTTTAAAAGAAACAAGTTTAAAAACGATGTGAAAAATAAACTTGAACCCAAGAAGGACCAAGTGATCTGCTACGAATGTAAAAAGCCGGGACACTACAAGAATGATTGTCCCCAAGTCAAAAGAAGAACATCAAAGAAGAAGGCTCTTCAAGCAACATGGGATGACGCGAGCGCATCTGAAGAAGAAGAGTCCAACACCGAGCAAGTTGCTCATTACGCCTTAATGGCCATCGAAGAGGAGGTAACGGATTTATTAGATGCTGATTTATCTTTCGATGAATTATTAAATGCCTTCCATGATTTATTTGATGAATGCAAAGTAATAAATAGAAAATACAAATTGCTAAAAAAGGTACATGATAGTCTTACTTGTGATTTTAATAAGTTAAAAATCGAATATCATGATAGTTTAAATTCATGTATAAAATGTCATGATCTAGAAATCTGTCAAAAAGAAAACTTGCTACTTAAGGACACCTTGAAGAAATTCGAGGTTGGTAGCAAGTCATTAAACATGATCCTTACAAACAAGGGTCATGCTCCCAAAAGAAGTGGGATTGGATTTGTAAGGAGTCCTCACCAAAATCCAACTACCTTCGTAAAAGGCCCCATCTTACATGTTAGAAGCAAATGCAACTTTTGTTGCAAGTTTGGACACAGGACACATTATTGTCCATTCAGGAAATTGAGTCCAAACAAATTGATTTGGGTTCCTAAAGGAACCATGACAAATTCTATGCAACATGATAAAAAATGTAGATCTATTTGTGAGGAACCCAAAAGCAAATGGGTACCTAAACATCATCCTTTCTTGTAGAAAACTAAACCATCGCAAGCTAGGAGCAAGAGATGGTACCTTGACAGTGGATGCTCAAGGCATATGACCGGAGATTCATCCCAATTCTCTAAGCTCTCTAGCATAAACGAAGGATATGTCACCTTCGGAGACAACAACAAGGGTAAAATCATTGGCAAAGGAACCATAGGTAACAAATCCAACTTTTCTATTGAAGATGTTTTGCTAGTTGATGGTCTAAAACATAACCTCCTGAGCATTAGTCAATTGTGTAATAAAGGATATATTATCAGATTTGAATCTAATGCTTGCGTCATTGAAAAACCTCACAAAAACATATATATGATTGCATTAAAACAAAATACACTATTGACATCAATAATTTATATAATGAAACATGTTTTTCTGCTTTAAATGAGAATGCTTGGATATGGCACAGAAGATTAGGTCATGCTAGCATGAAGCTAATCACTCAAATATCATCCAAAGAACTTGTAAGAGGAATTCCTTATATCAAGTTCATCAAAGATAATGTATGTGATGCCTGCCAATTAGGTAAACAAATTAAGAGTAGCTTCAAATCTAAAAATCAAGTAAGCACCTCTAGGCCCTTACAATTGATCCATATGGACTTGTTCGGACCCATCTCCACATCAAGCCTAGGAGGTAGCAAATACGCTTTCGTCATCATAGATGACTATAGCAGATACACATGGACTTACTTTTTAAAACAGAAAAGTGAATGCCTTAGATCTTTTACCAAGTTTTGCAAACTCGTTCAGAATGAGAAAGGTTCTATGATTTCGTCAATTAGGAGTGATCATGGTGGTGAATTTCAAAACCATGATTTCCAAGAATTTTGTGAACTAAATGGATACAACCATAATTTCTCTACTCCTAGAAACCCTCAACAAAATGGAGTTGTAGAAAGAAAAAATCAAAATTTACAAGAAATGGCAAGAACCATGTTGAATGAACATAACCTACCCAAATATTTTTGGGCCAAAGCCGTAAATACTGCATGCTATATCTTAAATAGAGTTCTAGTAAGACCTCTACTAACCAAAACTCCCTATGAGTTATGGAATAATAAAAAACCCAACGTTTCATATTTCAAAGTCTTTGGGTGTAAATGTTTTATCTTGAATGAAAAAGACAACTTAGGAAAATTTGATGCTAAATCCGATGAAGGAATCTTTCTTGGTTATTCTACAGTTTCTAAAGCCTTTCGTATCTTTAATAAAAGAACTCTAATTATTGAAGAATCCATTCATGTTGTTTTCAATGAGACTTCTGAAATCACGAAAAATGATCTTGACGATGATGTTAATTTTGATTCTTTAAATTTAAACGAGACCCCGTCTCCAACTAGCAACTTGGATGCATCCACTTCTCAGATTTCCTTACCCAAGGATTGGAAGTATGTAGATGCTCATCCTAAGGAGCTAATCTTAGGAGACACATCAAAGGGAGTTCAAACACGATCTTCTCTTAAAACCTTTTGTGCAAATACCGCCTTTCTCTCCCAAATTGAACCCAAATGCGTTGATGAAGCCATGAAAGATGATTCATGGATTATCGCAATGCAAGATGAATTAAATCAATTTGAGAGAAATGAAGTGTGGAAGCTTGTTCCTAGGCCAAATGACCATCTAGTTATTGGTACTAAATGGGTCTTCAGAAACAAGCAAAATGAAAATGGAATCGTGGTTAGAAACAAGGCTAGATTAGTGGCCAAAGGTTTTAACCAAGAAGAAGGTATCGATTACGAAGAAACCTTCGCTCCTGTGGCACGATTGGAAGCCATAAGGATGCTCCTTGCCTACGCTAGCAGTAAAAATTTTAAGTTGTTTCAAATGGATGTTAAAAGCGCCTTTCTTAATGGCTTTATTTCCGAAGAAGTTTATGTTGAACAACCTCCTGGATTTGAAAATAATAGTCTCCCTAATCATGTGTTTAGATTAACTAAAGCTCTCTATGGTTTAAAACAAGCTCCTAGGGCTTGGTACGAGAGACTTAGTTCTTTTCTTATTGAAAATAATTTCATAAAAGGCAAGGTTGATACTACATTATTCATCAAGAACCTTGAAAACAATTTTCTCATTGTTCAAATTTATGTTGATGATATTATCTTTGGTTCTACAAATGAATCTCTTTGTGAATCCTTTGCGAAAACTATGAGTCGTGAATTCGAAATGAGTCTAATGGGAGAGTTAACATTCTTCTTAGGCCTACAAATCAAACAACTAAGCAATGACATCTTTATTAGTCAAACCAAATATGCTGTGAGTTTGCTAAAGAAGTTCAAAATGAATAATTCAAAAGCCATTGACACTCCTATGAGCACCTCCACTAAGTTAGAAATTGATGAGAATGGAGAAAGCTTCGATCAAAAATCCTATAGGGGTATGATAGGAAGTTTACTTTACCTCACTGCCACCAGACCAGACATCATGTTCAGTGTAGGACTTTGTGCTAGATTTCAATCAGACCCTAAGATATCTCATCTCAAAGTAGTCAAAAGAATACTCAGATATCTTAATGGAACTACCAATCTAGGATTATGGTACCCAAAATCAGAAAATTTTGAATTAACAGCGTATGCTGATGCGGACTTCGCTGGCTGTAGACTAGATAGAAAAAGCACATCAGGATCATGTCAATTTTTAGGACATGCCCTTGTATCCTGGTCATCTAAGAAACAAAACTCGGTTGCTCTATCAACAACCGAAGCTGAATACATTGCAGCAAGTGCATGCTGTGCACAAGTTGTATGGATGAAAAACACTTTAGAAGATTACAAAGTGAATCTTAAAGATATTCCCATTAAATGTGATAACACGAGTGCAATATGCTTAACTAAAAATCCTATACAACACTCAAGAACAAAACACATTGATATTAGACATCACTTTATACGAGATCATATCACTAATCATGATGTAACCATAGAGTTTATTGATACCAAACATCAACTAGCTGATATCTTTACAAAACCCCTATGTGAAGAACAATTTGATTACATAAGAAGAGAATTAGGAATGTTGATGTGTCCGAATACATGATGAATAGTTAAAATTATTTTTCGGATGGTATTACTATTACATGCCTTGACATCGCTTGATCAAATAACATGTTACAAATTATGTGACGAATATTTTTAACCAAATGCATGTAAGAAGTTCATTTTTCGGTTTGAATGCTATGAAAACTTTTTGAAAAATGACTTTCCTCCTTCAAGCAACAAACAATAAAGAGATATTCAAAGTGTTATATGTGTCATGACTTCCTTTATGTGCTTGATAATGCTATCGTGTTTTTTGTTGATGACAAAGGGGGAGAAACATATGAATTGATAAACACTATGTCATAGCTGAATTGCCATAATCATGTCTATATCATAGTTGCAAATACTTGAGTGATGCTATAAACAATGTTATAGTTATGCCATCCTTGCATCACCAAGAGATATGTGAACATGTGCTATAGTTTGCATCATGTCTTGATTTGATATTCTATCTTGTGAAGTAAATGCAAACTTGCTAGAAAATCTCAAATGTGTGCATCATGTAATAATTCTTCGTAGCTTTATATGATTACATGATGAATAGTTACAAACACTATCATACAAACTTGATGATGTATGTCATGCCTTGACATCATTCTTGAAGAGATACATCATGATGGGTATCATGATGGGAGCATTGATAAGTTTAACTGATGTAACTTATCAATACATCACTTGAATTCTTAGGTCTTGAATTCAAGGTTGACTTATCTCAACTATGGCATATAGATAGGGGGAGTTAAGGATAACTCCATTATCAATTGATTGTCATCATCAAAAAGGGGGAGATTGTTGAATCTCGGATTTTGATGATGAAGTCAATTGTCATTTGTTATCTAATCTATGTGTTGAGATAAGTGTGCAGGATTAACTACGATGAGAGTAAGACAAGCAGCAGGTGTTGCGCCGGAGTCAAGATCATGATCATGTTGGGAGTTCGAAAGTTCGACGGAAGTTCGGACGGTCGTCGGAGGTTCAGCGAGAACAGATCCGAGAAGTCCAGAAGCTTGCCAAGCGAAGCTCGTCGGAACTCGCCAAGTGGATCGTCGCAAAGTCCAGGAGTATGCCGGATGTCCACAGAAGGATCACCGAGGGTTTATCGGATGATCGACGGAAGTTCGCCGGAAACTCGCCGGAAGAAGTGATTGACGCATCGGAGCAAAGCTGCAGAAGTTGTCTTAGAGTTAATCGTAGTTAGCACGATGATTAAGCCTGAAAATGGGAGGTGATCCCATTAGCTTAATCTTGGGGCAATTGGGCCCCTGAAAAGATTCGAATTGGGCCGAATGGAGCGAACCATTCGGACCCTGATTGCACCAGGCGGTGCAACCGCCCAGGCCAGGAGGTGCAACCGCCAGGGCTGCGTCTCCCAGCTAGACTGGGCGGTGCAACCGCCCCAGCCAGGCGGTGCAACCGCCCAGAGCTCAGTCTTCGAGCTAGACTGGGCGGTGCAACCTCCTCTGTCAAGAGGTAGCACCGCCAGAGCTTAAGTTTCGAGCTCTGCCAGGTGGTGCAACCACCGAGCTCAGTCTTCGAGCTCTGGCAGAGAGGTGCATCAGCCTGAGCTCAGTTTCGAGCTCTGCCAGGTGATGCAACCACCGAGCTCAGTCTTCGAGCTCTGGCAGAGAGGTGCATCAGCCTGAGCTCAGTTTCGAGCTCTGCCAGGTGATGCAACCACCGAGCTCAGACTTCGAGCTCTGCCAAGCGGTGCAACCACTGAGCTCAGTCTTCGAGCTCTGCCAGGTGATGCAACCATCGAGCTCAGTCTTCGAGCTCTGGCAGAGAGGAGCAATCGCCTGAGCTCAGTAGTCGAGCTCTGCCAGGCGGTGCCACCTCTCCAGTCAAGAGGTGCAACCGCCTGATCCCAGAATTCTGGGATTTGATCGATTTGATCGTTTTGAGCTCCAAATTTGAACTGGGTTGTGGCCTATAAATACCCCACCCATTCAGCACTGAAAAGATACAGATCCACACCGAATTCTTGATCTTTTCAGTGATTCTAAGAGCTCAAATTTGTGTAAAGTCCTAAAGTTCTCCTCCTTCTGTTCTTCAAGTCTTGAGTTGTAAAGAGAGGAGAGAAAGGATCTGTAAAGGTTGTCTCCTGAGCCTGTCAAAAGGAGAGAAACTGTAAAAGGGCAGTTAGCCTTCGCCCATTGAAGTAAGGCAGCTAGTTGACGTCGGTGACCTCGTCGGAGGAGGATGCCAAAAGTGAAGTAGGTCAAGACTGACCGAACCACTCTAAATCTCTAGTTTGCTTTTACTTTGAGCACTTTATCTTTACTGCAAACCTCCTACATTGCTACTGCCCTCTGCGCTTTTACAAACAAGTTTCTAAGCTCTGATCTTTCAGAATCTGCATTCAAACGTAAATCGTGTTTTCGTACGATCTTCACACTGCAGTTTACGCTTACATTCGGATTCCATTTATAACTGCAAATTGCCTTCTACGAAAAACGCTTTTCAAGGTTCAAAACTGTTTTTAGACGCAAAACTACATTTAGACGTAAAATTACGTTTAGACGTAAAATAGCGTTTAGACGCAAAACTGCGTTTAGACGTAAAACTACGTTTAGACGTAAAACTGCGTTTAGACGTAAAACTGCGTTTAGACGCAAAACTGCGTTTAGACGTAAAACTGCATTTAGACGCAAACTGCGCTTAGACGCAAATTGTGTTTAGACGCAAACTGCGCTTAGACGCAAACTGCACTGTGATTCTGCTTTTATATCGAAATCGTTTTCTATCGGATGAATGCAGCTTTCATTTTTAAATTATTGTAAGATTTCCGCTGCACTAATTCACCCCCCCCCTCTTAGTGCTCTCGATCCTAACATATACTTCTCCCCCTATGTCATCAACAAAAAGGAGAAGTTCCTACTCTTATGTGTTTAGAGATAAAAAGTTCCTTACATTGCATGAAAGGAAATGCAATGTATAAGTTGCAAGTTTTGCTTCTTGTGATAGGCAAGATAACACTTTTATAAATTTTTATTTCTTAAGATAGGCAAGCTTGTGATGTTTAAGATAGCAAGCTCTTTCTTCTCTTTTGAGAAGTGTCATTTTTGCTTTCTTAGCAAAATGCCAAACTACCAAGAGACAATGTTTTACATGAGGCAAGCAAACAATTTGGCAAGTGTTACATTTGCATCTTCTCTTTAGATGTGTAAGAAAGTAAACAAGTTTTTGCATTTTGTTGACATTTCAAGCTAGCAATTATCGGTGATATTCAAGATAGCAATTTCTTCTCTTTTGAGAAGTGTAATTTTTGCATTTTTCTTGAATTGTGCTAGCAATCTATCTCCCCCTTTGTCATTGTCAAAAAGAAGGTAAAAACCCTTTACATCAATTTCTAAATCATGACAAAGGTAAGTAATCATTCTTATTTGTGCATCATTATAGTTTCAATGCACAAATTCATTAACATTACATTACATTTTTTTTTTTATGCATGATACCGAAAAATCAATCATCATTATGAGCATATCAAACATGATATTCAAGCATTCATGATATATCATTTTGGCAACATGATCATAGCTATTCAAATGATGGTATCTAAATGTCAAAATTCATTACATCCTATCATGCATGATCATTAACTTCTCATTTGTATTTCATGCATTATTTCATTTCATCTCATAAGGAATATCAAGAAGAGTTATTGGGTGATGAGATAAATAATTTATGAATACACGAAATTGTATAAAAATCATATCATAAGTGTTTCATGTATTCATATTATCACATGAAGCATACAAGACAACAATGCCAAGAAATCATGTCATGAAGAATATCAATGTGAAAATTTAGCAAAGATCACATGATACAATCGCAAAGCATGATATAATTATGCGATATATCATGAGATGATAATTTATCATATCAATGAAAGATATCAATAAGGATCAATTCGTGAATACCAAAGATATGATTCATGGTTCATTAAAATTCTTCTTAATAAGTTCACGATCAAGATTCATATAATTCATAATAAAGCAAATTGATGTACAATCATTACACAAGACATACAAGGCAAAGAAATCTTGTTATTTCTATATTATGAAATATATGATATCAAGGCTCATGATTCATTTGAAAAGATATAGCACAAAGCGCAAATTGAAACATTCTTATCAAGATCATATTTTACAAGAAATTTCAAGTATCAAATATCAAGTAATCATCATGTTTCTTCAAAATTCTTAAGTCAAGAAGTCAAGGAAAAGTTCATGATTCTGTTAAAACAAAATTTCATTCAAGTTAATTCATAAAAAAAATCATAATCAAATTATCATTTTTGAGATTCATAACATGAATAATGTTATTACTATTTCATCAAAATCAATTTCGAGATCCACACAATATCATGAAATCATTAATCTCGATAAGATGGGAAAAATATTTTCTTTCTAAGTGATTCTTTTAACACATCATAAAAAAAACTCATTCATAATTCAAGTGATTTACAAGATATCATAAATGAATTTATCACTTGTATTTCATCAAAATCGAGAACTCTAGAGATAGAAAATGATTGAAGCATTTAACATGATTGAAACATGATTCATATTTAAAATGTATCTTATGTCGTAAATACAAATCAAGCATTTGTCAAATCTGAAATCATCCTCAAAATTACATTCAATAAATTCATATATGACAAGCATATATTTATTAAAAAATCAATAAGATAGAGGATTACATTTCATTTTTATAAATTTCTATTCATGTGATTTGCTTCTTATGAGCATGTCTTTGCTTTTAAAAAAAAAAAATCAACATTCAAGATAGAAAGGTAAATTTCGTAAAATAAATTATCAAGCATGATTCCATGATAACATCCTTTTAATATCTTAATATTCATTATCAAGTATGATTTCAAAAAGTATGTTCAAGAGAAATCATTAAGACCAAATGCATGATACACTCATTTATTTTCAAAATATTCATCATGTTTATTTTCATGAGATTCACAAGAATGGTAAAATAAATTCATTAATCTCAATAGGATATAAAATTTATTTCCATTTCATATAATTGATTTCATGTGAGGGTGTTCAAGTCTTTTTGTGAAAACATGTATCATCATTTAAAATCAAAACATAAGTTTCGTTATAAAGCCGTCAAGACCAAACACATCAAAAATAAAACATCATGATATCACATCTATCATCAAAAAGACTATCAAAAAATTCATACATAAATGTACATGCACTATGTCATCTTAATATGTCATGAGAATATCATCTTAATTCGTCATAAAAATGATTCAACCAAAAATATGTTAATCCAAAATTAGAGTTTCAAATCACATTTACTTCAAAAACTCATGCATGACATAAAATCATCAAAATACACATGCATGGATTAATCCTAAGCATTATCACATATCATATAACTATCATCCATAATGTTGCATACATCATTCAACATTTCAAAGCATAACATGCATGAAATCTTAGCAATATACTTTTCACGATCAAATTTTTTAATTTTTCAAAGATGCTAAAAAGAAAAACATGATATAATTTTTTAAAAAATAATTTTTTATTTCCTATTACTATTATCTAAATTAAGCACTTCATGAAAAACTTCAAGTAATTTCAAAATAATTCAAAAGAGTTGAGTTACTTACCTTGTAGTCGAAGCCTATCAAAGCCCAATTCGCTGTTTCACCTTTGGAAGTTTTTGATTCATCCTTGGTTGCCTTCCTCTTCTATGGCCTCTTCCTCCGTTCAAGTTCATTGTTTATTTTAGATTTTTGTTTAATAAACTTATTAAGATTTAATGTTCGAAGTTCAAGTTCATCATTGTCCTCATCACTTGAGTCATCGCTCAAGTGGTATTCATTTGTCCGGGATTCCAAATCCTTCCTGTTCTTTGGAAAGTAATTTTGTTCATCATGTTCATCATGTGCATTGTGCACCATTTCATATGTCATCAACGAACCAATTAGTTCTTTAAGTGGTAAGTTGTTTAGGTTTTTAGCTTCTTGTATTGCAGTTACTTTTGAATCCCATTTCTTAGAAAGAGAACGCAAAATCTTGTTTACGAGTTCAAATTCCGAAAAACATTTGCCAAGAGCTCTTAGATTATTGACGACATCCGTGAAACAGGTGTACATGTAGCCTATAGTCTCGCTTGGTTGCATTCGAAAAAGCTCAAAATCATGCAATAAAATGTTAATTTTCGAATCTTTAACTCTAGAAGTGCCTTCGTATGTGATTTCAAGAGTGTGCCATATGTCGAAAGCCGTTTCGCACAAAGAAACCCGATTGAACTTATTTTTGTCCAAAGCGTAAAATAAAGCATTCATAGCCTTTACGTTTAAAGAAAAATACTTCTTCTCCAAATCCGACCATTTGTTCATTGGTTTAGAGGGAAGTTGAAAATTATTTTCAACAATATTCCATAAATCCAAATTCATAGAAATCAAGAAAACTCTCATTTGAGTTTTCCAATAAGTGTAGTCCAATCCGTTAAACAACGGTGGACGAACAACCGATAAGCCCTCTTAAAAGCCATGAAGAGCCATTTCTCTCGAGTGTAAATCCGAAATAAGAAATACCATGCTCTGATACCAATTATTAGGATCGGAGCAGCACTAAGAGGGGGGGGGTGAATTAGTGCAGCGGATTAAAACGTCGGTTTTGACAAATCTTTCAAACGATAAAAACCGAACTTGAAAAGCTTAACTTGAACGTGTGTTCGTAAAGGTATGCAGCAAAAGTAATGAGGAAATAAAGCACGTAAGAAGGTTTGCAGTAATGTAAATAGCAATAATGAAATGCAAATAAGAGATCACGCCGATTTTAAAGTGGTTCAGTCAAATGACCTACATCCACTTGCGAGGCCCCTCTTCGATGAGGCTCCCACCTTCCACTAGCAAATCTTTTGAAAGGGAAGGGTAAATACCCCTCTTACAACTGTTTACAAGCGTTTCACTCTCTTACAGATTTTCAGCAAGAAAGAAGGAGGTGAACACTAGCAAATTGAAAACAAGACTTGCTAACACTTTTCTAAGACCTTTCTCTCAATCAATTGCTTCTCAAAAAGTTGTAATAAAGTTGTAATCTCAGCTGAGATTTGAGGGGTATTTATAGGCCTCAAGAGGATTCAAATTTGGGCTCCAAAATTTGAATTCTATTTTGTTCCCGATGCTGGCGGTGCCACCGCTTGTAAGTGTCTGATACTGATAGTGGACTGGCGGTGCCACCGCCCAACCAAACGGTGCCACTGCCTGGCTCTCGGGTGCTGGGCGGTGACACCGCCCAGTCCAGGCGGTGCCACCGCTTGGGTCTCGGGTTCACTGGTTGGGCTTTAAATTTAGCCCAAACCAAGTCTAATTTTGGGCCCAATTGGCCCCTAACCAGGATATAGGATTATCTTTTAATCCTAATCCTAATTAATGTGCTAACTATGAATTTAAAGACATTTCCTAAGCTATTACAAAGTCCGTAAGTCAAGACTTCTTCCGGCGAGCTTCCGGCGAACTTTCAACGGTCTTCCGATAAACTCTCGAAAACCATTCTACGGACTCCCGGCAAGCTCCTAGACTTCACGATTTGATCTTGGCGAGTTCCAACGAGCTTCTTCGGCAAGCTCCGTGAACTTCCAACGAACCTTCCGGCGAGCTTCCGAAAAACCCTTCGGCAAGCTCCCTACTCATTCTCGGCTAGTTCCGGTAGCATTCCCAATGAACCTTCGGATTTTCGTCGAACTCTCGAACTCGCAACGAATCCTTCGTGCTTGACTCCGACACTTTGTTTCGCTTTATGTCTTCATTGTTATCATAGTTAATCCTGCACACACAAGCCAAAACTCTACTCCGATCTAGACAATTATTACAAAGCGAATTGACATTCTGTTGCCCGGCACGTCATTGGTTGGCACTTCATCCGATTCTTCGGCGCATCGTCCTCTTTTGCGGCTTATTGCCCAATCGGTGGTTGACCTCCACAACCCCGATATCCTTAGCGCAATTCCGCTCTTGGCCCGATGCCCGACGTCCGAAGCCTTCTGCCATCCAATATCCTAACGTGATCTGCTCCGGCGCAACGTCATTTCCTCCTACGTTAACTATCTAATCTTGATCGAGTAGACCTGCATCACTCAAAATGCAGTTAAACATCTAAACACAATCAATTAGTTTCATCATCAAACATCTAAACACTTGGGATCAGCCTTCTTGATCACTTCGAGGGGATCGACCTCCTAGGGTTTATCAAAAGACTAAATAATATTTTTATTATTTACCGAAAAGAAACGATTATATTACTATTTATAGAGTTCCACCTAGAGTCCACCAGGACTTGAACTCTTAATAATAAATAAATATTAAATAAACCTCTATCCGACTCTAATTGAACTAAATAGACCCAATAAATATTATTCAAAAGCTCAGAAAATTAAAGTGTCAAATGTCTGTAGGAGTATTTCTATAGTTATTGTGATCACAATCATGTGTGAGTTGGTGCGATCATAATGATTTTTTTTCTTATTTGCCCCTATAAGATTGGTGTTCGATAATTAATATCACTCTTAAAATAATTAGAAAATAAATAATTGATGTAATAGTGACTTGTCAAGGAGTTTATGAGTTGATCAACTATATGGACATGACTTATATGAAGTTTTTTTGAGAAATCTAATCATGAATAAAGTAAAAAATCGATTACTATATGCTTCATCCACGAGTTGAAGACTAGATTAGCATATAGATAGGTAGCACCCATATTATCGGAGGAGATGATTGTGAAATCTGAAGTTCACATAGTAGGTTTCGCACCTAATTAATCTCCACGACAATGGAGTCAACAGCACGATATTCGACCTCCGCAGAAGATCGAGCAATAAATTTTTTTTATTTTTTTAAT
The DNA here is from genome assembly GCF_036884655.1 of Musa acuminata AAA Group. Taxonomy (NCBI): domain Eukaryota; kingdom Viridiplantae; phylum Streptophyta; class Magnoliopsida; order Zingiberales; family Musaceae; genus Musa; species Musa acuminata. The sequence goes on along the minus strand of NC_088347.1, from coordinate 14,182,017 downwards.
CTCTAACTAATTGGGTTAGTTGCAAAAAAAATAATATAGATAGAGGTCGATGTGCGATTATTATGATTTCTCACATAATCAGTATTAATAAAAGCATAAAGATTTAATGGAGATTCTTTGCGAATCAAGAGGTTATAAGTTAAAATACCTTTCAAGTAATGAAGGATTCGTTTGACTGTACTCTAATGATTTAACGATGATTGATATATGAACTGAGATAATTTATTGACTACAAATAAAATTTTTATATTAGTAAGAAAGTGATATTACAAGGCACCAAATGTAGAGCACTAAGGTAGCATCAGGTGCGGGTGAGCCATCATGTGGACGTAGGACCAATGACTTTGGCACCATCGATCTTGGTCTTATTATACTTATGTTACAATAAGAAAAGCCTTGATAAGATTGATATGACCTCTACACTAATGAAGTAGTTCAATAAACCAATATCTTTTAAAGAAAAGCAGTTGGAGAAGGTATGGATGAACTGGTTTATAAAATTAATTGAGTTCTTTGTAATTATATTGTCATCTAAATATATGAGCAAAAGGAGAGTGACTTTACCTGGGTGAAGAATAAATAATGATGAATCAGATTTATAATTCAGCATACTCTTGATATCTCACAAAATCCATAAATAACTTTTTTTAGTTCGCACAACAGTCAATATATCTTGAAGGCTGTTACGTATAAATAATATCAGTAAGGGTGTCTTATAGGAATGCATTAATAATATCCAATTGTTTCAATGGTAATATTATCTCAACGACCAGCCATATGAAATAGCAATAGTAAGAATAATTTGAATAGGGATTGGTTTCATAATTGGGCTGAATGTATCGATGAAATCGATGACAGGTTGTTGGTGGAATCTTTTTGCTACCGGACATATTTTATATCATACTACAAAACTATTAGGATTTTGTTTGTTATGCAAAATTCATTTACATCCAATAATATTTTGTGAAAGGGTAGATAAGTGGAATTAGATCCCAAGTGTTATTGCAAACTAAGGCAACATACCCTTCATATTGATTTATTGTAGTGTGAAAAACGTTTAGCTTGAGTATGAATGGTTCAATGGTGTCTAAAATAGGATAAGAGATGGCAAGAGAAAGTTTCTTAGGTTTGAAGATGTCATGATTAGCTCGAGTGATCATATGATGACTAGGAATTTGTGATGATAGTCGTGGTGGAGAGAGAGGACATACCTATGAACTCTCTGACTAGGAATTGTTGGAAGCGGACGTAAGAGGAGCCATTGCATGAGAAGACGAGTGACCATTAATGGAGGTTAGTGAAGAGGGGATAGGAGCCATGTGAGAAGTATTTAGGCTTGTCAATCAATTTTTGTCACGAATTATTTATTTATTTTTTTTTGCATCCGTAGAGATAATTAGAATAGAAAAATAAGCAGCATCATATAAGCTCCAAGAAGAGTGTTTTCTGTAGCTCATTGTTCATGAGACTGAAGTATTGAGAAAAGGAAATGATTTCCAGTATATTGAACTTGAGATAAAAAGTTTACCTGAAAGTGGGTCAAAGTATTTAAATACATTATCGTCAATGAAGTATCCAAAGAATAAATATGGTATAGATTTTGATTCTAATTTATTAGAAGAATATGGTCACAACCAACAATAACAAAGGCAACCAAAAGATTTATAATTTATGGTAATTGATATTTTAAAAATTAATTTCTCAAATAGGCTTTGGAGATTTATGACTGGGGTTGAAAGATGATTGATTAAATAGGTTGTAGTTTGAAAAACGATGGACCAAAAACAAAATAGGTTAGAGGTTTGGTGGAGCAATGTAAGACCAGCTTCTTTTCCGTTGTTCCAATGAGTTAAGAGGTTTAGGGAGGATCTTTAAGTTATTATTGGAATATGCGTGGGTGTTAGTCTTATATATTGTCCCCATTCATCTGAGTCAATAGATAAGATTAAAGTCTGAATGTAATTTTCAATTACCTTTTAAATTTTTTTAAAATAGTATTGACTTCATATTTTAAGAATACTTAGTAAAATAATCATCGAACATAATATAATATATGAAATTATCAAATGATATAATAGATAAGAGACCTCATATATTAAAATAAATTATTTCAAGAGGTCTAGTGAAATATTTGAAATACCAAAAGGAAGTCAATGATTTTTATTGCTTAAGAAAAAATTAAATTAAAATAAGGAGAGATTATTCATTAGCAAGAAACTTGAGAATCTTAGCATTAGGATAACCAACACATTGATGCCAGTGATTTATGAATGCTTTGGTGGTGATAAAAGTATGAGGTGGTGATACTTATTATTGGTCACTCGTAGATATCTCTGTTATTTCGACATAGAACTAATGATATCCTCATGTTCAAATCCTTCATAATTTAAAAATAAAAATAATTTAATAGAGATATTATTTTGATAATAAAATTCAGAAATAGATAATAAATTTTTTTAATGGAAGATGAGCACAAATATTATTTAAAGTAAAGGTTTTAGTAGGTGTAGCAAGTGTAGTTGAGCCAATATGAGAGAAAGAGATTTCATTACTATCACGAATGATTATATTATTGGTGCCATCATATTCTCAATGAATAGAGAGATTCTACATATGTGATGTGATGAGTGTTAGGATTATAGAGGCACTAAGAGGAGGGTGTGAATTAGTGCTCTCAAAAATTTTGATTTGAAAATTTCAATCGATGAATCTGTATCGAAAATGTGATTAGCAAAAAGTGCAAGTAAGGTTTGCTTAGTAAGTGCAATAGTAAATCAAGGTAAAAGAAAAAATGTAAATTAATTTATAGTAGTTTGGTCGTCGCGACCTACGTCCAATCCCGATTTCTCTTCCTTCGAGGCCACCAATTTTAATTACCGATCTTCTTTCAATGGGCAAAGATGAACACCCTTATTACAACTTTTCTCCTTTTCATAGGTTTAAGAGAGAACCTTTATACCCCTCTTTTACAAGGGACCTCTTACCTCTTTTAGAATGCTTTCTAGAATCAAGGAGGAAGAGACTCAATACTTTTTAAGAGTTTACAACACTTTAAAATCATAAGCTTTTCATACTCTTATAAGCAAGCATGAGAGGGATATTTATAAACCTCAAATGGAGCCAAAAATTTAAATTCCTAGGTTTTTTACGTATTGGCGGTACCATTGCCTATATGCTTGGGTGATACAATCGCTTGACACAATTTGGAAGACTGTCTTGGTGGTACCACCACCAGTTTGGGCGATACCATCGCTTAACACTAGACAGTACCACCGTTAACCTTAGCGATACCACTGTTGGGTTTTACGGAAAAGTATATTTTATACTTTCCAACTCACAAGCGATACTACCGCTTGGCCCAACCTTAGGTCACTAAATTGACCTTCCAATAGTCTAATTCAGACCTAATTCAAGCCCAATGAGCCTCTAACCAAGTTGGCCTGGTTACACCCAAAACCAACTCAATTAAACTCTAATCTACTTCGATTAAGACACAATAACAAAAAATCATGAAGCCTACGTTATCCGACAAATCATTAGTTCATATGGCACTTTGTTTGAACTTCCAGCACGTTGTCCTTTAGTGTATTACTTGATCCATCGACATGTTGACCTCCCGTAATATATGATCTTGGCACGATGCCCGATCCACTCTGGCCTAATGTCTGATTCTCTTACTTCAATCGATTTATCTTTCTATGATTGAAGTTTGTCCTACATCACTTATCTCAAGAGCTCATTAGTTCATAGATTCATCAATTGATTTCATCATCAAAATCTGGGATTCAATAATCTCCTTCTTTTTTGTGATAACAATCAATTGATGATGGAGTTTTAACTAAACTCCCATTTTCTATATGTCATATTGAAATAAAATTAAATTCATAAAATGATAACCTTCTAATCATAATATCTTTGAATTCAAGTCGAAACAATTTTAATGATTTTCTTTGCAAAGGTTATATGCAAAATATCATTTCACACTTCATATGCATAGTTAAAATATCATTGCATGCATCATATACATCTTCATAATATCAAAGTAATTATTGTATACATCATAATTTCAATTCATATGTTAAGGTATCATTGCATGCATAATTTCAAATCATCAAGTACATCATAACACATCATAACATGCATATTCTAAAACATAAAAAATTCAAATCATCATAACTTTGGGCATAATTTTAAATCATCAAGGTACATCATAACATTCATAATTTTAAAATATAAAAATTTCAAATCATCATAACTTCTCCCCGTTTGTCATCAATAAAAAGAAGAAAAGTATAACTTTTCACTTCTTTTTGAAATATGCAAGCTAGCAAGTTTTTGCTTCTCTTAAGATGTGCATGCTAGTAAGTTTTTCTTCTCTTTGAAATATGCAAGCTACTACTTTTCGCTCTCCCTTTGTTATTATTAAAAAGAAGGGAATATGCAAAATTTATACCAATGTTCTGATTATCACATGAAAGATATTAAAGATACGTTCAAATATCAATTTGAAGATAGGATATTACAAAGGAGTCATATAAAGTAAATCTTAAGTCATGAATACTAAAAGATCATGATTCATTTTGACAAATATCTTCTTTTGTAAATAGCTAAAAGAAAGAATCATATGAGATCAAATAGTAAATGATCTTGATTTAAAAGAAAACTCAAGTCATGAATATTGAGAAATCAATATAATGATCCATCTACAAAAAACCATATGAGAAGAATTCATACATTTGGAAGATTCAACAGGCCTAATATTGAATCTCGGATTTTGATGATAAAATCAATTGATGAGTTTATGATCTAATATACGTTTTAAGTGACGCAGGACTAGCTTCAATCATGAAGAGACAATTAAAGTAGGAAGAATCAGAAGTTGGGCTAGAATGAAACATGTCAGAAAATTAGACGTCGGATCAGAGGAAGGTCGATGTGTTGGCAGAAGGCTTAGTGCTATGAATTCGGGTATCAGGCCATAAGGATCGGACATTGCGCCAAGGAGATCGGGAGTTGTAGAGGTCAACATGCCGATTGAGCAACATGCCGCAAGAGAGGACAATACACCGAAGGTTCGGATGAAGCACCATATGAACCAATGACATACCTAACAACTTAGTATTCTTTCTTGTAATAATTTGTCTAAATCGAAGTAGTTTAGAGGGCTAATTGAGTTGATTTTGGGTGTAACTATGTTAACTCAATTAGGGCTAATTGGGCCTATGTTAGGGCTATTTTGGGCTAAGAGAAAGGCCTATTCAGTAACCCAAAAGTTGAGTCTAAGCGGTGGCACCGCTAGAGGCTCAGTCTCTAAGACAGTCTCCGAGACTATGTTAGGCGATAGTACTACCAAATTGGGCGGTATAGTATTAGGCGGTGGTATTGTCAGTTTGGGCAATGGTATCACCCAAACATAGTCTCCCAGACTATGTCAGGCGATGGTACCACCAGTCTGGGTGGTGGTACTACTCAGTGTCAGTGTTGCAAGCGATAGTACCGCCCAACATAGGCGGTGGTACCGCTAGGACCCGAGAAACTAGGGATGAGACTTTTTTTGGCTCCGATTTTGAAGTCATTTGGGGTCTATAAATAACCAACTATTCCTACATGGATAAGCTAGAATTGAGTAGAAAGGGAAAAAAATTCTTGAGAAAGAAAGGTTGTAATCTCTCTTAAAGTGTAGGATCACTTCTTCCTAGTATTTAGAAGTTCGTTTAAAGGGAGAAGTGAGGTATAAGAAAGAGAGGTCATAAAGGTTCTCTCTTGAGTCTATCAAAAGAAGAAAGATGTTAGGAATGAGTCGACACTAAGAGGGGGGTGAATTAGTACAACGGTAAAAATTACGTCAGTTCAAATTCTTCATACGATAAAATCAATTTCGTAAGATGTTAACTTGATAGCATATGGAAGAGTGTAGTGGGTGTAAAGCAAGTCATGACAAGGCAGTTTGTAGCTAAAGTAAATTGCTCAAAAGAAATACAAACTAGATTTTTATAGCGGTTCGGTCGTCGTGACCTACATCCACTCCACCGATTCCTCTTCCGTCGATGCCACTAGCATCCACTATCGATATTCCTTTAATGGGCGAAGATCAACTACTCTTACAACTCGATTATTCTTTTGACAGGTTCAGGAGAGAACCTTTACAACCCCCCTTACTCCTCTCTCAAACTACACTAACACTTAGGGATTTGAGAGGAGTTCACACATAATTAAAATAGAGTTTTCTTTCTTTTTTTTGCTCTCAGTTGTATGTAGTTTAACCAGGGATGAGAGGGGTATTTATAGGCCTCAAATTGATTTAAACATTGAGCCTAAAAATATCTCATTCCTGGTTTTCGGGGTCCTAACGGTACCATCGCTTGTAGCACTAACATTAGGCGGTATCACCGCTTGGAAGACTATGTCTGGGCAGTACCATCGCCTAGACTAGTGGTACCACCGTCTAACACTGCCACTGGGTGATACCATTGCCCAGACTAGTGGTACCACCGCCTAACACAGTTTCAGAAACTGTTCCACGACGGTGCCACCTGTTGGGTCACTGTTTGGGCCTTCCACTTGGCCCAACACAACCCAAACTTGGGTCACTGAATGAGCCTTTCTCTTGGCTCAAAATAGCCTTATTTTGGGCTCAGTTAGCCCTAATTGAGTATTTCTAATTACATTTTAAACCGACTCAATTAGACTCTAAACTAACTTAATCCAAACATAATTGATTATAAGCAAATCCTATGTTGTCCGGCATATCATGGGTTCTTCTAGCGCTTCATCCGATCCTTCGGCACATCATCCTCTTTTGCGCCCTTTGCCCAATCGGCATGTTGACCTCTACAACTCTAATCTCTTTGGCGCAATATATGCTCTTCTTGGCCCGATGCTCAAATTCTCGGCTCAAAGCCTTATGCCAACACGTCGATCGTTCCTTCAGCCCGACATTCAATATTCTGACATGTTCACTCCGGCTCAACGTCCGATTCCTCCTGCTTTAATTAATTTGCCTCTCCTGATCAACGTTAGCCCTACGTCACTCAAACGCATATTAGAACAACACTACAATTGGTTTCATCATCAAAATCTAAGATTTAACAAAAGAGTATAAAAGGGTAGTTGATCTTTACCCTTTGAAGGAAGATCCGTAGTGGAAGCCGGTGGCCTTGAGTGAAGAGGAATCGGGAGTGGATGTTGGTCACGACAACCGAACCACTATAAAACTCGATTTATATTTCTTTCATGCTTTTTATTTATATTGAAAATTGATTTACTTGCTTATTACTTTCACTACCTTACGAACACACTTTCAAGTTAAGCATCTTTTTGATACGGTTTCATCGAACGATAATTTTTGAATCATTGATGTTTTTATTGAAAGCACTAATTCACCCTCCCCCTCTTAGTACCAACTTGGTCTTAAAAGTTGGTATCAGAGCCAGGTTTCTCTCTATTGGATTAACACCTAAGAGATATAACTTTTTTTAGCTTTCAAGAGGGTCTTTTTATCACTCATCCTTCTATGTTCAATGGGACAGACTACATTTATTGGAAAACTCGGATGAGAGTTTTCTTGCTTTCTTTGAACTTTGATTTATAGAATATTATTGAATTTGGTTTTTAAACCCCCTCTAAACCTATGAATGAATAGAATGACTTTGAGAAAAAATTATTTTATTTAAATGCGAAAGCTATGAATGCTTTGTTTTACGCTTTGGACAAAAACGAGTTTAATCATATTTCGACTTGTGAAACTGCACATGATATTTGACACACTCTTGAAGTCAAATATGAAGGCACAAGTAGAGTTAAAGATTCTAAAGTTAATTTTTTGATGCATGATTTTGAATTGTTTCGTATGAAACCAAGTGAAACCATTGTAGGCATGTACACCTATTTTACAGATGTCATCAATGGTTTAAATACACTAGGAAAAAGTTTTTTGAATATTAAACTTATGAATAAAATTTTACATTCTCTTCCTAAAAACTACGATTCAAAAGTAACTACACTACAAGAGGCAAAAGAGTTAAACAAGTTTCCTCTTGAAGAATTTATCGGGTCATTAATGACCTATGAAATGATATGCAAGGCACATGATGAACTTGATGAACATGAGAACAACCTTCCAAAGAATAGGATGGATTTGACACTTCGAACAATAGAAGACCACTCGAGCATAATTTCAAGTGATGATGATATAGAACTTTTGGCAAAAAAATTTAAAAGGTTCATAAAATAAGAATCAAAAAATAAAAATAAACTAAAAAAGGATACAACCACTTGCTATAAACACAAGAATCTAGGGCACTCCAAAGATGAGGGTACAAAATTGAAGAAGTTGCCTAAGAAGAAGAAGACACTCAAGGTGACTTGGGACAAAACGAATGCATCCAAAGATGAGGAGCAAAATAACAATGACAAAGTGGTGAACTATGCCTTGGTTGCTTTTGACAATGAGATAAGTGACTCAACCAAAACTCATTTACTTTGGGTCCCTCATGATTAGATCTACCTATCTTGGCTTTTGACATTAAGTAATTTATGGTTCCTTTAGGGACCCAAACTAATTTATGCGAGCTATATTTTTTAAATGAACATTTTTAAGCATAATAACCACATCTACCACAAAAATTATATTTAACTTTAGGAAGAATATGTAATATGGGTCCTTTAACAAATATAGTTAGTTTTTATTGAGTGTTATTACTCACAAAGCCAATTCCTTCCTTTCTATATACATGACCTTTATTAGCAAGAATCATGTTTAATGATTTATTTTTTATTTTAATTTTTTTTAATATTTGTTATAATAATATATTTTCCTTTTTGACTAAGTCTAACTCTTCGCATTTAGTGCAAAAAGTTAATATGTAATTGTTTTACTCATTTTTTAATTTATCAAATTTATTAGAGAAAGAAACATGATCCTTTTTTAGTAATTTATATTTCTTACTAACTAAGTTAAGTTCATCACACAAATCATAAAATGCATCAAGTAATTCATTATAAGGTAAAGACACTTCAGTTGAGTCATATATCTCATTGCTGAAGGCCGTCAATGTGTAGTTCATCACTTCATCTTCTTTGGTTTGCTTTTCGTCTTCTTATGCACTTGATTCATCCCAAGTCGTAAGTGCTTTCTTCTTCTTTTGTGCTAGCAACTTCTTCTTCAATTGTGGGTACTTATTTTTGAAGTGCCTCGACTTCTTGCATTTATAGCAAATGATTGTGTCCTTTTTTAGTTTATTTTTATTCTTAGAGTCTTATTTTTTAGGATTTGTTTCGTTCCTTTTTATAAACTTTTTAAATTTTCTTATAAGGAGTGTTAAGTCATCATCATCGCTTGAGCTTTCGCTAGAGTGATCTTCTTTAGTTCTAAGTATAATATCCTTCTTGTTCTTTGGAAGGTTATTCTCATGTTTGTCATGTGCCTTGCAAGTCATTTCATAGGTCATTAATGATCCTATGAGTTCTTTAAGAGGAAAGTTTTTTAAGTCATTTGCTTCTTGAATTGTATTTACCTTTAGATCTCAACTTTTTGGGAGAGATCTTAAAATTTTGTTAACAAGACTAAGATTAGTATAACATTTACTAAGAGCTTTCAAACCATTGATAATATCTGTAAAACGGATGTACATATCACCAATGATTTCACTTAGCTTCATTCTAAATAATTCATAACTATATACTAAAAGATTAATATTAGATTCTTTTACCCTACTTGTGCCTTCATGAGTAACTTCATATGTATGTCAAATATCATGTACAGTTTCATATATAGAAACATGATTAAACTCAATTTTGTCCAAAGTACAAAATAAAGCATTCATAGCTTTAGAATTTAAAGAAAATATTTTCTTCTCTAGATTATTTCATTTATTCATTAGTCTAGAGGATATTTGAAAACCACATTCAATCACATTCCATAAATCAAAGTCCATAGAAATAAAAAAAATTACATTCGTGTCTTCCAATATGTATAGTCCGTCTCATTAAACATAGGAGGACGAGTGATAGAGTGACCCTCTTGATTATTAGAAAAAGCTATCCCAATAAATCAACTTAGAGAACTTGCCTTTGATACCAATTGTTAGGATCATAGAGGCACTAGGGGGCCGGGGGGGTATCTTAAAGGTACCATAAATCTAGGATTATGGTATCCAAAATCTAAGAATTTTAAACTAATTGCTTATATTAATACGGATTTTGCTAGGTGTAGACTAGATAAAAAAAGCACATCAGGAACATGTCAATTTTTAGGACATGCCCTTGTTTCTTGGACATCTAAGAAACAAAACTCGGTTGCACTATCAACAACCGAAGCTGAGTATATTGCAGCTAGTGCATGTTGTACACAAGTTGTGTGGATGAAAAACACCTTAGAAGATTATAAAGTTCATCTTAAAAATATTTTCATTAAATGTGATAACATAAGTGCAATATACTTAACAAAGAATCCTATTCAACACTCAAGAACAAAGTATATTAATATTAGACATCACTTTATACGAGATCATGTCACTAATCATGATGTAATTATAGAGTTCATTGATACTAAACATCAATTAGTTGATATTTTTACAAAGCCTTTAAGTGAAGAACAATTTGATTTCATTAAAAGAGAATTAGGAATGTTAATTTGTCCGAATGCATGAACTTATTAAAATTATTTTTCCGACTTTCTTGATTCAATCACTTGATGCTATGATGAGAAGCTTATATGATTACATATCTTAATAACATGTTGGAAATTATGTGTTTTGGATACAAAAATTTCCATGATGATAAGCATGTGTTATCTTTATGATTATGTTTGAAAATCTATAGCGAAACCATGTTCGAATGCATGAAAGTGTTAAATTTCATTTTCGAATTTTCTTGATCCTAACATGATTTAGTATTTCTCTTCCGGACTTAATGTAGCTTTCATAAGTATATGTCATATCTAGTATTTCTCATAGACTTATCGTGTGAAAAATATTTTTTCAAGAAATGAATTTGATGAAATGATTCCTTCTTATGAATTCCTTCTTGAAAAAGGAAGATCATTTTTAACACTTGCAAGGATTTGATTCACATACATATCTTGATCCTTGCAAAAATGAAGCGTGATTTAATCTCTTATCGATTTTAACTTCATTCAAGTAAGCTCACAAATGGCCTTCCTTCTTCATGCAAAAAGATAATGACAAATAAAAAGGAAAAAGTAATAAAATCTATCTCCGTGTCATGTTTTCCTTGAGATGTTTGCTTAATTGGTATTCTTGAGATGTTTGAATCATTACCACACTTATGCTAAGTTTGCTTAAATAGTTCTCCTTTTTGTTGATGACAAAAGGGGAGAAATACATGGTAAATTGATGATAGAATTGCTATGAGTATCATATTTGAATTATGTTAAGATAACAAAAGCTTGCATCAAAATATATGATAAATTGGTGATAGAATTGCTATGATTGCCATATTTGCACTATGTTAAGATATCTAGAGCTTACATCACAATTCTACAAATTGATATCTTGTCATGAGATAAAATGCTATGGTTGCTAAACACTTGAAATGTTAAGAGATCAAGAACTTACATCATAATTTTACATGTTGATATATTACCATATGATGAATTGCTACAATTGCTATCTTTCATATTTGAAATGTAAAACCTAAAAATGGATGTCAAGCCTTGACATCATTTTCAGAGAGATACATCATGATAGGAATCATGATGGGAGTATTAATAAGGTTAAATGATCTTAACTTATCAATATGTCTCTTGAATTCAAAGGCTTTGAATTCAAGAATGACTTATCTTAAGTATGACATATAGATAGGGGGAGTTAATATTAACTCTGTTATCAATTGATTGCATCATAAAAAAGGGGGAGATTGTTGAATCTCGGATTTTGATGATGAAGTCAATTATCATTTGTTATCTAATCCATATGTTGAGATAAGTGTGCAGGATTAACTACGATAGTAGTAAGACATGCAGTAGGAGTTACGCTGGAGTCAAGACCATGATCACGTTGGGGGTTTGAGAGTTCGATGGAAGTCCGGACGGTCGTCGGAGGTTCTATGGGAATAAATCCGAGAAGTCCAAGAGCTTGCCAAAGAAGCCCGTCGGAACTCGCCAAGTGGATCGTCGCTAGTCCAAGAGTTTGCCGGAAGTCTGTCGGAGCATCGCCGAGGGTTCGTCGGATGTTCACCGGAAGCTCACCGGAAGAAGCGATTAACGCACCGGAGCAAGTTATAGTATTAATGTCTTAAATATCATAGTTGGCATGTAGATTAAGTGAGGAATAGGAGGTGATCCGATTAACTTAATCTGGGGGCAATTGGGCTCTTGACAGACCCAAATTGGACCGAATGGATGAGCCCATTCGGACCCAGAATTCCTGGCCGGCGATGGCATCGCTAGGGCCGGTGGTGGCACTACCCAGGAGACTTGGTTTCCCAGGAATTCTAGGCGGTGGTACCACCCCTATCAGGCGGTGGTACAGATTGAGCTTGGTCTCCGAGCGAAGTCAGGTGATGGTACCGCCCCTGTCAAGCGGTGGTATCGCCTGAGCTCGGTCTCCGAGTGGTGTCAGGTAGTAGTACTGCCAGTTATAGCGGTAGTACCATTAGGACCCCAAAAAACTGGGAGATGACACTTTTCAGCTCCAAATTCAAACTGATTGGGGCCTATATAAACCCCACCTTTTCTACATAAAAGGAAAACCAAAAGCTTACATTTATTCTGATTATTTGAGAGCTTAAAAGTGTTGTAAAAGGCTAGAAGTTCTTCCCCCCTTTCTTGAAAGTCATCTCTTTGGGCTTGATGCGATTGGTTAGACCTCTCTCCTTGATGTGATTTCTTTGGGCTTGGTGGTCGGCCCATACTAAGTTCGGTAAAGAGAGTCTGAATCTTATCCTCTATTCACGCCTCAAAGTCTTTAAATTTAGCATTAAATGCCTCCTCATATGCCATAGTATATGCCTCCAAATCTGTAATGTTAAGATCTCTCTTTTGTTGTCGGGTTAAAGGCATATATAGGTTGAGAGAAGTAGTGGTTGAAAGGGTTGGTGGATTGGTTGAAGTAGGCTACGGTTTAGGCTTATTTTGTAGCTATTTTGGATGCAGTTTGAGGATGTGGTTTGGTGGACTTTTAGGCTTCCTCACCCCTTTTGACCCCCTGCTTCAACACCTCTGTGTTCTCCAAGCAGCTCCCTTTGGTCGATAGAAAGACAGACTGCAACTCCCGTGCATGGCCTCTACCATCACGTTGTAGGGTTTGCACCGATTATGTTCTCCTTAGCTTCCTTTGTAGCAACGTTCGCTTACTCAACCTTGTCCTCTGACTTTTCGGGCTCCCTTTAGCGAATATGAGCTCTGGAGCAGTCCTACTCTCCAGCTGCTTCGATCATACCTCTGCATAATCAAGTTCCTCCCATGGGACTTATTGGTACTTGCATTCAAACCTTTTCTATTGGTGGAACACAACCCCCATATGCTGATGACCAAGGCTTTCATCCGATGCAAAATTCGATGCATGCACGGAAGACCCGCCTCTACGGTACCATGGCCTTCACTCCTTGAATCCATAGCCCTTCTTACCGTCGTGTTGTTCACCAAAGTGGAGCTTCTAGTAGCTCCCGATCATACCTCCATATGATCTAGTCCCTCACGGGACTAGGTTATATGTATCACATTGCCACGAACTGTTCCACCACAATCCGCTGCACCATGTCGCCTCCTGGTGACATCTCTATTCCATTCTGATCCTTGTGGGATGAACTCGAATTGTGAACCCTTCATGTGTGGCCTCTGCCAATACATCGCAGGGTCTCTTCCACCTTTGATTTTGTTCGCTCCTTTGGTAATCGACCTTCATCCACCCACTCTTGGGTCACACCTAGATGAAGCACTTCTCTAGGACAATCCATCACCTAGTAGCTCCCGAAGTCCCCCGACTTTGCTGCAATTAGTACACCATTGTCTGGATCCTGGGCCTCTACCCCTACCAGCACAATCTTCGCTGCACACCACTTCCTTCATAGCAACTTAAATGGCAACACTGTGGCATATTCTTTAAGAGTACCCGCCTCTACGTCCTCTTGCCCCGTGCTAAGGCCTTCTAAACCCAACTTCGCCTTCGCAAATTGAGTCGCCTTAGTTCCTCCATCAAATGCTCCTTTGAGATAAAGTGCATATGCCCAGAAGCTCCCTTCGTCTTTGGCACCATGCAAGATGAGTTCGCTCCGTCAAAATGAATGACCCATGAAACAACATGATCCTACTCTTATCTCTGCAAGAGTTCATACCCTTGACCTCTGTCCAAGGAAAGCACTATGCCTCCGCTCCATGTTCTATATTCTATGCTAGCTCCCTTCATGCGGCTTGGGTACTTCACCAAGTTACACCCAAGTTGCTCCGCTCCTCGTTTTTGCATTGAGTTGATGGTGGCCCTCGCGCCCACCATTCCATGGGTCAGCCCTCCCTTTAGTTCGATCTCTATATTGACTCTAAGTATGTCTTCATTTGTGTTGCTTTGGGTCACTCCCCCACTTGATCTCATAATACATCCACCAATGTATTCTCTCAAGCGAGATCATGCGACGACTCCTCGCCGCTTGCTCAGTCCATTGAGCTTCATGGAGTTGTTGTTTGTTGAGGTACTCCTCAACTTGTGAGGTCCGTCCCACATGATTCTCCCTTTGGAGAGTTGGGACTTATCCCTCCTGGATAATTGTCCCATTGGAGCAACATCTCTCTTCATTTCGAAGACCACCATCCCCTTGGACTACTCCAATCTACTAAACAAACTATGCATTATTCTGCCTCCTGCAAACACACTTGCTAGATTGCGACTCCACGTCAATACAGCCCCCACTGCACCACTCAAGGCCTAGCAACATGCTGAACTCGTTGCACACTTTAGCCTCCTACGGACGTATCCTTCACATGCTGAAGAGAAAGTTTCAATGCTCCATGGCACCGAGTTTTGGTCGCCTTGGGATGGCCGTGAACATTCCATCGTCCGCATACAAGCCCATACATAAGTACCGAATTCTTTGAGTTAGCAACTCTCCTCACCTCTGTGAGCTTTGCACAACTCTTTCGGTCGCTGAGCAACTCATTCCACCTTGGATGATCTCATCCTTTACTAAGCGCCTTGCTTGCCTTGAGCACCATCAAGTATGGTTGTCAACGTTGAGCCGTAGCTCAAACTCAGCCATCCCAACCTTTGTACGCTCCGCATTCTTCCAAGCTTGTTAGTTCTTGTGGTGCCTCTTGTGTGAAGGGTTGGTCATTCCTCTGAATGCCAATCTCAGATGCCCGCTCCTCCGAGCGACTCCTTTTCCATACATCTCCATGTCCGTTTTCCCCCAAACAATCGCGCGTGTGCTGACTACCCTCAACACTGCCCCGCTAGGTCCCTCACGTTTGCATGCTAAGTGTTTCTATGAGTGCTTGTCCCGCTTTGATACCATCTATTATGGACTTAGCTAGTTTTGCCTAAGTTGTGCGACACCCTTGCGTGTCCGTCCGCAAAGGTCAGCCTCCCTGAAGCCTCCTATGGTCCCTTTGTTGAATCTCGGATTTTGATGATGAAGTCAATTATCATTTGTTATCTAATCTATGTGTTGAGATAAGTATGCAGGATTAACTACGATGAGAGTAAGACAAGCAGCAGGTGTTGCGCCGGAGTCAAGATCATGATCACGTTGGGAGTTCGAGAGTTCGACGGAAGTTCGGACGGTCGTCGGAGGTTCAACGAGAACAGATCCGAGAAGTCCAGAAGCTTGCCAAGCGAAGCTCGTCGGAACTCGCCAAGTGGATCGTCGCAAAGTCCAGGAGTATGCCGGATGTCCGCAGAAGGATCACCGAGGGTTTATCGGATGATCGATGGAAGTTCGCCGGAAACTCGCCGGAAGAAGCGATTGACGCATCGGAGCAAAGCTGCAGAAGTTGTCTTAGAGTTAATCATAGTTAGCACGATGATTAAGCTTGAAAATGGGAGGTGATCCCATTAGCTTAATCTTGGGGCAATTGGGCCCCTGAAAAGATTCAAATTGGGCCGAATGGAACGAACCATTCGGACCCTGATTGCACCAGGCGGTGCAACCGCCCAGGCCAGGAGGTGCAACCGCCAGGGCTGCGTCTCCCAGCTAGACTGGGCGGTGCAACCGCCCCAGCCAGGCGGTGCAACCGCCCAGAGCTCAGTCTTCGAGCTAGACTGGGCGGTGCAACCTCCTCTGTCAAGAGGTAGCACCGCCAGAGCTCAAGTTTCGAGCTCTGCCAAGCGGAGCAACCACCGAGCTCAGACTTCGAGCTCTACCAGGTGGTGCAACCACCGAGCTCAGTCTTCGAGCTCTGCCAGGCGGTGCAACCACCGAGCTCAGTCTTCGAGTTCTGGCAGAGAGGTGCATCAGCCTGAGCTCAGTTTCGAGCTCTGCCAGGTGATGTAACCACCGAGCTCAGACTTCGAGCTCTGCCAGGCGGTGCAACCACCGAGCTCAGTCTTCGAGCTCTGCCAGGCGGTGCAACCATCGAGCTCAGTCTTCGAGCTCTGGTAGAGAGGTGCAATCGCCTGAGCTCAGTCGTCGTGCTCTGCCAGGCGGTGCCACCTCTCCAGTCAAGAGGTGCAACCGCCTGATCCCGGAATTCTGGGATTTGATCGATTTGATCGTTTTGAGCTCCAAAATTAAATTGGGTTGGGGCCTATTGTTGAATCTCGTATTTTGATGATGAAACTACTTGATATATGTTTATGATTTAATCTGCGTTTTGAGTGACGCAGGATGCTTCGATCAGGATGAGACAATTAAAGCAGGAAAATCATGTTGTGCCGAAGGAACATGTCAGAAGATTGGACGTCGGGCCGGTGGATCGGTCGGCGTATCGACAGAAGGCTTCGGGCCGTGGACTCGGGCATTCGGCCAAGAAGAGCAGGTATTGTGCCAAGGATATCGGAGTTGCGGAGTCAACTGGCCGATTGGGCAATAGGCTGCAGGAGAGGACGATGCGCCGAAGAATCGGACGAAGCGTCGAGAGACCAATGACATGTCGGACAACTTGGTTAATTGCTTAGGATTAATTGTCTCGATCGAAGTTTTGTTTTGTTGTGCAGGATTAACTACGATGAGAGTAAGACAAGCAGCAGGAGTTGCGCCGGAGTCAAGATCATGATCACGTTGGGAGTTCGAGAGTTCGACGGAAGTTCGGACGGTCGTCGGAGGTTCAGAGAGAACAGATCCGAGAAGTCCAGAAGCTTGCCAAGCGAAGCTCGTCGGAACTCGCCAAGTGGATCGTCGCAAAGTCCAGGAGTATGCCGGATGTCCGCAGAAGGATCACCGAAGGTTATCGGTTGATCGACGGAAGTTGGCCGGAAACTCGCCGGAAGAAGCGATTGACGCATCGGAGCAAAGCTGCAGAAGTTGTCTTAGAGATATTCGTAGTTAGCACGATGATTAAGCATGAAAATGGGAGGTGATCCCATTAGCTTAATCTTGGGGCAATTGGGCCTCTGAAAAGATTCAAAGTGGGTCGAATGGAGTGAACCATTCGGACCCTGATTGCACCAGGAGGTGCAACCGCCCCAGCCAGGAGGTGCAACCGCCTGGGCTGTGGGGTTGAGAGGTGCAACCGCCCCAGCCAGGAGGTGCAACCGCCAGGGTTGCAAGGCTGGGAGGTGCAACCGCTCCAGCCAAGAGGTTGCACCGCCAGAGCTCAAGTTCCGAGCTCTGCCAGGCGATGCAACCACCGAGCTCAGTCTTCGAGCTCTGGCAGAGTGGTGCATTAGCCTGAGCTCAGTCTCGAGCTTTGCCAGGTGATGCATTCACCAAGCTCAGTCTTCGAGCTCTGGCAGAATGGTGCATCAGCTTGAGCTCAGTTTGGAGCTCTGCCAAGTGATGCAACCACCAAGCTCAGATTTCGAGCTCTGCCAGGTGATGCAACCACCAAGCTCAGTCTTCGAGCTCTGCCAGGTGATGCAACCATCGAGCTCAGTCTTCGAGCTCTGGCAGAGAGAAGCAATCGGCAGAGCTCAGTCTTCGAGCTCTGCCAGGCGGTGCCACCTCTCCAGTCGAGAGGTGCAACCGCCTGATCCCAGAATTCTGGGATTTGATCGATTTGATCGTTTTGAGCTCGAATTTTGAATTGGGTTGGGGCCTATAAATACCCCACCCATTCAGCACTGAAAAGATAACAGAACAATACCGAAATCTTGATCTTTTCTGTGATTCTAAGAGCTCAAAAGTGTTGTAAAGCCTTTAAGTTTCCTCCTTCTGTTCTTCAAGTTTTCAATTGTAAAGTGAGGAGAGAAAGGTCTGTAAAGGTTGTCTCCTAAGCCTGTCAAAAGGAGAGAAATTGTAAGAGGGAAGTTTGGCCTTCGCCCATTGAAGGAAGGCACCTAGTTGACGTCGGCAACCTCATCGGTGGAGGAAGCCAAAAGTGGAGTAGGTCAAGGCTGACCGAACCACTCTAAATCTCTGGTTTGCGTTTATTTTCGAGCACTTTATCATTACTGCAAACCTCCCTCATCACTACTGCTCTCTGCGCTTTCACGAACAAATTCTAAGTGCTGTTCTTCCAAATCTGCATTCAGACGTAAACTCGTATTTTCATACAGTACAGTTTACGTTTACGTTTGATTCTGCAGAACTGTTTTTCGTGCTTTTACGAACGAGCCTTTTTTGCAGTTTACGCTTACATTTTAATCCTATTAATAATTGCAATCTGTCCTCTGCGAGTATACAAACGAGTTTCAAAGTTTAGACGTAAATCTGCGTTTAGACGTAAATCTGCGTTTAGACGTAAAACTACGTTTAGACGTAAATCTGCGTTTAGACGTAAAACTGCGTTTAGACGTAAAACTGCGTTTAGACGTAAAACTGCGTTTAGACGTAAATCTACGTTTAGACATAAATCTGCGTTTAGACGTAAATCTACATTTAGACGTAAATCTGAGTTTAGACGCAAAACTGCGCTTAGACGCAAAACTGCGCTTAAACGCAATCTGCGCTTAGACGCAAACTGCACCTAGATACAAACTGCGAATTTGCTTTTGAATCATAATAGTTTTTGAACGAACGCAGCTTTTGGTTCTTAAATTAATATAAGATTTCCGCTGCACTAATTCACCCCCCCCCCTCTTAGTGCTCTCGATCCTAACAATTGGTATCAGAGCGGGGTTTTTCTCATTTCGGATTTACACCCGAGAGAAATGACTTTTCAAGAGGGCTGTTTGGTCTTTCGTCCACCGTTCTTTAACGGATTGGACTACACTTATTGGAAAACTCGAATGAGAGTTTTCTTAATTTCTCTAAATCTGGATTTATGGAATATCATTGAAAACGGTTTTCAACTTCCCTCCAAACCGATGAACGAATGGTCGGTTTTGGAGAAGAAGAATTTTTCTTTAAACGCAAAGGCTATGAATGCCTTATTTTGCGCATTGGACAAAAATGAGTTCAATCGGATTTCTACGTGTGAAACGACTTTCGATATTTGGCGCACTCATGAAATCACGCACGGGGGAACTAGTAGAGTCAAAGACTCGAAAGTTAATATTCTACTGCTTGATTTCGAGCTTTTTCATATGAAACCAAGCGAAACCGTTGTTGACATGTACACCCGTTTTACGGATGTCGTCAATGGTTTAAAATCACTTGGTAAAAGCTTTTCGGATTTTGAACTCGTTAACAAAGTTTTGCGCTCACTTTCTAAAACTTGGGATTCAAAAGTAACTGCTATTCAAGAATCGAAAAACTTGAACCATTTTCCACTTGAAGAACTAATTGGTTCATTGATCACATATGAAATGACGTGCAATGCACGTGAAGAACTTGAGAACCACCTTCCAAAGAACAGGAAGGATTTGGAACTCTGGACAAATGAATGCCACTTGAGCGATGACTCAAGTGATGAGGACAATGATGAACAAACCAACCTTCCAAAGAACAGGAAGGATTTGGGACATAGAACATTTGAAGACCACTCGAGCATAAGCTCAAGTGATGGTGAACTTAAAATGAAACGAAAATTAAAAAGCAAAAAGAATGGAACTACTTGCTTTAAACGCAAGAAGAAGAACAAAAATTGGGATGAATCGAGCTCATCCGAAGACGAGAAAGTCAACAAAAGCGAGGTGGTAAACTACGCCTTACTAGCTTACGACATTGAGGTAATTAAAATGCCTTTGGTTTATTTTGAAATTACTTGATGCTTTCATGATATATTTTCTTTTTTAGTTTAGAACTAATTTTCTTGAAAATTACATGTTTAAAAATAAAAATACAAAAATTATGATCATGCTGATAATTTCGAAAATAAAATTGCATATTTTATGATAAACAAACAAAATGATTTTGATCATGGTTAAGAAGTAATAATGTGTATCATGTTTGATTAACATTGTTGAATGAAATCACGTTTGATTTAAAGTAATGCATAAAGATGTAATATGAAATGGTTATTAACAATTTTATGCATGTGATTTTAAGTTATCCATGATCATGAGCTTGTTTGATCTTCTTGACTTAAATTCAAGATCTATAGCAAAAATCATGTTTGAATATATGAAAGTGTTAATTTCATTTTCGGATTCAGTTAACAATTGGTATCCTAACAATCGGATTTTCTCATACACTTATGAAAAATATTTTTCTAAAATGGATTTGATAAAATGATTCATGCTTATAAACTCCATCTTGAAATATGAATGATAGTGTTTTTGCTTGCAAAGATTTGTTTCACATTCATATCTCCTATGATTCGTGTGCAGAAAAAGAATTTATAAATCATAACACAATGTGATTTCTTATGCAAAAATAAAGTGCTTTTGTGATTCTTTGCTAAAGAGAATAATTATTAAAATCATGATCTTGATAACATGAAGCTCTTTATAAATCAAGATCGTTCATTATGCTCCCTACATTTATCAAAAAGGAGTTTTTCAAATGAAATGCAATTCAATGAAGTGTCATTTTGATATCTTGAAACTTGGAATATTTTAAAATGTGATCTTTGATAAGAATGTTTCAAGTTGCTCCTTTTACTATATCTTTTCAAATGAATCATAAGCCTTGATATCATATATCTTATAATGCAAGATTTCTTTGCCTTATGCTTATCTTAATTTGGCATATAAAGACTAAGGCATGCTTAGATGAAAAAGAATCTCTTAAAAAATGCTTTTCCCATTTGATCGAGATTAATGATTTCATGATATTTTATGAATCTCGAAATTAATTTTAATGACTTGATTATGAACTTCAAGTTAATGATTTAATTTGAATAAGTTTTATCTAAATCATAATCTTGATCTTGCAAAATTGAAGTCACAAATAATATCTTGTGGTAGTCATGAATTGATACTCACAATATGAAAACATTGATATTCATGACTTAAAATGGATTGAAACATTGTATGCTTAATTTAATCATTCTCCTATGTTTCAAAAATTCCTTGAATGCCTTATGTGATGATTGAAAACTAATCTGCTTTATGATGAATCACGAATCATGACTTGATCTATGATGTAAAAGCCTTGAAATGATTGAAATATTTAACACTTTTATGCTCTTCCCCTTACCTTCTTCTTGTTCTCAATGATAAAATGGGGAGAAGTTTTGATCATGCATGGTAGGATATAATTTGACAAAATTGATACCATCATGATATGAAACATTAATGTAATTATGAATGGTGATATGATATCATGCATGTAATACTTCAACTTATGATAATGATGCATGCAATGATAAAATATTCATGATGAAAAATTGTCTTGACATTCATAACTTGATTATCCATCATTTGTCATGATTTTGAAATCGTTCTAAAAGGAAAAGAGAACTACAAAACTGTATTCTCTCTTTCATTTTTACAATGACAAAGGGGGAGATAGCTAGCTTGTACAAGTCAAGAAGATGCAAAAACTTGATTGCAAGCTTGCCTATTTTAAGAAGCAAATATTGCTAACTTGCTTATTTCAAGAAGAAAAATTGTCTTCTTGAACATCACTATCTTGAATATCTCAAGAAGCAAAACTTGCAATTTGCACATTGCAATAGGAAGCAAGAATCATGAGCTTACACAAGAAATTTATCTTGCATTTGCTTTCAAAATTTTTGCTAGCTTATATATTGTGAAACTTGTATATCATAAAAATTGCTAGCTTGTTGGTCTAAAGAGAAGCAAAAAGTTGCTATCTCAAAAGAAGAAAATGTGCTATCTTGCCTATCTCAAGAGGCAAAAATGCTAACTTGCGCATCTAGCAAAATGAGCAAAATTTTCAAGAAGCAAGAGTTGCCTTCTTGAACATCTCTAATTTGCTAGCTTGCATAATATAGAACCTGCTATCTTGAACATTACCAAAAGTGCTATCTTATATGCTATAAAACTTGCATATCTAAAACTTGATAGCATGAATGTTCTAAGCATGATGTAACACTTGCTAAATCTTCTAGCTCCAAGATTGCATGATGATAAAACTTGATATTATGATTTTCATGCAAAGAGTTGAATCAATATCACAAACACTTGATTGTGATACTTCTCCTTTTTGTTGATGACAAAGGGGGAGAAGTATGTTGATGAAAGTATGTTGATGACATGACATGTGATGCATAAGTTTATGCATAAGTTCATGTTGACGTGTTGCAAGTATTCATGATGAATATTGCAATGACTTGAATTCAGTTTGAATTCAAGGTTCTATCAATATGGCATATTGATAGGAGGAGTTTGTTTAAACTCCGGGAGTTAAGTTTAACTCCGTCATCAAGTGGTTGTCATCATCAAAAAGGGGGAGATTGTTGAATCTCGTATTTTGATGATGAAACTACTTGATATATGTTTATGATTTAATCTGCGTTGCAAGTATTCATGATGAATATTGCAATGACTTGAATTCAGTTTGAATTCAAGGTTCTATCAATATGGCATATTGATAGGGGGAGTTTGTTTAAACTCCGGGAGTTAAGTTTAACTCCGTCATCAAGTGGTTGTCATCATCAAAAAGGGGGAGATTGTTGAATCTCGTATTTTGATGATGAAACTACTTGATATATGTTTATGATTTAATCTGCGTTTTGAGTGACGCAGGATGCTTCGATCAGGATGAGACAATTAAAGCAGGAAAATCATGTTGTGCCGAAGGAACATGTCAGAAGATTGGACGTCGGGCCGGTGGATCGGTCGGCGTATCGACAGAAGGCTTCGGGCCGTGGACTCGGGCATTCGGCCAAGAAGAGCAGGTATTGTGCCAAGGATATCGGAGTTGCGGAGTCAACTGGCCGATTGGGCAATAGGCTGTAGGAGAGGACGATGCGCCGAAGAATCGGACGAAGCGTCGAGAGACCAATGACATGTCGGACAACTTGGTTAATTGCTTAGGATTAATTGTCTCGATCGAAGTTTTGTTTTGTTGTGCAGGATTAACTACGATGAGAGTAAGACAAGCAGCAGGAGTTGCGCCGGAGTCAAGATCATGATCACGTTGGGAGTTCGAGAGTTCGACGGAAGTTCGGACGGTCGTCGGAGGTTCAGAGAGAACAGATCCGAGAAGTCCAGAAGCTTGCCAAGCGAAGCTCGTCGGAACTCGCCAAGTGGATCGTCGCAAAGTCCAGGAGTATGCCGGATGTCCGCAGAAGGATCACCGAAGGTTATCGGTTGATCGACGGAAGTTGGCCGGAAACTCGCCGGAAGAAGCGATTGACGCATCGGAGCAAAGCTGCAGAAGTTGTCTTAGAGATATTCGTAGTTAGCACGATGATTAAGCATGAAAATGGGAGGTGATCCCATTAGCTTAATCTTGGGGCAATTGGGCCCCTGAAAAGATTCAAAGTGGGTCGAATGGAGTGAACCATTCGGACCCTGATTGCACCAGGAGGTGCAACCGCCTGGGCTGTGGGGTTGAGAGGTGCAACCGCCCTAGCCAGGAGGTGCAACCGCCAGGGTTGCAAGGCTGGGAGGTGCAACCGCCCCAGCCAGGAGGTGCAACCGCCAGGGTTGCAAGGCTGGGAGGTGCAACCGCTCCAGCCAAGAGGTTGCACCGCCAGAGCTCAAGTTCCGAGCTCTGCCAGGCAATGCAACCACCGAGCTCAGTCTTCGAGCTCTGGCAGAGTGGTGCATTAGCCTGAGCTCAGTCTCGAGCTTTGCCAGGTGATGCATTCACCAAGCTCAGTCTTCGAGCTCTGGCAGAATGGTGCATCAGCTTGAGCTCAGTTTGGAGCTCTGCCAAGTGATGCAACCACCAAGCTCAGATTTCGAGCTCTGCCAGGTGATGCAACCACCAAGCTCAGTCTTCGAGCTCTGCCAGGTGATGCAACCATCGAGCTCAGTCTTCGAGCTCTGGCAGAGAGAAGCAATCGGCAGAGCTCAGTCTTCGAGCTCTGCCAGGCGGTGCCACCTCTCCAGTCGAGAGGTGCAACCGCCTGATCCCAGAATTCTGGGATTTGATCGATTTGATCGTTTTGAGCTCGAATTTTGAATTGGGTTGGGGCCTATAAATACCCCACCCATTCAGCACTGAAAAGATAACAGACCAATACCGAAATCTTGATCTTTTCTGTGATTCTAAGAGCTCAAAAGTGTTGTAAAGCCTTTAAGTTTCCTCCTTCTGTTCTTCAAGTTTTCAATTGTAAAGTGAGGAGAGAAAGGTCTGTAAAGGTTGTCTCCTAAGCCTGTCAAAAGGAGAGAAATTGTAAGAGGGAAGTTTGGCCTTCGCCCATTGAAGGAAGGCACCTAGTTGACGTCGGCAACCTCATCGGTGGAGGAAGCCAAAAGTGGAGTAGGTCAAGGCTGACCGAACCACTCTAAATCTCTGGTTTGCGTTTATTTTCGAGCACTTTATCATTACTGCAAACCTCCCTCATCACTACTGCTCTCTGCGCTTTCACGAACAAATTCTAAGTGCTGTTCTTCCAAATCTGCATTCAGACGTAAACTCGTATTTTCATACAGTACAGTTTACGTTTACGTTTGATTCTGCAGAACTGTTTTTCGTGCTTTTACGAACGAGCCTTTTTTGCAGTTTACGCTTACATTTTAATCCTATTAATAACTGCAATCTGTCCTCTGCGAGTATACAAACGAGTTTCAAAGTTTAGACGTAAATCTGCGTTTAGACGTAAATCTGCGTTTAGACGTAAAACTACGTTTAGACGTAAATCTGCGTTTAGACATAAAACTGCGTTTAGACGTAAAACTGCGTTTAGACGTAAATCTACATTTAGACGTAAATCTGCGTTTAGACGTAAATCTACATTTAGACGTAAATCTGAGTTTAGACGCAAAACTGCGCTTAGACGCAAAACTGCGCTTAAACGCAATCTGCGCTTAGACGCAAACTGCACCTAGATACAAACTGCGAATTTGCTTTTGAATCATAATAGTTTTTGAACGAACGCAGCTTTTGGTTCTTAAATTAATATAAGATTTCCGCTGCACTAATTCACCCCCCCCCCTCTTAGTGCTCTCGATCCTAACACCTATAAATACCCCACCCATTCAACACTGAAAGGATACAGATCCACACCGAATTCTTGATCTTTTAAGTGATTCTAAGAGCTCAAATTTGTGTAAAGTCCTAAAGTTCTCCTCCTTCTATTCTTCAAGTCTTGAGTTGTAAAGAGAGGAGAGAAAGGATCTGTAAAGGTTGTCTCTTGAGCCTGTCAAAAGGAGAGAAACTGTAAAAGGGCAGTTAGCCTTCGCCCATTGAAGGAAGGCAGCTAGTTGACGTCGGTGACCTCGTCGGAGGAGGAAGCCAAAAGTGGAGTATGTCAAGACTGACCGAACCACTCTAAATCTCTGGTTTGCTTTTACTTTGAGCACTTTATCATTACTGCAAACCTCCTACATTGCTACTGCCCTCTGCGCCTTTACGAACAAGTTTCTAAGCTCTGATCTTTCAGAATCTGCATTCAAACGTAAATCGTGTTTTCGTACGATCTTCACACTACAGCTTACGCTTACATTCGGATTCCATTTATAACTGCAAATTGCTTTCTACGTAAAACGCTTTTCAAGGTTCAAAACTGCTTTTAGACGCAAAACTACATTTAGACATAAAATTACGTTTAGACGTAAAACTGCGTTTAGACGCAAAACTGCGTTTAGATATAAAACTACGTTTAGACGTAAAACTGCGTTTAGACGTAAAACTGCGTTTAGACGCAAAACTGCGTTTAGACGTAAAACTGCGTTTAGACGTAAAACTGCGTTTGGACGTAAAACTGCGCTTAGACGCAAACTGCGCTTAGACGCAAACTGCGCTTAGACGCAAACTGCGCTTAGACGCAAACTGCACTGTGATTCTGCTTTTATATCGAAATCGTTTTTTATCGGATGAACGCAGCTTTCGTTTTTAAATTACTGTAAGATTTCCGCTGCACTAATTCACCCCCCCCCCTCTTAGTGCTCTCGATCCTAACACCCTTAGGACCCACAAAAGAGAGAATGGGATAGAGAAAATGCCACACTTGGGATCAACAAGCAAACATCTCTGAAAACACTTCATAGACAATGCAAATTACAAACAGACTTTGAACAGTTGCACAACAAAGGGTAAAATGGTCCATTATAGATCAAAAATCTCTCACACGTGTCCACATGATATAACCTTTATTTACAAGCCTAAAGTGGCTACCAACCTAACTAAAATGGGATTATTAAGCCTTCGGCCATCCCTCTACATGCTGTACAAATCATGAACATACCAAAAGACACGGACATACATAAGCATTACATCAAACATCCTGTTTAGAAGTTTGTCCATGATAAGAAGGTAGAATATCTTGGGCATATCATATCAAAGGAAAGTGTGGCGGTAGACCCCTCCAAAATTGAAGCAATGTAGAACTGGTTGACCCCGACAAACATAAACTCGTTATGCGGCTTTCTCGATTTAACAGGTTACTACTACAAGTTCATGAAAAATAATAAAAAGATCAATGCACACCTTACTTCCTTGCTGAAAATAGATGCTTTCCAATGGTCGCACAAAGCCACCACCGCCTTCGACGAACTTAAAGCCACAATGACAGCAACACCCATACTAGCACTACCCGACTTCGGTAATACTTTTGTTATTGAAGTCGATACCTCCAGAGTCGGAATTGGTGCTGTACTAATGCAAGAGGGCCACCCCCTCCCTTATAGTAGTAAGGCATTATTCCTTCCCATCTCAAGATAACTGTTTATGACAAAGAGATGCTCACGATTGTGCATGCGGTGACCAAATGGAGACCGTACTTGATCGGGCAATGCTTTCAAATCAAGACCGACAAAAAAAGCCTAAAATATTTCATAGAGTTGAAGATATCTTCCCTAGAGCAGCAAAAATGGGTAACAAAGTTTCTTAGATATGATTATGAAATAACTTACAAAAAGGGAAAAGAGAATGTTGTTGTAGATGCACTTTCGCGGCTACCCGAGCAAGCTGAATTTTTGGTCGTTTCACTTCTGACCAGCGACTTCCTTTAGGATATTAGGAGGGAATGGTAGGAAGATCCGAAGACTAATAAGATCATAAAAAAATTGGGTGAGGCACCAAGCTCCGTAGCTCATTATAGTTGGGACTCAAAAGAATTGCGCTATAAGGGACACATTATGCTTATGCCAAATTTTACTTGCATAAATACCTTCCTTCAAGAGATGCATTCCACACCTATGATTGGGCACTCCAGGTTCCTTAGAACCTATAAGAGAAAGAAGCAAAATTTATATTGGGTAGGGATGAAAAATATTATTTCTAAATTTATGGTATAATGTGATGTATGTCAACGACATATAGGTGAGACAGTGGCAAGTCCCGGAAAGCTGCAACCTCTACCCATCCTAGACTCAATATAGACTGATATATCAATAGACTTCATCAAAGGGCTTCCCTCATCACAAGGAAAAGAGTTATTCTAGATGCAGGGTACTAAATTAAAAATGAGTACGACATATAACATATGTGTTGAATCTCAGATTTTGATGATGAAATCAATTGATGTATTTGTCATCTAATGTGTGTTTAAGTGACGCAGGACTAGCTTTGATCAGAAAAGATAAATTAATTAAATTAAGAGAAATTAGACGTTGGGCTGGAGCAAACATGTCAGAAGATTGGACGTCGAGCCAAAGGATCGGTTGACGTATCGGCAAAAGGCTTTGGTCCGTGAATTTGGGCATCGGGCCAAAAAGATTGAACATTGCGCTAAGAAAATTGGATGTTGTGAGAAGACACTATGCTGATTGGGCAATACGCCAAAGGAGAGGACGATGTGTCGAAGGATCAAACGAAGTGCTGAAAGAACTAATGACATGCCGAACAACATAAGATTCGTTTGTAATTGATTTTGTCTAGATTGAGTTAGTTTGGAGTCTAATTGAGTCAGTTTGGAATGTAATTATACCAACTCATTTAGGAGCCAACTAGGCCCAAGTTTGGGCTATGTTGGGCCAAATGAAAAGGCCCAAACAGTGACCCAACAAGTGGAATCGCCATGGCACAATCTCCAAGACTATGTCAGGCAATGGTATCGTCGGTGGTATCGCTAGTCTGGGTGATGGTACCACCCAAACACAGTCTCCCAGGTGGTCGTACCGCTAGACTGGGTAATGATACCGTCCAGTGTTAGTGCTGCAAACGGTGGTACCGCCCAGCATAGTCAGTGCTACCGCCAAGACCTGGGAAACCCGAGATGAGATACTTTTAAGCTCCAAGTTTAAATCCACTTAAGGCCTAGAAATACCCCTCTCATCCTTGGTTAACACACACAGCATAGAGAACTTAAAAGTGAGAAAAAACTATAGTAATCACTTGAGAGATCCCCTCCTCTAATTCTAAGTTTAGAATTCTATTTAGAGAGGAGTGCTTGTAAAAGGTTGTTTCCTAAACCTGCGAAAAGGGGAAGAGGGGTGTAAAAGGGTAGTTGGTCTTCGCTCATTGAAAGAAGACCGGTAGTGGAAGCCGATGGCCTCTAGTGAAAAGGAATCGGGAGTGGATATAGGTCACGACCACCGAACCACTATAAAAATCTGGTTTGCATTTATGCTTTGCTGTTTACATTTATTGCAAACTGCCATACTTCCTAATTACTTTAGCTACACACTCTTATGAATGTGTTTTAGCGAATGAATATTTTTCGAAATAGATGTTTTTACCGTTGCATTAATTCATCCCTCCCCCCCCCCCCCCCCCCTCTAAGTGCTGACTCGATCCAAAAAGTTGGTATCAGAGCCACGCTTTTCTCGTTTGGTTTAAGACCCAAGAGAAATGACTCTTTTTGGATTTCAAGAGTAATTTTCTATTATTCATCCTCCCATGTTCAATGGGATGAACTACACTTATTGAAAAACATGAATGAGAGTTCTATTGCTTTCAACGGATTTGAATTTATAGAATATTATCGAAAGCGGTTTTCAAAAGTCTTCTAATCCAATGAATAAATGGAATGATTTGGAGAAGAAAACTTTTTCTTTGAATGCTAGAGCTATAAATGCTCTATTTTGTGCTTTGAGCAAAAATGAGTTTAATCATGTTTCTATTAGTGAAACATCTTTCGATATTTGGCATACATTTGAAATTACACACGAAGGCACTAGTAAAGTTAAAAATTCAAAAATCAATGTTTTAATGCATGATTTTGAATTATTTCGGATGGAACCAAGTGAGACCATTGGAGACATGTACACCTAGTTTATGAATGTCGTCAATGGTCTAAAAGCACTTGGTAAAAGTTATTCTAACTTTGAACTCGTTAACAAAATATTGAGATCCCTTCTAAAGAGTTGAGATCCTAAAGTAACAGCCATTCAAGAGGCCAAATATTTGAATAATTTTCCTCTTGAAAAACTTAACAGGTCGTTAATGACCTATGGGATGACTTACAATGCTCATGAAAAGCTTGAAAACAATCTTCTAAAGAACAGGAATGATTTGACACTTAAAACAAATGAAAACCACTCGAGCGAAGGCTCTAAGTGATGATGAACTCGAACTTCTCACTATAATATTTAAAAGATTCATTAAACTTGAATTAAAGAATAAAAATGAACTTAAAAAGAAGTTGCTAAAGAAGAAGATTGCACTAAGGCGGTTTGGAACGATTCGAGTTCATCCGAAGATGAAGAACAACCCAATAAAGGCGAGATGGCAAACTACACCTTAACAACTTTTGACAACGAGGTATCCAAAACCCCTTTGCCTTATTTCGAAATTACTTGATGCTTTTTCATGAGTTGTTTTTAAATTAGTTAGTAAATAAAAAATATATGTCATGCTTCTTTTTCTAGCTATTTAAAAAAAAAAGATCATGACAATTGCATGTTTTATGATAAAAGAATAAAATGTTAGATTTAAATCTAATGATTAATCCTATGTATATTTAAAAAAAAAAAAAATATGTATCTAAATTGATGATTTCCGACTTTGATTGAAAATGCTCAATGAAATCATGCTTGATGTTTTTATGACATAATAATGTAAGATGTAATGAAAATATTAAATTTTTGATACCTTGATGATTTTATACTATGCAGGAGATTTTGAATTTATACATGATAATTTTTGTGATTTATGGCTTATTGATCTTTATCACAATGAAAGTTGCTTTTTCGGTTTTAAAAAAGATGGATGGTTTTCATATAAAAAACTTGAACATATTTATATGAAATCAATCACATAAAATGAAACACATAAAAAGAAAAATGTATTGTCATTGGAATTAAAATAATAAATACAATCTATTGTTTAAAGAAGTTGTATGTTTAATATGTTATATTTTCTGGTCATGATGATGAAATTTACTTTTTGGTCTTAAACAATGATGCATTCTTTGACTTGGCATAAAAAACTTGGGCATGCTTATGTGAAATAAATCAAACAAAAAAAAACGAAGGAAAACATTTTTCTTAAAGAATTTCTCAATCCCTACTTTATCGATTTTCAAAAAGGAAGATCAATGAATGTATTTATGTTATTTTATGAATCTCTTGAAAATAATTTTGATGATTTGATGATTTGAATGATTTTATTCAAATCATGATCTTGATTTCTTGGAATTACTTGAGATTTTTTTAATCAAGATCTCTTCTTTGTACTCCTACGATTTTTTCTTGGAGGAGATTTACTATATGAATTATGTCTTTTGGTATTCACATGATCTTATCTTTTATGATATGATTTTTATAATTCCTTGTATTCATGAAATATATCTCATCACCAAAATTTTCTTGTTATCCTTAATGTGATGATATGAAATTATGCATGATATTATGTTGATGTATACAAACGAGAAGTTATGATCATGCATGATAGGATATAATGTAATTTGACAACTTGATACCATCATGATGTTAAATAATTATGATTTGGAATGATGCATGCAATACTTATGATGATGTACATGATGTTTTGTATATAATATGAATCATGATGAAAATTGCTTTGACTTGAATACAATTTGAATTCAAGATTTATCTCAATTATGACATATTGCAATAAGAATGACACTTTATCTTTGTCATAGTTTAAAAATTGATATAAAGGGAAATGAATTACACCATTGTTTTATTATTCCCCTCTTTTTGCCAATGACAAAGGGGGAGAAAGAATTATTAGTGTGCACATCTCAAAAGAGAAAAATTTGCTAGCTTGCACAATTCAAAAAGATGAAAAGACATGCTAGCTTGCTCATCTCAAAAGAGAAGCAAAGATTGCTAACTTGCATAATTCAAGAAGCAAAAGTTGCTTTCTTGAACATCTCAAATATTGCTAGCTTATATTTTCTAAAATGATATAAAAATTTGCTAGCTTGCATGATGTAAAACTTATTAGAATTGCTAGCTTGAACATTGCAAAGGAAGCAAAAATTATACTTCTCAAAAGGGAAGAAAGAACTTGCTATCTTGAATATCACCAAAAATTGCTAGCTTGCCTATCTTGAGAAGCAAAAGTGCAAACTTGAAAATTTACAATCTTACACATCTTTAAAATTAATGATGATTTGGAGATTAGGTATGTTGTAAAGTGATAAAAAATTTGTTAGCTTGTATATTACAAAACTTGCATATCTCTAAAACTTGCTAGTTGCACTTCTCCTTTTTTTTTATAACAAAGGTGGAGAAGTTATGTTGATGATCATGTATGGAATGATATGTTGAAATTTTGATTATGCATGATTTTATGTTGCTTAGACTCATAATGATTTCATGAATAAATTTTCTTTGACTTGAATTCAATTTGAATTCAAGGTTCTATAAATATGGCATACTGATAGGGGGAGTTAAGATTAACTCCGTTATCAATTGGGTGTCATCATCAAAAAGGGGGAGATTATTGAATCTCAGATTTTGATGATGAAATCAATTGATGTGTTTTTCATCTAATGCACGTTTAAGTGACGTAGGACTAGCTTTGATAAAAAAAGGCAAATCGATTAAAGTAGGAGGAATCAGACATTGGGCCGGAGCAAACATGTTAGAAGATTGGACGTAGGGCCGAAGGATCGGTCGACATGTCGGCAAAAGGCTTCGGTCCGTGAATTCGGGCATCGGGCCAACAAGATCAAACATTACGCTAAGGAGATCGGATATTGTGAGAAGACAACATGTTGATTGGGCAATACGGCGAAGGAGAGGACAATGAGCCAAAGGATCAAACGACATGTTGATTGGGCTCCGGAAGAACCAATGACATGTTGGACAACATAGGATTCGCTTGTAATCGATTATGTCTAGATCGAGTTAGTTTAGAGTCTAATTGAGTCGATTTAGAATTTAATTAGACTAACTCAATTAGGGGCTAACTGGGCCCAAGTTTGGGCTATGTTGGGCTAAGTGAAAAGGCCCAAACAGTGATCCAATAGGTGGAACCATTGTAGCATAGTTTCCAAGACTATCAGATAGTGTTACCGCTAATATGAGTTGTGGTACCGCTAATCTGGGTTATAGTACCACTAGACTAGGCGGTGGTACCACCTAGTATCAGTTCTGTAGGCGATGGTATTGCCCAACACAAGCGATGGTACTATTAGGACCTGGGTAACTGAGGATAAGACACTTTTAGGCTCCAAGTTTGAATCCACTTGAGGTCTATAAATACCCCTCTCATTCCTAGTTAACACACACAAGCATAGAGAATTTAAAAGTGAGAAACACTATATTAATCACTTGAGAGATCCCCTCTTCTAATTTTAAGTTTAGAATTTTGTTTAGGGAGGAGTGAGTGCTTTTAAAAGTTTATCTCCTAAACCTGTGAAAATGAGAAGAGGGGTGTAAAAGGGTAGTTAGTCTTCGCCCATTGAAAAAAGACTGGTAGTGGAAGATAGTAGCCTCGATTGAAGAAGAATCGGGATGGATGTAGGTTACGAAGATCGAACCACTATAAATATCTGGTTTGTAATTCTTTTATGCAATTTACCTTTACTACAAACTATTTTACTTTCACTACACTTCCATACACTTTTAAATTAACATTTATCCGATCGATTTTCAACGAACGAATATTTTCTAAAATCGATGTTTTTACCGCTGTACTAATTCACGCCCCCTCCCTCCCCCCCCCTCTTAGTGCCGACTCGATCCTAATAATATCACCCACAAACCAACAACCATACTGAAGTAGTGAATAAGTGCTTGGAGACATACCTTAGATGCTTTACCAGTGACCGGCCAAAAGAGTGGACAAAGTGGCTTCCCTGGGCCGAGTGGTAGTATAATACAACTCCCTATGAGACTATGTATGGCCGACCTCCCCCTGTGATCCCAAAATATATGTTGGGCACCTCTAAAGTAGAACAAGCAGACAGGGAACTACATGATAGAGGCAAAATGCTAAAGTTGCTAAAAAATAATCTCACTATAGCTCAAGCAAGGATG
The DNA here is from genome assembly GCF_036884655.1 of Musa acuminata AAA Group. Lineage (NCBI taxonomy): Eukaryota > Viridiplantae > Streptophyta > Magnoliopsida > Zingiberales > Musaceae > Musa > Musa acuminata. The sequence continues at coordinate 14,148,169 of NC_088347.1, read as the reverse complement.
AAACAACAATATGATCAACACAAAGGCGAAATAGAATTTTTAGTAGGAGATTGGCTCTTCTTACAGCTATTGCCATACAAGCAAATATCAATCCAGGCTAGAGCATCTATGAAGCTTTTACCTCGGTTCTATGGACCCTAACAAATTTTGGAGCACATCGAAGCAGTAGCATACAAATTGGACTTACCTGTCAGCTCTTGAATCTATCTAGTCTTCCATGTGTTGTGTTCAAAGCTCAAGCTGGGAAAAAATAAGATAGCCCAAAGCTATCTACCAAATATGACTACTCAATGAGAGCTCCAAACCCACCCGAGTGCCATTATTGATTGATGGATTATGACTCGATGATGATGACCCACTATTGAAGTGCTAATACAGTGGACGAACTTACTAGTAAAAGATGCAACTTGGGAGAACTATGATGAATTGAAGATTAAATTCCCATAATTCATGAATCGTCAGCCTCGAGAACAAGGCTAATTTGAAGAGGGTGAGTCTGTTAGGACTCTAGCTAGTAGAGTCCTAATGGAGTTTCATTAAAATGGGCATTAATGTAAAACCTACCTAGTCGACCCCTATTAAAGAGATGAAGAGGCCGGCTAAGGTTAGGATTAGTTTGGAGATTGCTTCTTAGAGAAGCATTAGGAGTTAGTTAGAAGTAGGAGTCTTGAGTAGGAGTCATATTAGGAGTTGGTTAGAAATAGGAGTCTTGAGTGGGAGTCATATCAGGAGTTGGAGTTTAGAAGCCCTATAAAGAGTAATGTATTCATCCTCTTTTCTTAAGGAATAAATGAATCTATTTAGCAGTATTTGAGGAGCAACCTGGAGGAAGGAATCCCTATAGAGTTCCAAGGAAGCCGATCCCCTAAAGAGATTAACCCCAAGCTTAAAATCCGCAAGTATTATAACATGATCATGGATATGTGATGTATGTGTACATATGATTTTTATTATTATTGGGGCCTCCAATTTTATTATTGTTTATTATTAGGTCTGTTTGCCTATGATTAAGTTGTAATCATATGAGTAGGTGCAGTGGGAGCGTGGAAGCAATAGTGGGACACACGAGGTCGTGACTGACGATGACAAAGCATTAAGATGTGTTGAGATACTGATGAAACAGACGAGAACGAGATAGACAATCATAGGGCATGGAGATATACCGCTGCACGCATAGATCTTGATGTTAGTGATTAGGCCCATTGGCTCAGGCTTGATCACATTAGGTTGTAGCCCATGATGATCTGGTGTGATTGTTTATATACCTACTAGATATATATATATATATATATATATATATATATATACATACGATATAGATATATATTAAATATGTATGTATGTGACATGACATAATTAGAAGACCAAATCAAAATCCCCTATCTTTATAATATTAAGTCGGTAAACGTAAAGAAATTAAATTGACCTATGTGGCCTTCCATCGTTATAGGTAGGGACCAATTTTCGGTGTAGATTGAGTTGGATGAGTCCCTCGAGGCTCACCTATATCGCGATTCGCTATCTTCTATATGACATAGAGATATCACCGGTGACATGAGGACATGGTATGTTTCATCGAGTCCCTCGAGGGTATATCATCAAATCAGACTCATCTTGTAACGATGGTGTTGACTTAACCGAACATCATGGATAGTCGAGTCCCTCGAGACCATGATGGTTTGGAGGCTGAATAGGATGGGAATCACAAGGAGTTATGATTGGCAAGAGTTTCCTACTTTTTGGGCTTAGTGTGATTGGTCGATTCCCTCGAAGTTACACTAAGATGCTGATTACTCAATCCCCGATAGAAGTCCGCCGAAGACTTCTATTTTATATGTGTGTTATTTATTTCTACAATATTTTTATTTTCAAAAAAATATTGCTTTCAAATCCCTTAAATGGCAAACTTGATGGCAATCGCCTCATTGGTCCAAATTATACAGATTGGTTCTGCAACTTGAGAATTATTCTCACGGTGGAGAAAATTACATACATCCTTGATATAGTAATGCTTACGCGCGAGGAAGGGACAAGCGTGGAAGAGATTGCTCGCTACGTGACGTACATAAATGACTCCACTCTTGCTCAGTGTTACATGTTAGGCTCCATGACTCCAGAGTTACAAAGACAACATGAAAAGTTGGATGCTAGATCTATTCTCCTACATTCCGCAAACTGTTCGAGGAACAAGGAAGGACTTAGTGATATGAGATATCTAAGAGCCTCTTTCATGCTAGGATGGGTAAGGGGACACTGGTTCAGAACCATGTCCTAAAAATGATTGAGTGGATAGAGAATCTCACAGGTCTAGAAATGGTCCTAGAGGATAACCTGTTTGTAGATCTTTTGCTTCAGTTCCTACTAGATTCTTTTTTACAATTCATAATGAATGTTAATATGAACAAGCTTAAGATGGCTGTCCCTGAGCTCCTCAATATGTTGAGGGAGGCAGAGAGCACTATCAAGAAAGAGAAACTAGTTCTCTATACTGGTGAGACCAGAAAGAAAAGGAAAGCAAAAAAGTCACTTAAGAAGGGCTAAGCAAGGGCAAATTGGGTAAAGCAAAGGTTGTTAAGAAAGACCTGGCAAGGGACAAAGGTCATTGCTTCCACTATGGCAAAGATGGGCATTGGAAGAAAAATTACAAAGGGTACCTTGTAGAGGATGAAATAGAAGCTTGGAGAAGCTTCAAGTGCATTCATGATTTGTCTTCATTTGTCAGACTCTTATGATAACATGAGTATTGGATACCGGTAGTGCTTATCATATTTACAATTCATTGCAGATTTTAGTAAGACCTTGAAGATTGGCAAGAGGCAAGATGGACACCTCAAGATGGGCAATGGAGCAAAAGTTGCTACAATAGCTATCGGCGAGGTCGCCTTACATCTACCTGGTGGAGCTATTATTGCATTGGATGCATGCTATTTAGTTTCTTCTATTATCAAAAATATTATTTCCATTTTATGGTTGACACATAGTGATATAAATTAGTTTTTGAGAATAATGGTTGTTCAATATTATTAGATGATGTGATCATCACGAGAGAAACATTGCATAATGGCTTGTTTATGCTAAACACTACTTTACATATCATGAATGTAAGTGTGTCCAAGAGGAAACGAAATGAGGTGAACAATGTATACTAATGGCATTATAGGCTAGGTCACATCCATGAGGGAATGATCCAAAAGTTACAAAAAGATAGATATCTAGATCCATTCGACTACGAGTCATGTGCAACTTACGAGCCTTGCCTTCGTGAAAAACTGACCAACTCTTCTTTTAGGAAAATTGGAGAGAGAGCCACTGAGTTGTTGGAACTCATATATAATAATGTATGTGGTCCCTTGTCAACTCATGCTATAAGTGGTTGTTAGGAATTAGTACAGCGGTAAAAACGTCGATTTTGAAAATCTTTCATTCGATAAAAAATGATTTCGACTTAAATAATTTGTTTCACTTTAAATAAGTAGAGAAGAAAAGGTTGGCCAGTTTACAATGTTGTAAAGTTGAATGTAGTAAAGAGAATTTGTAGTAAGGAAAGAACACAAAGGAATTTATAGTGGTTCAGTCATCGTGACCTACATCCACTCAACTGATTCCTCTTTCGTTGACGCCACTAGCATCTACTAACGATCTTCTTTCAATGGACAAAGATCAACTATCCTTTTACAACCTTCTTCTCCTTTTCATAGGTTTAGGAGACAACCTTTACACCCCCTTCACTCCTCTTTAAAACTATACTAACACTTATAGCCTTTAGAAGAGTTCTCACAAGATTATAATAGAGTTTTTCTACTTTTTTCACTCATTTCTTGTGTATGTTAACTAAGGATGAGAGTGGTATTTATAGGCCTCAAATGGATTTAAAATTGGAGCCTAAAAATATCTTATCCTTGGTTTTTCGGATACTGGCCATACTATCGCTAGTGCTTTCTAACACTGGGTGGTACCACAGCCCAGTCTGGCAGTAACACCGCCTAGAAGACTATGTCTGGGCAGTACCACCACCCAGACTAACGGTACCACCGCTTGACATAGTCTCGAAGATTGTGCCACCGATGGTATCACCTGTTGGGTCATTGTTTGGGCCTATCACTTGGCCCAACATAGTCCATACATGGGCCCAACTGGCTCCTAATTGGGTTGGCCCAATTTTAATCATAATTATGTGCTAACTACTAAATTTAAGACATATACTAAGCAAATCCAGTCTAGGTTTCTTTCAGTGAACTTCCGACGATCTTCCGACAAACTTTTGATGATCTCTCGGCAATATTCCAGCAGAATCCCGGCAAACTCTTGGACTTCATGACAATCTTCTTGGCAAGTTCCAATGAGCTTCTTTAGCAAGCTCCTGGACTTCTCAGTCAATTCCGACAGAACTTCCGACGAACGTCCGGAGTTCCGACGAACTCTCGAACTCCTAACGAAATCTCATTCTTAACTCTAGGACTTTATTTTGCTTTATGCCTTGATCATTATCATAGTTAATCCTACACAAATAAAACCTACTTCGATCTAAACAATTATTACAAAGCTTGAATCATGTTATCCGATATGTCATTGGTTCATCGATGCTTCATCCGATTCTTTGGCGCATTGTCATCTCTTGTGACCTATTGCCCAATCGGCCAGTTGACCTCTGCAATTCTGATTTCCTTGGTGCAATTTTCACTCTTCTTGGCCCGATGCCCAAACTTATGGCCCGAAGCCTTCTACCGATACGTCGACCGATCCTCCGACTCGACGTCCAATCTTCTGATATGTTCCACTCCAGCCCAATATGATTCTTGCTTTTAATTGTCTCTCCCTGATCGAAGCTTCCTGTGTCACTCAAAATACAGATAAGATAAACACTATCAATTGGTTTCATCATCAAAATCCGAGATTCAACAATCTCGCCATTTTTTATGGTGACAACCAATTGATGACGGAGTTAACTTTAACTCTTCTATCAATATGGCATATGTGAGATGAACCATGAATTCAAAATGAATTCAAGTTAAGGCAATTTTAATCAAGAATATTTATAACACATTAAATGCATATCATCAACATAACTTCTCCCCCTTTGTCATCAACAAAAAGAAGTACAACTCTACAAGCTTTTGATATAAAATTTTAAATCATTGCAACATAATCTCATGTTTTATCATCATGCAAGCTAGTAATTTTCTTTCTTTTCTTTTGAGAAATATAATTTTTTTGCTTCCTTGGCAATGTGCATGTTGCAAGCTTTGCTTCTTGAGATAAAAGATGACACTTTTGCTTCTCTTGAGATTGCAAGCTAGCATGATTTGCTTCTTCTTGAATTGTGCTAACTAGCAAATTTAGGTTCTCTTTTGAGATGTGCACACTAGTAATTCTTTCTCCCCCTTTGTCATTAGTGAAAAGAGGGGAATAACAATACAATAGTGCAATTCATTTCCATTTTCATCAATTTTCAAATCATCACATAATGGATAATAAGAAAAGTTTGGTGATGCAATATACTTGCATAGTAAAAATCATGTCATGAATTCCGAAAAAGATATTCTCTTTAGTAAACAACAAAAGAATTGTAGGAGAACAAATAATAAATGATCTTGATTCATGCATAAGAATTCTCAAGATTCATATAGAAAATCTCCTCTTAAGAAAATACAAAGAGGAATTGTAAGAGGATAATTCATGAAAAATCTTGATTCATAATAAATCTCAATTAACTAAAAGAATCAAGATTCATTTGAATGAATCTCTACTTTAGCGAGAGAAAAGAAAAAATCTTGATTCATAGAAAACTTTCAAGTTGTAATCAAAAGAACAATTTAGATAATTTTTCTATTTAGCAAAAGACTAAAAGAGACATAAGAGATCAAATGAGAGATCTTGATTCATATAAGAAAAATCCCAAGTTTTAATTTTAAGAAATCAAGATCATGATATAGACAAAATTAATTCAAATTCATAATCATCAAAATCACTTTCATAATCCAAAAGATGTTAGGAACAGGGTCGACACTAAGAAGGGGGGTGAATTAGTACAACGGAAAAATAACGTTAGTTTAAAAACTTTATTGCGATAAAACCGGTTTTATAAAGATGTTTAACTTGAAATTGTACGGAAACGTAATGAAGGAGGAATTCAATTTGCAATAAAGATAAATAGCAAGAAGTAAATGCAAACTAGATTTTAGAGTGGTTCGGTCATCGTGACCTACATCCACTTCGCCGATTCCTCTTTTGTCGAGGCCACCGGCATCCACTATCAATCTTCCTTTAATAGGCGAAGATCAACCTCCTTATACCCCTCTTCTCCTTTTATCGGGTTTAGGAGACAACCCTTACAAGTACACGCTCCTCCTAAACATAATTCTAAACTTAAACTATAGGAGGGGATTTCTCTAGTGATTGCAATAGCATTTTCTCACTTTTAAATACTCTGTGCTTGTGTGTTTTAACCAAAGATGAGAGGGGTATTTATAGGCTTCAAGTTGATTCAAACTTGGAGCCTAAAAATATCTTATCCCGGGTTTCCTTGGTTCGGGCGGTACCATTGCTTGCGTTGGGCGGTACCACCGCCTGCAACCTCTTGGAGGCTATGTTTGGGCGGTACCACTGCCCAGACTGGCGGTACAGCCGCCTGACACAGTCTCAGAGACTGTGCCACGACGATGTCACCTCTTGGGGGACTATTTGAGCATTTTTATTGGGTCCAACATAGTTCTTATATGGGTCCAATTAGCCCATAATTAGGTTGGCCTAATTCCAAACCCAATTATATGCTAATTATGAAATCTAAGACATAGTTAAGCTAAACAAGTCCGTAAATCTTGGTTTCTTCCGGTAAACTTCTGATGATCTCTCGGCAATGTTCTAGCGGACTCCCGGCAAGCTCTTGGACTTTATGATGATCTTCTTGGCGAGTTTCGATGAGCTTCTTTGGCAAGCTTCGAGACTTCTCGATTGGTTCCGACGAACATTCGAACTTCCGATGAACTCTCGAACTCCCAACGAAATCACATCCTTGACTTCGGGACTTCATTTTGCTTCATGCCTTACTATTATAGTTAATCCTGCACATGTAAAACACACTTCGATCTAGACAATTATTACTAAGCTTGATTCATGTTGTCCGGCATATCATTGGTCCATCGACGCTTCGTCCGATTCTTCGGCGCATCGTCCTCTCTTGCGGCCTATTGTCCAATCGGTCAATTGACTCCATAACTCTGATATCCTTGGTACAATATCTGCTCTTCTTAGTGCGATGCCCGAATTCATGGCCCAAAGCCTTTTGTCGATACGTCGATCGATCCTCCGGTTCGACGTCCAATCTTCTGATATATTCCTCTGGCCCAACATTATTCTTCCTGCTTTAATTTTCTCATCCTGATCGAAGCATCCTGCATCACTCAAAATGTAGATTAGATCATAAAATAATTATCAATTGGTTTCATCATCAAAATATGAGATTCAACAATCTCTCCCTTTTTGATGATGACAACCAATTGATGATGGAGTTAACCTTAACTCCCCCTATCAATATGCCGTATTGATAGAGACTCTTGGATTCAAAAATCCAAGCAACATGTTATCATAAACTTATACATAACATCATACTTCTCCCCCTTTGTCATCAACAAAAAGGAGAAGTGTAGCTTTCTTATGTTTGGAAATACAAGTTCAACTCATTGCATAATAAACATAATCTCCATTTTTATCATCATGCAAGCTAGCAAAAATTTAGCAAGTGCTACATTATATTAGAGCATGCAAGCTATCAAGTTTTAGATATGCAAGGTAGTAAGATAGCATGTTCTACATCATACAAGCTAGCAAAATTTATGATCATTTTAGAAAGTGTAAGCTAGCAATTTTCTTTCACTTTACAGCATGCATAATCACCAAATCATCATTAATTTTAAAGATGTGCATGATTGTAAATTTTGCAAGTTTCTATTTTTACTTTTTAAGATAGGCAAGCTAGTGATTTTCAAGATAAGCAAGCTAGTGATTTGCAAGTTTCTATTTTTACTTTCTTTTCTTTTGAGAAGTGTCATTTTTGCTTCCTTTGCAAAGTACAAGCTAGCAAATTTTACATATATGAAAGGTGGTAAAGTTTTGCATCTTTTGAGATAAGCAAGCATTTTGCTTCTCTTTATGATGTCCAAACTAGCAATTGTTGCTTTTCTTTGCACTGCACAAGTTAGCAAATTTTGCTTCATTCTTTAATTGTGCAAGCTAGCATCTTTCTCTTTGAGATGTGCATATTAGCAACTCTTTCTCCCCCTTTGTCATTGTCAAAAAGAGGGGAAGAATATAATTTTGTAGTTCTTTTCCCTTTACATCAATTTTCACATCATGAGAACAATAAATTTGCATTATAAACATAATCTCATGTTTATCATTCAAGCTAGCATATATTTTTTGTTCTCTTTTGCAATGTGAAAGCTACCAATCTCCTTTTTCTTTTATAATAATGATTCAATCATATTATGCGATATACAAATCATAAATATTTCAAATCATGATGGCATAAAAAAGTCAAATTACATTACATCCTACCATGCATGATCATAACTTCACATTTGTATGCATCAAAATAATATCAAGAGAATTTGGTGATGAGATGCATAAATAAAAAAAACAAATTGTGAATATCAAGAGACACCATGATAAGAAATCTCAAGTTATAAATTTCAAAAAATCAAGATAAAGCTCATTCAAATTCAAATCATCAAATCATCAAAATTACTTTCTAGAGATTCAAAATGACATAAACAACTTTATTAATCTCTTAGTGAAAAATCGATAAGATAGAGAAAAAAAAAATTCAAGAAAACTACTTTTTCTCTTTTTAGTTGTTTTAATTCATGTGATTTGTTTCATATAAGCATACTCAAATTTCTCGTATGAAAAAAATACATCATGGTTTAAAATCAAAAGAGTAAATCTCATAATAGAAATCATCAAGATCAATAAACCATAAATTACCCAAAAATCATCATGCATAATTTAAATATAAAATCATCAAGAATGATACTTACATTATTTCTTATAAGCATGCTTTTTTTCATTTATGCTAAATCAAAACATGCATCATTTTTTTTAAAACCAAAAAATTAAATTTCATCATGACAAGGATCAACAAGCCATAAATCATAAAAATCATCATGCATAATTTTGAAATATAAACTCATTAAGCATGATATCAAATCTCTTAACATTTTTATTAAGACATTAATTTTGGATTCATTAAACATAATGTTGAATGATTCTTAAAGATATCTAATATTCTTTAGTTTCAATTTATATGATTGACTTTATATTAGCATGGCCAAATATTTGTTCTTATATCAAAACCATGCATCATGTTTAAATTCAAAAACCAAGGACAAGATTCATCACAAAAATCATCAAGCCTTCCAAACAAAAGCTATCATATATAACTTCAAAATCTCATGCATAGAATAAAGTCATCAAGCATTGTACCAAAACTTTTATTAAAAACAACAAGCATGATTTCATTGAGCATTTTCAATCAAAGTCGGAAAGCAATACGGAAATCAATATGATACATATTATTGTTTCTTTAGACAAAAGATTTGATTTATCTTTTTATGTGATTGATTCTATATAAGTATGCTCAAATTTGTCATATGAATGCCATCGAACAAAACTCGAAAAGCAATACAAAATCATCACAATACACATAATTGTTTAACCATACAAGAAATTAATCACTAGATTTAATTCTAATATTTTGTTCATTTATCATAAAACATGTAATTTTCATGATCATTTTCAAAATTACTAGAATGATAAGCATGATACTAATTTTTTTGTATTTTCATTATATTATTAAACTTGTAATTTTTAAGAAAAATAATTAAACTAAATTAAAAATAACTCATTAAAAGCATCATGTAATTTCGAAATAAATTAAAGGAGTTTTGATTACCTCATCGTCGAAAGCCGATAAGGCGTAGTTTGCCACCTCGCATTTGTTGATTTTATCCCTGTCTTCGGATGAGCTTGATTCATCGAAGTTTGCTTCCTTCTTCTTTTATTCATAGCAAGTAGTTGCATTCTTTTTATTCTTTAATTTTTGTTTAATGAACTTTTTAAATTTCATTGTGTGGAGTTCAAGTTTACCATCACTTGAGCTTATGCTCAAGTGGTCTTCGATTGTTCTTAGTCCAAAATCCTTCTTGTCCTTTGGAAGGTGGTTCTCAAGTTCTTCATGTGCATTGCACATCATTTCATAGGTCATTAAAAATCCTATTAGTTATTCGAGTGAAAAGTTGTTTAGGTTTTTAGCCTCTTGTATGGTAGTTACTTTTGAATCCCAATCTTTAGAAAGAGAACGTAAAATTTTGTTTACAAGTTCAAAATCCGAAAAATTTTTACCAAGTGATTTTAAACTATTGATGACATCTGTAAAATGGATGTGCATGTCTCCAATAGTATCGCTTGGTTTCATTTGAAATAGTTCAAAATCATGAATCAAAAAGTTGATTTTTGAATCTTTAACTTTGCTAGTGCCTTCATGTGTGATTTTGAGAGAATGCCAAATTTTGAAAGTCATTTCGCACATAGAAATTCGATTAAACTCATTTTTGTCGAAGGCGCAAAATAAGACATTCATAGCCTTTGCATTTAGGAAAATAAGTCTTCTTCTCCAAATCATTTCAATGGTTCATTGGAAGAGAAGACCTTTGAAAATCAAATTCGACTATGTGCCATAAATTAAGATTCAAAGAAAGCAAGAGAACTCTCATTCGAGTTTTCCAATAAGTGTTGTCCGTCTCATTGAAAAAGGGAGGACAAATGAGAGAAAGTCCCTTTTGAAAGCCAAAATGAGCCATTTCTCTTGGGTGTTAAACCAAATGAGAAATATGAGGCTCTGATACCAATTGTTAGGAACGGGGTCGGCACTAAGAGGGGGGTGAATTAGTGTAGCGGTAAAATAATGTCGATTTAAAAACTTCGTTGCAATAAAAATGGTTTCATAAAGATGTTAACTTGAAATTGTACGGAAACATAGTGAAGGAGGAATTCAATTTGCAATAAAGATAAATAACAAGAAGTAACTACAAACCAGATTTTAGAGTGGTTTAGTCATCATGACCTACATCCACTTCGTCGATTCCTCTTCCGTCGAGGTCACCGGCATCCACTATCGATCTTCCTTTAATAGGCGAAGATCAACCTCCTTTTTACACCCCTCTTCTCCTTTTATAGGGTTTAGGAGACAACCCTTACAAGCACACACTCCTCCTAAACAGAATTCTAAACTTAGACTATAGGTGGAGATTTCTCTAGTGATTGCAATAGTGTTTTCTCACTATTAAATACTCTGTGCTTGTGTATTTTAACCAAAGATGAGAGGGGTATTTAGAGGCTTTAAGTTGATACAAACTTGGAGCCTAAAAATATCTCATCCTGGGTTTCCTAGGTCCAGGCGGTACCACCGCTAGTGTTAGTCTGACACTGAGACTGCACTAGGCGGTACCACCGCCCAATCTAGCAGTACCACCACCTGACACTGGGTGGTACCACTGCCCAAATTGGCAGTAGCACTGCCTATAGCCTCTCAGAGGCTGTGTCTGGGCAGTACCACCACCTGACACTAGGTGGTACCATTGCCCAAATTGGCAGTAGCACTACCTATAGCCTCTCAAAGGCTGTGTCTAGGCAGTACCACCACCCAGACCGACGGTACCCCCGCCTAACATAGTCTCAGAGATTGTGCCACGATGGTGTCACCTCTTGGGGCACTGTTCGGGCCTTTTCATTAGGCCCAACATAGTTCTTACATAGGCCCAACTAGCCCATAATTGGGTTGACTCAATTCCAAACCCAATTACGTGCTAAATACAAAATCTAAGATATACTTAAGCTAAACAAGTCCGTAAGTCTTGGTTTCTTCTAGCGATCTTCCGGCGAACTTCCGATGATTTCTCGACAATGTTCTAGCGGACTCTCGGCAAACTCCTGGACTTCACAACGATCTTCTTAGTGAGTTCCGATGAGCTTCTCTAGCTAGCCCCGAGACTTCTTGGCTGGTTCCGATATAACTTTTGACGAACGTTCGGACTTCCGACGAACTCTCGAATTCCCAACGAAATCGCTCATTGACTCCGGGACTTCATTTTGCTTCTTGCCTTGCTATTTTAGTTACTCCTACACATGTAAAACATACTTCAATCTAGACAATTATTACTAAGCTTGAATCATGGTGTTTGGCATGTCATTGGTCCATCGACACTTCATCTGATTCTTCGGCGCATCATCCTCTCTCGTGGCCTATTGTGCAATCAGCCAGTTGACTCTACAACTCCAATATCCTTGGTGTAATATATGCTCTTCTTGGTCTGATGCCTGAATCCATGGCCCGAAGCCTTATGTCAATACGTCGATCGATCCTCCGGCTCGACGTCTAATTTTTTGACATGTTCCTCCGGCCCAACATGATTCTTCCTGCTTTAATTATTTCATCCTGATCGAAACATCCTACGTCACTTAGAACACATATTAAATTATAAAATAATTATCAATTGGTTTCATCATCAAAATATGAGATTTAGCAAGAGATTCATAAAAATGATACAAATAGATTCTTCAATATCCCTTTTTGAAAACTTGATAAAGTAGGGATTGAGAAATTTTAAAAAAAAATGCTTTCCTCTTTTTTGTTTTAACTTAAGTGATTTAATTTTATACAAGCATGCTTTTATCTTTTATACCAAACAAAAATATACATCATCGTTTAAAAGCAAAGTTCATCACGACAAGATCAATAAACTATACATCACAGAGATCATCATATATAATTTCAAAATATAAACTCATTAAGATGATTTCAAATCATCATTACATTATTTCATTAAGCATGATTTCATAAAGCATTTTTAATCAAAATCATTTTGTTTATTGTTGTAATTCATTTACCTTCTTTACATCAATGATTCAATTATATCATGTGATATACAAATCATAAATACAAAGAAATCATCATGAAAGATATAAGATCAAAGGTGTAACACGTAATTCCAAAACATAAGATTTCAAATCATTATGCATCATTAAATCTACAAAATAATCATTTTCAATTAAAATAAGAAATCATCAAGATACATATTATTTCTTCTTAAAAACATACATAGGATTAATCATTAGATTTAAATCCAACATTTTATTCCTTTATCATAAAACATGTAATTTTCATGATCATTTTTTCAAAATAAAAAGAAGCATAATATAACCTTTTTATAATTTTTATTTTTTATTTTTTATACTAATTAATTTAAAAATAACTCATGAAGAAGCATCAAGTAATTTTGAAATAAGGCAAAGGGCTTTTGGTTACCTTGTCGTCGAAAACTGTTAAGGCATAGTTTGCCACCTCGCCTTTGTTGGTTTGTTCTTCATCTTGAAATAAACTTGATTCGTCCCAAGCCACCTTGAGTGTTTTCTTCTTCTTTTGTAACTTATTCTTTTTGAGTTCATTTTTGTTCTTCGATTTTTGTTTTAAGAATTTTTTAAGTTTTATTGTGAGGAGTTCAAGGTCATCATCATCATCACTTGAGTCATTATTCAAGTGGTATTCTATTGTTCGAAGTGCCAAATCCTTTCTATTCTTTGGAAAGTAGTTCTCAAGCTCTTCATGAGCCACATAGGTCATTTCGTAGGTCATAAAAGACCCGATAAGTTCTTTAATTGAAAAGTATTCAAATCCTTAGCCTCTTGAATGACTGTTACTTTAGAGTCCCAATTATTAGAAAGAGATCATAAAACTTTACTCACAAGTTCAAGATTAGAAAACTTTTACCAAGAGCTTTTAGACTATTGATGACATCCGTAAAATGAGTATATATGTCTCCAATAATCTCACTTGGTTTTATTCAAAATAGTCTAAAATCATGCATCAAAATATTTATTTTAGAGTTTTTAACTCTATTGGTCCCTTCGTGTGTGATTTCAAGAGTGTGCCATATCTCAAAAGCCATTGCACAAGTCGAAATACAATTAAACTCGTTATTATCCAAAGCGTAAAATAAAGCATTCATAGCTTTTACATTTAAAGAGAAAGTCTTTTGTTCCAAATCATTCCAATCATTCATTGGAAGAGAAGACTTTTGAAATCCATTTTCAATAATATTCCATAAATCAAGATTCAACGAAAGCAAGAAAACTCTCATCCGAGTTTTCCAATAAGTGTAGTCTATCCCATTGAACATAGGAGGACAAATAATAGAAAAACCCTCTTGAAATATGAAAAGAGCAATTTCTCTTAGGTGTTAAACCAAATAAGAAATAACATAGCTCTAATACTAACTGTTAGGAATGAGTTGGCATTAAGAGGGGGGTGAATTAGTGCAATGGTAAAAACGTCAATTTTGAAAACCTTTCATTCGATAAAAAACAGTTTCGACTCAAATCGTTTGTTTTACTTTGAATAAGTAGAGAAGAAAATGTGGGGCAGTTTGCAATGCAGTAAAGTTGAATGCAGTAAAGATAATTTGTAGTAAGGAAAGAACACACTGGAATTTATAGTGGTTCAGTTGTCGTGATCTATATCCACTCCACCGATTCTCCTTCTATTGAGGCCACTAGCATCCACTAACGATCTTATTTCAATGGGCGAAGATCAACTACCTTTTTACAATTGTCTTATCCTTTTCATAGGTTTAGAAGGCAACCTTTACACCCCCTTTACTCCTTTTTAAAACTATACTAACACTTAGAGCTTTTAGAGGAGTTCTCATAAGATTACAATAGAGTTTTTCTACTTTTTTCACTCAATTCTTATGTATGTTAACCAAGGATGAGAGGGGTATTTATAAGCCTCAAGTGGATTCAAACTTGGAGCCAAAAAATATCTCATCCTTGGTTTTCATGGTACTAGCGGTACCACCGCTTGTGCTGGCAGTACCACCGCTAGTGCTTTCTAACATTGGGGGGTACCACAGCCTAGTCTAGTGGTACCACCACCCAGATTGGTGGTACCATTGCTTGACACTGACATTGGGCGGTACCACCATATGACATAGTCTCAGAGACTATGTCACCGACGGTGCCACCTGTTTGGTCATTGTTTGTGCCTTTAACTTAGCCCAACACAGTCAATACATGGGCCTAATTGGCCCCTAATTGGGTTGGCCCAATTCCAATCTTAATTATGTGCTAGCTGTTAGGATCGAGAGCACAAAGAGGGGGGGGGGGGGGGTGAATTAGTGCAGCGGAAATCTTACAGCAATTTAAAAATGAAAGCTGCGTTCATCCGATAAAAAACGATTTCGATATAAAAGCAGAATCACAGTGCAGTTTACGTCTAAGCGCAGTTTGCGTCTAAGTGCAGTTTGCGTCTAAACACAGTTTGCGTCTAAGCACAGTTTGCGTCTAAGCGCAGTTTGCGTCTAAGCGCAGTTTTACGTCCAAACGCAGTTTTACGTCTAAACGCAGTTTTACGTCTAAACGCAGTTTTGCCTCTTAAACGCAGTTTTACGTCTAAACGCAGTTTTACGTCTAAACGTAGTTTTGCGTCTAAACGCAGTTTTGCGTCTAAACGCAGTTTTACGTCTAAACGTAGTTTTACGTCTAAACGCAGTTTTGCGTCTAAACGCAGTTTTACGTCTAAACGTAATTTTACGTCTAAATGTAGTTTTGCGTCTAAAAGCAGTTTTGAACCTTGAAAAGCATTTTACGTAGAAAGCAATTTGCAGTTATAAATGGAATCCGAATGTAAGCGTAAGCTGCAGTGTGAAGTTCGTACGAAAACACGATTTACATTTGAATGCAGATTCTGAAAGATCAGAGCTTAGAAACTTGTTCGTAAAGGCGCAGAGGGCAGTAGCAATGTAGGAGGTTTGCAGTAATGATAAAGTGCTCAAAGTAAAAGCAAACCAGAGATTTAGAGTGGTTCGGTCAGTCTTGACCTACTCCACTTTTGGCTTCCTCCTCCGACGAGGTCACCGACGTCAACTAGCTGCCTTCCTTCAATGGGCGAAGGCTAACTGCCCTTTTACAGTTTCTCTCCTTTTGACAGGCTCAGGAGACAACCTTTACAGATCCTTTCTCTCCTCTCTTTACAACTCAAGACTTGAAGAACAGAAGGAGGAGAACTTTAGGACTTTACACAAATTTGAGCTCTTAGAATCACTGAAAAGATCAAGAATTCGGTGTGGATCTGTATCCTTTCAGTGTTGAATGGGTGGGGTATTTATAGGCCCCAACCCAATTCAATTTTGGAGCTCAAAATGATCAAATCGATCAAATCCCAGAATTTCGGGATCAGGCGGTTGCACCTCTTGACTGGAGAGGTGGCACCGCCTGGCAGAGCTCGACGACTGAGCTCAGGCGATTGCACCTCTCTGCCAGAGCTCGAAGACTGAGCTCGATGGTTGCACCGCCTGGCAGAGCTCGAAGACTGAGCTCGGTGGTTGCACCGCCTGGCAGAGCTCGAAGTCTGAGCTCGGTGGTTGCATCACTTGGCAGAGCTCGAAACTTAGCTCAGGCTGATGCACCTCTCTGCTAGAGCTCGAAGACTGAGCTCGGTGGTTGCACCGCCTGGCAGAGCTCAAAGTCTGAGCTCGGTGGTTGCTCCGCCTGGCAGAGCTCGAAACTTGAGCTCTGGCGGTGCTACCTCTTGACAGAGGAGGTTGCACCGCCCAGTCTAGCTCGAAGACTGAGCTCTGGGCGGTTGCACCGCCTGGCTGGGGCGGTTGCACCGCCCAGTCTAGCTGGGAGACGCAGCCCTGGCGGTTGCACCTCCTGGCCTGGGCGGTTGCACCGCCTGGTGCAATCAGGGTCCGAATGGTTCGCTCCATTCGGCCCAATTTGAATCTTTTCAGGGGCCCAATTGCCCCAAGATTAAGCTAATGGGATCACCTCCCATTTTCAAGCTTAATCATCGTGCTAACTACGATTAACTCTAAGACAACTTCTGCAGCTTTGCTCCGATGCGTCAATCGCTTCTTCCGGCGAGTTTCCGGCGAACTTCCGTCGATCATCCGATAAACCCTCGGTGATCCTTCTGCGGACATCCGGCATACTCTTGGACTTTGCGACGATCCACTTGGCGAGTTCCGACGAGCTTCGCTTGGCAAGCTTTTGGACTTCTCGGATCTGTTCTCGCTGAACCTCCGACGACCGTCCGAACTTCCGTCGAACTCTCGATCTCCCAACGTGATCATGATCTTGACTCCGGCGCAACACCTGCTGCTTGTCTTACTCTCATCATAGTTAATCCTGCACACTTATCTCAACACATAGATTAGATAACAAATGACAATTGACTTCATCATCAAAATCCGAGATTCAACAATCTCCCCCTTTTTGATGATGACAATCAATGGATAATGGAGTTATCCTTAACTCCCCTTATCTATATGCCATAGTTGAGATAAGTCAACCTTGAATTCAAGACCTAAGAATTCAAGTGATGTATTGATAAGTTAGATCAGTTAAACTTATCAATGCTCCCATCATGATACCCATCATGATGTATCTCTTCAAGAATGATGTCAAGGCATGACATACATCATCAAGTTTGTATGATAGTGTTTGTAACTATTCATCATGTAATCATATAACGCTGCGAAGGATTATTACATGATGCACACATTTGAGATTTTCTAGCAAGTTTGCATTTACTTCACAAGATAGAATATCAAATCAAGACATGATGCAAACTATAGCACATGTTCACATATCTCTTGGTGATGCAAGGATGGCATAACTATAACATCGTTTATAGCATCACTCAAGTATTTGCAACTATGACATAGACATGATTATGGTAGTTCAGCTATGACATAGTGTTTATCAATTCTTATATTTCTCCCCCTTTGTCATCAACAAAAAGCATGATAGCATTATCAAGCACATAAAGGAAGTCATATAATACTTTGAATATCACTTTATTGTTTGTTGCTTGAAGGAGGAAAGTCATTTTTCAAAAAGTTTTCATAAGAGTGTATAGGAAAATCCCATTTTTAGCATTCAAACCGAAAAATGAACTTTTTACATGCATTTGGCTAAAAATATTTGTCACATAATTTGCTACATATTTGATCAAGCGATATCAAGGCAAGTAATAACATCCGAAAAATAGTTTTAACTAGTTTAAGTATTCGGACACATCAACATTCCTAATTCTCTTCTTATGTAATCAAATTGTTCTTCACAAAGGGGTTTTGTGAAGATATCAGCTAGTTGATGTTTGGTATTAATAAACTCTATGGTTACATCATGATTAGTGACATGATCTCGTATAAAGTGATGTCTAATATCAATGTGTTTTGTTCTTGAGTGTTAAGCTTTTGATGTAGTAACACAACTACTTCAAGTGCAGCATTCCATCATATTGCATAGCAAGATTTTTATTTTAGCAAGTGTAGCATTGCATCACATGGTAAGATATCAGCTCGTACGATGCAAATTTTTGTTTGATATCTTGATACAGGGCATGATAGCAATCATATTAGTAATAGCAACCATATCAATGTCATACTGCTGACTTATCAACTACATTGGTATGTTGCTTCATATTTTTCAAGGCATAGGCTTTTAAACCTTTTTAGTTTCAGTGCAAAATCCGAGATAAACAACAAGAGATGTTTGCAAATATGCTTACACAAACAAAGATAACCATATCAGGGTAACATATGTACAGCATATCAGGCAACCATAAAAACAAAGTCCTTCATGAATAACATAAGGAGTTTACAACATGTCATATCAAAAACAGCAGATGTTCATACAAGCTCATTCATGAGGTGGAAGATTAAAGTGCCTAAGTAAAGAGTCAAATTGTCGATGGATTTGCTGCAGCTCGGTTAGGATTTGATCTTGTCGAAGTTCAAGCCGTTCTTGTCTTTGTTCAAATCGGTCCATCCGAATCCCGATATCTTCGATGGATGATGTGTGAGTTTGCTCAACCGGATGTGTTTCCTCAAAGGGACAGATCGGAGGAGATTGGGTACTCCTAAAGACTGGGGTTTCCGGCTCTGGTTCAGGTTCAGGCTGAGGGGGATCAGTTCTTCTAGGCATTCTAACCCAGTTACCGTTTCTATAGTGACATCTTAGTCGGTGAAGTAGATTTTTGTTTATTATGCTGAATCTATCTACTTTCATTACTTCTTCTTCTAGTGGTATTTGAATGTCGTAAGCTTTCATTATTCTAGTAATTATTCCACCATATGGGAGCATCATATCTTTCTTAGATAATTCTAACATGTTTTGTTGGATCAGATAGCCAAGACAAATGTCACATCCTTTCATGATTAGGTACATAATTCCTAATTCTAATTGACTCACTTCATCATCTATTTGCATGTTGTTGTAAAATAATCTAACTAGTCTAGGATAAATGGGTTCGTTGATCTGCAAGATTGGAAGTAGATTTAGGTTTGCAAACCATTGGATAGTCTCTACATCTCTTAGTTCATTCAGATCTACGTATTTTCCCTTATTGATGCTTCTTAGTTCGAAGGAGAGAAATTTTTCAGCATGGTTTTTGGAATCAAAAAGAGTGAGATCAAACTCTTCTACTAATCTCCTCTTTCCCTTATCCCTTGAGGATCTTCTAGAACCCATAGCTACTGCTGTTTAAAGTGATAAAGATGAACAAGAGTGAACAAAACAGAATTTTAGAGGTTCTTAGAGAATACCTTAGTGAAGTCTTCAAAATAGGGAGAGATTCTTGATGTTTTGCTCCGAAATGGGAGGTATTTGGGAGGCTAAATGGAGTGAAATGAGGATGGAGGAGGCTTGGAGGAGTGGAGAATGAAGGGGAAGTGAGTTGGGGTCGGTTTCACCGCCGGCCCTAGTGAGGGTTTAAAAGGGCAGAGTTGCGGGCGGTTGCACCTCTGGCTGGAGCGGTGCAACCGCTGGCAACTCGTGATGGCTGGAGGTGCCACCGCTGGCTAGAGAGGTGCCACCGCTTGTAGGTAGTGAAAATTGTAATTTGATCAGGTAGGTTTTGTTTTGAGGAGAGTTTTGATTCATAGCAATTAACGTTGCTTACATGATTACGTGTGTGTTTTGTTTCAAGGCACAATCGCTTATACGATCAAGATAGAACTTTTTACATGCATACTCCTAATGTCATACATGTGTTTGTGATTTGAAAAGTCACATTAGGTTGTATCCAATTTGCTTTTGTGATTTCATAATTACCACTTGTTGTTGTATCCAAATTTCGTTTGGGTCGTGACTATTGAGAATCAAGGAGCAGAACATTAATTCTTGCTCCAGCCTAAGGTTTTAACTTTTTTTTTTTTTTTTATAGGAATGGATGGTTTTTAGGTACCCATTTGCTTTTGGGTTCCTCACAAATAGATCTACATTTTTTATCATGTTGCATAGAATTTGTCATGGTTCCTTTAGGAACCCAAATCAATTTGTTTGGACTCAATTTCCTGAATGGACAATAATGTGTCCTGTGTCCAAACTTGCAACAAAAGTTGCATTTGCTTCTAACATGTAAGATGGGGCCTTTTACAAAGGTAGTTGGATTTTGGTGAGGACTCCTCACAAATCCAATCCCACTTCTTTTGGGAGCATGACCCTTGTTTGTAAGGATCATGTTTAATGACTTGCTACCAATCTCGAATTTCTTCAAGGTGTCCTTAAGTAGCAAGTTTTCTTTTTGACAGGTTTCTAGATCATGACATTTTATACATGAATTTAAACTATCATGATATTCGATTTTTAACTTATTGAAATCACAAGTAAGACTATCATGTACTTTTTTTAGCAATTTGTATTTTCTATTTATAACTTTGCATTCATCAAATAAATCATGGAAGGCATTTAATAATTCATCGAAAGATAAATCAGCATCTAATAAATCCGTTACCTCCTCTCCGATGGCCATTAAGGCGTAATGAGCAACTTGCTCGGTGTTGGACTCCTCTTCTTCAGATGCGCTCGAGTCATCCCATGTTGCTTGAAGAGCCTTCTTCTTTGATGTTCTTCTTTTGACTTGGGGACAATCATTCTTGTAGTGTCCCGGCTTTTTACATTCGTAGCAGATCACTTGGTCCTTCTTGGGTTCAGGTTTATTTTTCACATCATTTTTAAACTTGTTTCTTTTGAAGAATTTCTTAAACTTTTTTGTCAAAAGTGCTAAGTCATCATCATAGTCCTCATCACTTGAGTTTTCTCTCAAGTGGCATTCAGAAGTTTTAAGTGCCATATCCTTCCTGTTCTTTGGAAGGATGTCTTCTTGCTCTTCATGAGCTTTGCAAGTCATTTCGTAGGTCATTAATGACCCGATTAGTTCTTCAAGAGGGAAGTTGCGCAGATCTTTTGCCTCTTGAATAGCAGTGACTTTAGGATCCCAACTTTTAGGAAGGGATCTTAGTATTTTATTTACGAGTTCAAAATCCGAAAAACTTTTTCCGAGTCCTTTTAGACCGTTGACGACATCCGTGAAACGGGTAAACATGTCGCCAATGGTTTCACTCGGTTTCATTCGGAAAAGTTCAAAAGAATGCAGCAGCAGATTGATTTTTGATTCTTTCACTCTACTTGTGCCCTTGTGGGTCACTTCAAGTGTATGCCAAATATCAAATGCAGTTTTGCAAGTTGAAACACGATTAAACTCATTTTTATCAAGTGCGCAAAATAAGGCATTCATAGCCTTTGCATTAAGAGCGAAAGCCTTCTTTTCCAACTCATTCCAATCGATCATTGGAAGAGAAGACTTTGAAAATCTGTTTTCAACAAGGTTCCACAGTTCAAAATCCATAGAAATAAGAAAGATCCTCATTCGGGTCTTCCAGTAGGTGTAGTCCGTTCCACTGAACATGGGTGGACGTGTAATAGAATGCCCCTCTTGGTTTCCGGCGTATGCCATCTCTCTTGGGTTTTAATCCTTTAGAGAGTTAATCTCGCTCTGATACCAATTGTTAGGATCGAGAGCACTAAGAGGGGGGGGGGGTGAATTAGTGCAGCGGAAATCTTACAGCAATTTAAAAACGAAAGCTGCGTTCATCCGATAAAAAACGATTTCGATATAAAAGCAGAATCACAGTGCAGTTTGCGTCTAAGCGTAGTTTGCGTCTAAGCGCAGTTTGCGTCTAAACACAGTTTGCGTCTAAGCGCAGTTTGCGTCTAAGCGCAATTTGCTTCAAAGCACAGTTTGCGTCTAAGCGTAGTTTGCGTCTATACGCAGTTATACGTCCAAACGCAGTTTTACGTCTAAACGCAGTTTTACGTCTAAACGCAGTTTTAGGTCTTAAATGCAGTTTTACGTCTAAACACAGTTTTGCGTCTAAACGCAGCTTTACGTCTAAACGCAGTTTTACGTCTAAACGTAGTTTTACGTCTAAACGCAGTTTTGCGTCTAAACGCAGTTTTACGTCTAAACGTAATTTTACGTCTAAATGTAGTTTTGCGTCTAAAAGCAGTTTTGAACCTTGAAAAGTGTTTTACGTAGAAAGCAATTTGCAGTTATAAATGGAATCCGAATGTAAGCGTAAGATGCAGTGTGAAGATCGTACGAAAACACGATTTACGTTTGAATGCAGATTCTGAAAGATCAGAGCTTAGAAACTTGTTCGTAAAGGCGCAGAGGGCAGTAGCAATGTATGAGGTTTGCAGTAATGATAAAGTGCTCAAAGTAAAAGCAAACCAGAGATTTAGAGTGGTTCGGTCAGTCTTGACCTACTCCACTTTTGGCTTCCTCCTCCGACGAGGTCACCAACGTCAACTAGCTGCCTTCCTTCAATGGGCGAAGGCTAACTGCCCTTTTACAGTTTCTCTCCTTTTGACAAGCTCAGGAGACAACCTTTACAGATCCTTTCTCTCCTCTCTTTACAACTCAAGACTTGAAGAACAGAAGGAGGAGAACTTTAGGACTTTACACAAATTTGAGCTCTTAGAATCACTGAAAAGATCAAGAATTCGGTGTGGATCTGTATCCTTTCAGTGTTGAATGGGTGGGGTATTTATAGGCCCCAACCCAATTCAATTTTGGAGCTCAAAACGATCAAATCGATCAAATCCCAGAATTCCGGGATCAGGCGGTTGCACCTCTTGACTGGAGAGGTGGCACCGCCTGGCAGAGCTCGACGACTGAGCTCAGACGATTGCACCTCTCTGCCAGAGCTCGAAGACTGAGCTCGATGGTTGCACCGCCTGGCAGAGCTTGAAGACTGAGCTCGGTGGTTGCACCGCCTGGCAGAGCTCGAAGTCTGAGCTCGGTGGTTGCATCACTTGGCAGAGCTCGAAACTGAGCTCAGGCTGATGCACCTCTCTACCAGAGCTCGAAGACTGAGCTCGGTGGTTGCACCGCCTGGCAGAGCTCGAAGACTGAGCTCGGTGGTTGCACCGCCTGGTAGAGCTCGAAGTCTGAGCTCGGTGGTTGCTCCGCCTGGCAGAGCTCGAAACTTGAGCTCTGGCAGTGCTACCTCTTGACAGAGGAGGTTGCACCGCCCAGTCTAGCTCGAAGACTGAGCTCTGGGCGGTTGCACCGCCTGGCTGGGCCGGTTGCACCGCCCAGTCTAGCTGGGAGACGCAGCCCTGGCGGTTGCACCTCCTGGCCTGGGCGGTTGCACCGCCTGGTGCAATCAGGGTCCGAATGGTTCGCTCCATTCGGCCCAATTTGAATCTTTTCAGGGGCCCAATTGCCCCAAGATTAAGCTAATGGGATCACCTCCCATTTTCAAGCTTAATCATCGTGCTAACTACGATTAACTCTAAGACAACTTCTGCAGCTTTGCTCCGATGCGTTAATCGCTTCTTCCGGCGAGTTTCCGGCGAACTTCCGTCGATCATCCGATAAACCCTCGGTGATCCTTCTGCGGACATCCGACATACTCCTGGACTTTGCGACGATCCACTTGGCGAGTTCCGACGAGCTTCGCTTGGCAAGCTTCTGGACTTCTCGGATCTGTTCTCGCTGAACCTCCGACGACCGTCCGAACTTCTATCGAACTCTCGAACTCCCAACGTGATCATGATCTTGACTCTGGCGCAACACCTGCTGCTTGTCTTACTCTCATCGTAGTTAATCCTGCACACTTATCTCAACACATAGATTAGATAACAAATGACAATTGACTTCATCATCAAAATCCGAGATTCAACACTAGCTACAAAATTTAAGGCATACACTATGCGGATATGATCTGGTTATTCTATGTTTCTTCCGGCGAGCTTCCGGCAATCTTCCGGTGAACTTCCGATGATCTCTCGGCAATGTTCTTGTGGACTCCCGGTAAGCTCCTAGACTTCATAATGATCTTCTTGGTGATTTCCGATGAGCTTCTTCGGCAAGCTCCTGGACTTCTTGGCCAATTCTGGCAGAGCTTCCAATGAACGTCCGGACTTCCGATGAACTCTCGAAGTCCCAACGACATCTCGTTCTTGACTTTGGGACTTCATTTTGCCTTATGCCTTGATCACTATCGTAGTTAATCCTACACAAATAAAACCTACTTCAATCTAGACAATTATTATAAAGCTTGAATAATGTTGCCTAGCATATCATTGGTTCATCGACGCTTCGTCTGATTCTTTGGCGCATCGTCCTATCTTGCGGCCTATTGCCCAATCGGCCAATTGACCTCTGCAATTCCGATTTCCTTAGTGTATTTTCCGCTCTTCTTGGCCCGATGTCCGAACTCATGGCCCGAAGCCTTTTGCTGATATGTCGACCCATCCTTTGGCTCGATATCTAATCTTTTGACATGTTCCACTCCGGCCCAATATGATTCTTCCTGCTTTTAATTGTCTCTCCCTAATTGAAGGCTAGTGGCTAAAGGGTATCGTTAAAGTCAAGGTGTTGACATTGACGAAACCTTCTCACCCGTAGTCATGCTAAAATCCATCCGAATTTTATTGGCTATTGCAACACACTATGATTACGAGATCTAGCAGATGGACGTAAAAACTGCATCCTTCAATGGCAACCTCGAGGAGGAGGTGTATAGATATAGTTTGAGGGATTCATGTCCAAGTACTACCTAGATAAGGTGCGTTGGTTACTTAGGTCAATTTATGGACTAAAGCAAGCTTTCCGAAGTTAGAAATAAGATTTGACAAGGTAATCATATCTTATGACTTCATTAAGATCAAAGATGAATCTTGTGTGTACAGGAAGGTAAGTGGGAGCGCAATCACCTTCTTAGTGTTATATGTGGATGATATCCTAATCATTGGGAATGATGTAGGAATGCTATCTATAGTAAAGACTTAGTTATCTAGACACTTCTCCATGAAGGACATAGGGGAAGCATCCTATATCTTAGGGATTCGGATCTATAGAGATAGATCCAAGAGGATGCTTGGCTTGTCCCAATCCAAATACATAGATACCATTGTCAAAAGGTTTGGCATAGAAAATTCCAAGAGAAGTCTCATATTGATGTGACATGGGATATCGCTTTGTAGGAGTATGTCCCCAAAAACTCTTGAAGAAAGGGCGAAAATGGATAGAATACACTATGCCTTTGCATTAGGGTCTATAATATATGCCATGCAATGTACTAGGCCTGATATAGCGTATGCTCAAATGAGGGAACCCGAGTCTCATCAAAAGTATTCTGAGGAGGTTTGACCTACTTAGAGAGATCGTGACCCGAGGAGATGTAGTAGTGGAAAGAGTTCCATCCAAAGATAATATCATAGATCCACTAACAAAGCCATTATCTCATATTGTCTTCGAGTGTCACAAGAGTCTGATAGGCATCAAACACAAAGGAAATTTGCTTTAGGTCATGTGGGAGATTGCTAGTCATAGGTACCCTACAAGCCAATCACTTGAGTGATGGCACATGTGACTTGACACGCAATCTTTTTGCTTATTATATTTTGGTATTTTATCAATTTATATTGATTGTTGCATATACATATATTATGATGTCCATGGATCTGTGCAATAGGAATCGGATCGTGATGAGATCACGATAATAAGATCGATTTCACTTTAAATATAGATCCTAAATAATCATGGTCATAGGTTACTTGAGAGAGACATTGAGATAACCGGACATATTGGTGTGATGTATACCTGTCCATATAATGGATGCAGTTGATCTCAAAGCTGCTTATGTGGGGACACTAGGAATACAAAATAGGTGCTCATTAGAGAATGAGTTCACTAATAGATCTGCTTACGAAATGTTGGATGGTTGATGATGTCTTATTGTCATACAGCAATTTCGTTGTCTCAGTGGTATATCTAGTCCTTAGACTTGAGACACCAAGAATGTCCTGTATGAATACTCTATTCTTTGATACCGAACTTATAGGTCTGGAGGTTCCAGATCTAGCACAATCGGTCATTGAGAGTGGTATCCAATCTTATTACGACTATTGAGTATCGATAGAGGATCCTCCACTCTCAGTGTCATGAGGGGAATATCCCATGTGTTTTTGCTCAAACAAGTCCCTAGCTAGGGTCATTCGGATTGAGATAGAAAGAATTCTCTGGGAGAATCCGATTAGAGCGAGACTCGAGCAAAAACCATATAGGTCCAGCAGCATCATGCACTTATAGGAAAATCTAGAGGGTGACATCACATGTGCAGCAAAAGAACATTAAAAATAAAATCTCAAATTTCCTAAAGATGTGTTTGTTATAGTGCGAAGATTTTTGCGCAAAATCCATGAATCATAAACCTAGGTATATGAAAAATTGTATTACATAGGGAGATAGTATTGTTAGGAACGAGTTAGCACTAAGAAGGGGTGTGAATTAGTGCAGCGGTAAAATTCACGTCAGTTCTGAAAATCTCTTCGTTTCGTACGATAAAAACTGATTTAAAAAACTTGAAAGCATATATGAGTGTAGGCGTAGTAAGAAGTTAAGGAGGTTTGCAGTAAGATAAATTGCACAAAAGAAAAGGCAAACTAGATTTTTATAGTGGTTCGGTCATCGTGACCTACATTCACTTTGTCAATTCCTCTTCCGTCAAGGCCACCGGCATCCACTATCGATCTTCCTTTAATAGGCAAAGATCAACCTCCTTCTTACACCCCTCTTCTCCTTTTCATAGGTGTAGAAGATAACCTTTACAAGCACTCACTCCTCTCTCAAACTATTCTAACACTTAGACTAGAAGAGGAGGATTCTCACAAGAGATTCCAATAGCATTTTTCCCTTTTTAAATTCTCTGTGATTATGTATCTTAACCAGGGATGAGAGGGGTATTTATAGGCCTCAAGTTCATTCAAACTTCGAGCCTAAAGTTATCCCATCCTAGGTTTCTAGGGTACGGGCAATAACACCGCCTATGTCAGTTTAACATAGACGTTGCACTGGGCGGTACCACCGCCTGACAGGGGTGGTGCCACCACCTGGCACCCTGCCACTAGGCAGTACCACCACCCAGAATTTCAGGGGTGCTGTTCCCCAAGCGTTGCCATCGCCGGTTAGGCTTTCAACATCCGAGTTGAGCCTTGAATCTGACCTAAACCAGCCCAACTTTAGGCCTAGTTGGCCCCTAATAGAGTTGATGGGATTACCTCCCAATTCCAACTCTAATTATTTGCTAACTATGATTCCTAAGACAAATTCTAAGTAAAATAAATCTAGTTTCTTCTGGTGAACTTCCGGCAATCTTCCGGCGAAATCTGACGATCTCTCGATAATGCTCCGGTGGACTCTCGGCAAGCTCTTGGACTTCACGATGATCTTCTTGGCAAGTTCCGACAAGCTTTTTTGGCAAGCTCTAGGACTTCTTGATCAATTCCGGTAGAACATCCGACGAACGTCCGGACTTCCGACGAACTCTCGAACTCCCAACAAAATCACGTTCTTGACTCCGGGACTTCATTTTACTTTATGCCTTGCTATCATAGTTAATCCTACATACATAAAAATACACGTCGATCTAGACAATTATTACTAAGCATGAATCATGTCATTCGGCATGTCATTGGTCCATCGACGCTTCATCCGATTCTTCGACGCATTGTTTTCTCTTGTGGCCTATTGTTCAATCGGCCAGTTGACCTCTACAATTCCGATATCCTTGGTGCAATATCCACTCTTATTGGCTTGATGCCCGAAACCATGGCCTGAAGCCTTCTGTCGATACATCGATCGATCCTTTGGTGCGACGTCCAATCTTCTGACATGTTTCTTCGACCAAACATGATTCTTCCTGCTTTAAACATCTCTCCCTGATCTAAGCCTCCTGCATCACTTAAAACATAGATCAAATCATAAATACGAGATTCAACAATCTCCCCATTTTTTATGATGACAACCAATTGATGACGGAGTTAACCTTAACTCCCCCTATCAATATGCCATATTGATAGAACCTTGAATTCAAGTCTTTACAAATTTCATCATGATTATTTGCAATATGTCATCAAGCATAACATGATCATACAACTCCCCCTTTGTCATCAACAAAAAGGAGAAGTGTAACTTTCAAGTGTTTGGACATACATGTTCAGATCATTGCATAAAAAAACATAATATCAAGTTTTATAATCATGCAATTTGTAAGCTAGAAAATTTAGCAAGTTTTGCATCATGCAAGCTAGTAAATTTTTCATCACTTTACAATATGCATAATCACCAAATCATCATTAATTTTAAATATTTGCAAGATTGCAAATTATGCAAGTTTGCATTTTTGCTTCTTAAGATAGGCAATCTATCAATTTTTTGATGATGTTCAAGATAGCAAGCTCTTTCTTCTCTTTTGAGAAGTGTCATTTTTGCTTCCTTACAAAGTGTAAGCTAGCAAAATTTTACATTATTTTACAACATACAAGCTAGCAATTTGACAAGTTTTACTTCTCTTTGAAGTATGAAGGCTAGCAAGTTTTTGAAAAATAATACAAGATAACAAGCTAGCAAGATATAATGTTTTATATGAAGTAAGCTACATGAAGTACGTTAGCATATTCTCTTTAGATGTGCTAGCAAGTAAGCAAGTTTTTCTCCTTACA
The DNA here is from genome assembly GCF_036884655.1 of Musa acuminata AAA Group. Lineage (NCBI taxonomy): Eukaryota > Viridiplantae > Streptophyta > Magnoliopsida > Zingiberales > Musaceae > Musa > Musa acuminata. Next base: position 14,119,255 of record NC_088347.1, on the reverse strand, counting down.
ATTTGTGAGCTAGCAAACTTTACACATATGAAAGTTGGCAAGATTTTTGCATCTTTTTGAGATGAGCAAGCTTTTTGCTTCTTCTTGAAGTATGCAAGCTAGCAAAATTTTCTCCTCCTATGTTATTGTCAAATAGAAGGGAAGAATACAATGTTGTAATTCTTTTCCCTTTTTATCAATCTTCACATCATGACAAAGGTAAAGTATCAACCTTATTTCAATATGTTTGTGCATCATTATAGTTTCAATTTAAAATATGCACAATTTTAAAACTTTACATATCATCCTTACTATATGCATGATACTAAAAATAAATCAATCATCATATCATACATGATACTCATAAGCTAGCAAATTCATATCATTTTAGAGCATCAAAACAATATCATGAGTATTTCATACATTCATATCATTACATGAAGAATATCAGAAAGAATTAGATGATGAGATATATTTCAAGAATACAAGGAGTTATACAAAGCCAAAAAAATCATATCGTGAAGGATGAGATCATGTGAATACCAAAAGACATGATTCATTTTGAGAAATCTCCTCTTAAATATTCAAAGAGAAATCTTAAGAGATCAAATAATAAAATATATTTAAATGAAATTTTAAGTCATGAATTTTGAAAAAGATATTCTCTTTAGTAAATAATAAAAGGAAACGCAGAAGAAAAAGATTTCAATTCTTGTATAAGAAATCTTATGATTCATATAGAAAATCTCAAGTAATTTCAATAAACCAAGATCATGATTTTGATAAAACTCATTCAAATTCAAATTGTCAAAATCAACAAAATCTCAACATTTCTTGTAAGAGATTCAAAATGGCATAAATAATTTTATTGATCTCTTAGTGAAAAATCGATAAGGTAGGGATTGAGAAGTTTTCAAGAAAAATACTTGCCTCTTTTTGTTTCAACTTATTGTTTGATTTCATATATGCATGTTCTTTTCTTTTATGCCAAATCCATCCATCATTCATTAACACCAAAAAATAACTTTCAAAAGATCACAAAAATTATCATGCATAAGTTCGAAATATAAACCCTATAAGCATGCTTTCAAATCATCATTATATTTTCATTAAGACATTAAGCATGGTTTCGTTGAACATAATGTTGAATAATTCTTAAAGAAATCTAAACTTCTTTAGTTTCAATTTGTGTGATTGACTTTATATTAGCATGCCCAAATATTTGTTCTTATGTCAAAACCAAGCATCAACGTTTAAAAAGAAAAGATCAAAAGTCATCACGATAAAAAAGTGTAACACAATTCCAAAACATATGATTTCAAATCATTACTTCAAGTCCTCATGTATAAAAATCATCTAGTATGATACAAACATTTATTTTCAAAACATTCATCATGATAATGCATTTTTTCATCAAAATCATTTTGTTTGTTTAACATAAAACATGATTATTTTTAAAATCACTAGAAAGGTAAGCATGATCCAATTTTATTTTTGCATTTTCATTAAACATGCAATTAATATATATATTAAAAAAACTAATTTAAGAATAACTCATGAAAAGTGTTATGTAATTTTGAAATAAATTAAAGGAGTTTCATTTGAGTTGTTTACCTTATTGTCGAGAGTCACCAAAGCGAAGTTCGTCATTTATTCTTCATCAGTTTCCGCCTTATCTTTGGATGCACTCAATTTGTCCCAAGTCGCCTTCTTCTTCTTTTTAAGTTTATTTTTAATTTTTGAGTCTTGTTTTAAAAATTTCATGAGGAGTTCAAGTTCACCATCACTTGAGCTTATGCTCGAGTGGTCTTCAATTGTTCTAAGTCCGAAATCCTTCCTATTCTTTGGAAGGTGGTTCTCAAGTTCATTTTGTACCACATTAGTCATTTTGTAGGTCATTAAAGACCCGATATGTTCTTCGATCAAAAAAGTATTCAAATTATTTTATTCTTGAATAGCCATTACTTTTGATTTCAAATTTGTAGAAAGTGATCGTAAAACTTTACTAACAAGTTCAAAATTCGAAAAAGTTTTACCAAGAGATTTTAAATCATTGACGACATTTGTAAAATAGCTATATATGTTAATAATGGTTTCGCTTGACTTCATTCAAAATAGTTCAAAATCATGCTTCAAAAAGTTAATTTTTGAATCTTTAACTTTGCTAATGCCTTAATGTGTGATTTCAAGAGTATGCCAAATATCGTGTGCAGTTTCACAAATAGAAACATAATTATATTCATTTTTGTCTAAGGCACATAACAAAGCATTCATAGCTTTCACATTTAAAGAAAAAGTATTCTTCTCCAAATCATTCCGATGGTTCATTGGAAGAGAAGACCTTTGAAATCCATTTTCGATAATACTCCATAAATCGAGATTCAACGAAAGTAAGAAAACTCTCATTCGAGTTTTTCAATATGTGTAGTCTGTCCCATTTAATAAAGGAGGATGAATGAGAGAGTGACCCTCTTGAAAGCCGAAAAGAGCCATTTCTCTTGGGTGTTAAACCAAATGAGAAATGAGTCAGCACTAAGAGGAAGGGGGGGGGGGGGCGGGTGAATCAGTGCAGTAGTAAAAATCATGTCGGTTCTAAAAATCTCTTTGTTTCGTATGATAAAAACTAATTTCGGAAACTTGAAATCATATATGAGTGTAGGCATAGTAAAACCACAATAAGAAGGTAAGGAGGTTTGCAGTAAGATAAATTACACAAAAGTAAAGGCAAATCAATTTTTTATAGTAGTTTGGTCGTCGTAACCTACATCCACTCCACTGATTCCTCTTCCGTCGAGGCCACAAGCATCCACTATCGATCTTCCTTTAATAGGCGAAAATCAACCTCCTTTTTACACCCCTCTTCTCCTTTTCATAAGTTTAGAAGACAACCTTTACAAGCACTTCCTCCTCTCTCAAACTATTTTAATACTTAGACTAGATGAGGAGGATTCTCATAAGAGATTACAATAGTGTTTTTCCCATTTTAAATTCTCTGTGCTTATGTATCTTAACCAGGGATGAGAGGAGTATTGATAGGTCTCAAGTTCATTCAAACTTGGAGCCTAAAAATATCCCATCCCGAGTTTCCTGGGTATGGGCGATACCATCGCCTGTGTTAGTCTGACACTAACACTACACTAGGCAGTACCATTTTAGGACTCTAGCTAGGAGAGTCCTAATTAAGTGGGGCATTCATGTAAAACCTACCTAAGTCGACCCATATTAAAGAGATGAAGATGCCGGCTAGGGTTAGGAGGTTGTTTCTTATAGAAGAATTAGGAGTTGTAAAGGAATAGGAGTCTTGAGTAGGAGTCCTATTAGGAGTTAGGGTTTAGAAGCCCTATAGATAGCCATGTATTCCTCCTCTTTTCATAAGCAATAGATGAATCTTTTCTGCAGCCTTTGAGTAGCAACTTGAAGGGAGGAATCCCTATAGAGTTCCAAGGAGGCCGATCCCCTAAAGAGATCAATCCCAAGTTTAGAATTTGCAAGGGTTCTAACATACCACCACTTGATAGGGGCAGTGTCATTGCCTGGCACCCTACCACTAGGTGGTACCACTGCCCAGAATTCCTAGGGTGCTATTCCCCAAGCGGTGCCACCGTCGGCCAAGCTTTCAGCATCCTGGTTGGGCCTTGAATCTGGCCCAAACCAGCCCAACTTTGAGCCCACTTGGCCTCTAACAGAGTTGGTGGGATTACTTCCCAATCCCAACTCCAATTATGTGCTAACTATGATTCCTAAGATATATTCTAAGCAAAATAAGTCTAGTTTTCTCTAGTGAGCTTCCGGTGATCTTCTAGCGAACTTCCGACGATCTCTCGGCAATGTTTTGGCGAACTCCTGGCAAGCTCCTGAAGCTTCTTGGTCAATTCCAATAAGCTTCTTTGGCAAGCTCCAGGACTTCTCGGTCAATTCTGGCAGAACTTCTGACGAACGTCCGGACTTCCGACGAACTCTTGAACTCCCAAAGATATCGCATTCTTGACTTTGAGACTTCATTTTGCATTATGCCTTGCTATCATAGTTAATACTACACACATAAAAACATACTTCGATCTAGACAATTATTACTAAGCATGAATCATGTCATCTGGCATGTCATTAGTGCATTGACGCTTCGTCCGATTCTTCAGCGCATCGTCCTCTCTTTTGGCCTATTGCCCAATCGACTAGTTGACCTCCACAACTCTGATATCCTTAGCACAATATCTACTCTAATTCACTCGATGCCTGAAACCATGGCTCGAAGCCTTTGATAAGACCCTAAAGGTCTTATTGTCGCTCTGATACCAAATGATAAGACCCTAAGGTCTTATTGTAGAAGAAATGGAAGAAATGGGGATGCTCTGATACCAAATAATAAGACTCTAAAGTCTTATCATAAAAAAGAAGAGAAAGGGATGATCACTTTGAGGGGATCAACCTCCTTGATCGCTTCGAGGGGATCGGCCCTCCTTGATCGCTTCGAGGGGATCGGCCTCCTTAGGTTTGTCAAAAGATAGAATAGTATTTTTCATAGATTACTGAAAAGAAGCAGTTACATCTCTATTTATAGAGTTTTACCCAAAGTCCATCAGGACTTGAACTCTAATAATAAATAAATATTAAATAAACCTCTACTTGACTCTAACTGAACCAAACCGACTCAATAAATAACTGGACTAAATAGACTCAATAAACATTATTCAAAAGCTCAGAAAAAGGGTCCTAATAGTTCCTCCATATTCAAATTAGCCTTGTCCTCAAGGTTGAGCAGCAACAATCTCGGGGAGCTTGTCTTTTAGCACTTTAGTCAGAGGCTATCTGGAACGCATCACAACCTGTTGATCAAGTAAGTATGGTCTCCACTTTTTGACAGTGTAAGAAATAAGTCGATCTTTTAGTGTAGTAATCGTTGCAAGAAATTCCTGGCCTATACTATCATAAGTTAAAATCCATCCATCAGCTTCGAATATATCATAGCCTTCAATGTGGTGGGCTAATTGGGCTGCAACTTTCCTGTCCATAAAATTATTAGTGCTATTTGTATCAATCAAAATAGTGATAGGTTGATGCTTTAAATTTCCTCCGATTTTCATAGTTTGTGGGTTAGTGTAGTCAGCCAATGCATGCACTGTATGTGTGATGGCTTCAATATCTTCATCAGTTTTCATACCTTTATGATCGGAGCCCAACTCTTTTACTTATGGTTCCTCTCTAATTGGCTCAATCATTAGAAGTTGCCCTTGTTTACATCGGTGCTCCATACTCCACTTTTCATCATAGTACAGACCCTTTGCTGATCTTTTCTTAAGTTCTTCTTGGGTTAGTCTTCGGGTGTCAAGGCTTTGGTTGGGAATAGATAGGGCTGGTGGCTTACTGATCATCTGGTTATTGTCACTTCTGTTTCCATGATTTTCCCTATTGATTTTTTTCTCATGTAGATGTGCGAATGAGATCGCAGCTATCATAGTGCGAGGTTGACGAGCCTTAACTTCACACCGTATCTCTGGAATAAGACCTTCAATAAATGTATCCAGAAGTTATCGTTTTGACCAATCTCTAGCTTGATTTGATAATCTTTCAAACCTACTATGATATTCCAACACTATAGAAGTCTGAAAATTTTTTTAGAGCTGTCCATCCACCTTCATGTATGAGTAGATTGTGTCACAATCTTGGGGCCTTTTTCCTGTATTTTTAGATCTGTGCAACGTAGAATTTGAGCCCCCATTTTGTTTAAATTTGCTGAGGCTCTCTAGTAGGCTCTTTTTGAAATCATTAAGTATTTTTTACAATCGATTCTCAATTCTGATTTCCAATGCTTCCATTTGTGCTTTCACCGAGTTATCAGTGGCCATTGCGTAAGACTACAAATCTGTAATCTCAACTCCTGTTTTTGGTGTCAGTCAAGGGCATCAATCACTGCCATATTCGGTGCTGCTGTTGTGATGCAGTCGGTGGCAACACTATGGGAATGAAGGGTTGCTGCGAGGATGCGGGGATGTAGCTGCGGTCACCAAATGGGAGGCAGCGATGCTTGTTGCGGTCGCTGCGTAGAGGGATCGCTGTTGCTGAAGGCTTAGAGGCAGCGATGGTGGTGCGGCTGGGGCAGCACCGCCAAGGGCTCACCGCTGGGATGGCTACAATGGCGTGGATGGAAGGCAACGTTGCTCTGTTTCTATCACACTGCGGAAGGAGGCGCTGGTGAGAGGCAATGATGCTTGTTGCAGTCGCTGCGTGGAGGGATCGCTGCTGCTGAGGGTTGGGAGGCAGCGATGGTGGTGTGGTTAGGGGTAGCGCCGGCAAGGACTTGCCGCTGTGGTGGCTGTGATGGAGGAAGAGTTGCTACCCTGTGTTTTTGTCACTGTGTGAGATGAGAGCGCCGAGGCTGAAAGGCGACGGTTGTGACTGTTGTGACCCAAGGAAGCAATTGCCGAGTAGCCTGGTTGAGGCTGCTGTAAAAGTGCTAAGTGTCCTCCGCCTCCCTTTCGAAGTCTTGTGATTATTCAAGTGAGGTGTGAGGCTTGTAAGGGTTTTCTCGTAAACTCGTGAAAAGGAGAAAGTATTGTAAGAGGGTGGCTGGTCTTCACCCATTAAAGGAAGACCATTAGTGGACGCTAGTGACCTAGATGGAGGAGGAATCAAAAGTGAACGTAGGTCACAATGACCGAACCACTATAAATCTGGTGTGTTCTTTCCTTACTGCTTACTTTCATGTACATTTACTTCAAGTCAACATCTTCTCAATACGATTTATTCGTTACATTTTTATCAACTCCGAAAGATTTAGAATTGCAACCATCATTTTTATCGCTGCACTAATTCACCCCTCCCTCTTAGTGTCGTGTTGATCCTAACAGTTGGTATCAGAGCAAGATTACTTTCAATTTAGTTTAAAATCCAAAAGAGATGGCTTTTATCGGCAATCATGAGGGTCATTCTATCACATGTCCTCCCATGTTCAATGGAACATATTGCATATATTGGAAAACTAGAATGAGGATTTTCTTGATTTCTATGGATTTTGAGTCATGCAATATCGTTAAAAATGGATTTCAAGAGTCTTCTCTTCCAATGAATGATTGGAATGATTTGGAGAAGAAGACTCTCTCTTTGAACGCCAAAGCTATGAATGCTTTATTTTGTGTTTTGGATAAGAAAGAATTCAATCGAGTTTCTATTTGCGAAATGACTTATGACATTTGACATACACGTGAAATTGTTGAATCTCGGATTTTGATGATGAAACTAATTGATTGTGTTTAGAAGTTTAACTGCATTTTGAGTGATGCAGGTCTACTCGATCAGGATTAGACAGTTAACGCAAGAGGAATTGACGTTGCGCCGGAGGAGATCACGTTAGGATATTGGATGGCAGAAGGCTTCGGACGTCGGGCATCGTGCCAAGAGCGGAATTGCACCAAGGATATCAGGGTTGCGGAGGTCAACCACCGATTGGGCAACAAGCCGCAAGAGAGGACGATGCGTTGAAGAATCGGATGAAGCGCCAAACAATGACATGTTGGGCAACGTAATGTCGATTCGCGTTGTAATAACTGTCTAGATCGGAGTAGAGTTTTGGCTTGCTGTGCAGGATTAACTACGATAACGATGAAGACATAAAGCGAAACAAAGTGCGGAGTCAAGCACGAAGGATTCGTTGGGAGTTCAAGAGTTCGACGGAAGTCCGAAGGTTCATCGGGAATGCTGCCGGAACTAGCCTAGAATGAGTAGGGAGCTTGCCGAAGGGATTTTCGGAAGCTCGCCGGAAGGTTCGTTGGAAGTTCGCGGAGCTCGCCGAGAAAGATCGGAGCTTGCCGAAGAAGCTCGTTGGAACTTGCCAAGATCAAATCGTGAAGTCTAGGAGCTTACCGGGAGTCCGCAGAATGGTTTCTGAGAGTTTATCGGAAGACCGTCGGAAGTTCGTCGGAAGCTCGCCGGAAGAAGTCTTGACTTACGAACTTTGTAATAGCTTAGAAAATGTCTTTAAATTCGTAGTTAGTATGTTAATTAGGGTTAGGATTAGGTATTAATCCTATAACCTAAGTAGGGGCCAATTGGGCCCGAGTTCGGATTAGTTTGGGCCAAGATTGAAGCCAAACTAAGTAGGCTGAAAACACTGTAGACGGGCTGAAAACACTATAGGCGGTGGCACCGCCTGGGATGGGCGGTGGCACCGCCCAGTGCCCGAGAGCTGGGCGGTAGCACCGCTTGGGCTGGGCGGTGGCACCGCCCAGCACTGTCTACGTTTGACAGTTGCAGGCGGTGGCACCGCCACTGACAGGCGGTGGCACCGCCAGCATCGGGAACATAAGAGAATTCAAATTTTCGGAGCCCAAATTTGAATCCTCTTGAGGCCTATAAATACCTCTCTATTCTCAGCTGAGAATACAACCTTTGGAGAAGTTAGAAGTTGAGAAAAGCTTTAGGAAAAGTCTTGTTTTCAATAGCTTGAGTGTTCACCTCCTTTCTTTTCTTTGAAATCTTTGTAAAAGGGTGAACCACTTGTAAGAGGGGTGTAAGAAGGAGGTTGATCTTCGCCTAGTAAAGGAAGATCATTAGTGGATGCCGGTGGCCTCGACGGAAGAGGAATCGGAGGAGTGGATGTAGGTCACGATTGACCGAACCACTATAAACTACCGTCTTCTCTGGTTTGCATTTATCTTATTCTCATTTATATTACTACAAACCATCTTCACTTTGATACTCTACTTCTTTGTCTCATTCTTACATATGCCTTCAAGTTAAAAACGCAATCGAAACGGTTTCAAACGAAACGTTGCTTTTATCGTACGAAGTTTCCGTAAGTGTTTAAATCGTCGAAAGTTTATCATACTTTACCATTGCACTAATTCACCCCCCCCCCTCTTAGTGCCACTCCGGTCCTAACAATTGGTATCAGAGCCACGTTTTTCTACTTTGGTTTAACACCCAAATAGAAATGGCTCTTTATGGCTTTCAAGAGGGCTTATCGGTTGTTTGTCCACCGTTGTTTAACGGATCGGACTACACTTGTTGGAAAACTCGAATGAGAGTTTTCTTACTTTCTTTGGATTTAAATTTATGGCACATGGTCGAAAATGGATATGAAATGTCTTCTCTCCCAATGAACCATTGGAATGATTTGGAGAAGAAGATGTTTTCTTTAAACGCAAAGGCTATGAATGCCTTATTTTGCGCTTTAGACAAAAATGAGTTCAATCGGATTTCTACGTGCGAAACGGCTTTTGATATTTGGCGAACACTTGAAATCACACACGAGGGAACTAGTAGAGTCAAAGACTCGAAAGTTAACTTTTTAATGCATGATTTCGAGCTTTTTCAAATGAAGCCGAGCGAAACCATTGGTGACATGTACACCCGTTTTACGGATGTCGTCAATGGTTTACAAACTCTTGGCAAATGTTTCTCGAATTTTGAACTTGTTAGTAAAGTTTTACGATCACTTTCTAAAGTTTGGGAATCAAAAGTTACGGCAATACAAGAAACAAAAGATTTAAATATTTTTCCACTTGAAGAACTTATCGGCTCATTGGTGACATATGAAATGGTGCGCAATGCACATGATGAACACGATGAACACTTGAACCACCTTCCAAAGAATAGGAAGGATTTGGAACTTCGGACAAATGAATACCACTTGAGCGATGACTCAAGTGATGAGGACAATGATGAACTTGAACTTCGAACAATAACTCTTAATAAGTTCATTAAACAAAAATCTAAAATAAACAATGAACTTGAACGGAGGAAGAGGCCAAAGAAAAGGAAGGCACCCGTGGAGAAAATCAAGAAAGGCGATGTGGCAAACTATGCCTCAACTACTCTCAACAACGAGGTAATCGAAATCCCCCTAATTTATTTCAAAATTACATAATACTTTCATGAGTCATTTTTAATTTAGTTTAGGATTAATTTTCTTGAAAATTGCATGTGTTATGTTAATGCAAGAAAATGTTAGATATAAATCTAATGCTTATACACCTAGTAAGATTAATCTTATGTATGTGCTTGAGAAGTAAGAATATATATTTTGACGATTTTCATATTGATTTTCAATGACGATGCATGGCTTTTGAATGAAAGGCTTGATGTTTTTTTAACCTTATCTTTGGTTTTCAAACATGATGTATGATTTTGACATATGAACAAAATTTGTGCATGCTAAGATAAAGTCAATCGTATAAATTAAAACTAAAGAAGTTTTAGTTATCTATAAGAATCATTCAAAATTATGTTCAATAAAACCAATTCAAATGATGGAATGAAAATATTAAATGTTTTGATACCATCTTATGCATGAGATTTTAAAAGTTATACATAATGATCTTAATGGTTTTTATGAAGAAACTTATTTTTCGATCCTAAATGATTGATGATATATATATATATTTTTTTTTTTTGGCACAAAAAGGACAAAGGCATGCTTATATGAAACAACTAAATAGATAAAAGTATTTTTCTTGAAAATTCTTGATTTGATGAATTGAATTTGAATGAGCTTTATCTTGATTTTTTTGAGATTTATAACTTGAGATTTACTCTATAAAAATCGAGATATTTTATCCTCAATATTTTTTTTTTTCCATCTACTATCCAAATGAATTATGATTTATATCATTGCTATATTTCTTCTTGTCGTGTACTAAAGAGAAAATTTTCCTAAATGAATCATGATTTTTCGGAACCATAATTCTTTTTATGATTCATAATGAATTGAGAAATTTTATATGCTTGAGATAATATCTTGTTCTCCTACAATATTGAATGAATTTTATCTATATCATGATCTCTTAAGATTTTCCTTTGATTATTTAAGAGGAGATTTTTCAAAAGAAAACATGTCTTTTGGTATTATCTTTTCATAATATGATTTTTATACAATTCCTTGTATTCATGAAATGTTTATCTAATCACCCAATTATTTTCTTCTTGATATTCCTTATGTGGTGATATGAAACTATGCATGAAATACTCTTGATATTATTTTGATGCATACAAATGAAAAGTTATGATCATGCATGGTAGGATGCAATTTGACAAATTAATACCATCATGAGTTGAAATATTTATGATTTGGAATGATATATGCAATACTTAAGCTTTTTGTTTTGATGATGTATGTGATGTATTGCATATGATGTGAATCATAAGATTTTATATGCATGAATTGAGATTTTGTTCTCCTATGATTCTTTTCGCTATTAACTAACAAGAAACTTGTTCTTGTAAACCATGATACGCTACTTGATATCTTGATAATTTATAACTTGAGTTTTCCTTTTGAATCAAGATTGTTTCATATCATGTTTTCTATTTACAATTGAAGAAATTTGTCAAAAATGATATATGTCTTTTGACAATCAATTTTATCTTTGTTATTTACCCTTGTCATGATTTGAAGATTATATAGTAAAGGGAAATGAATTACATGATTGTATTGTTTTTCCCTTCTTTTTGACAATGACAAAGGGGGAGATAGCTAGCTTTCACAAGTCAAGGAGATGCAAAACTTGATTGCTAGCTTGTCTATCTTAAGAAGCAAAGATTGCTAACTTGCCTATTTCAAGAAGAAAAAGTTGTCTTCTTGAATATTACTATCTTGCCTATCTCGAAAGAAGCAAAAAATGCAAAATTTAGAAAACTTGCAATATAATTGCTCTTGCTATACTTTGTATCAAAAATAGGTTGATATCCTTAAAAGCATCACATTAAAGTTTTTTAGTATTGCAATGTATCACATGTATCGCAAATTGAAAATTTTGAGACTATTATCATATAATGTTGATGTCTTTCATGACATGAATTCTTTGCATTTTTGTCTTGTATGTAACATGTGATGATTGAAATATTGATTGATGTAAATTCATAATTTATGCAAAAGTCTAAATCATTGGTTCCTCTCCTTCTTTTCGGCAATGACATAGGGGGAGAAAGATTGCTAGCTCAAGGCAAATGTTGGCTAGCTTGTACTCTTCCCTTCTTTTCGACAAAAATAAAGGGGAGAAAGCTTTGCTAGTTAGAACAAGTAAAGAAAAGCAAAGTACAATCTTGCACAAGAAGCAAGTGTTGAATTGTCATGATTAAACTTAAGAATCTTGTTATGCTTTTGTGCTTATATGTTGTGATGAAAATCTAGCTTCATGTTACAAAAACTTGCATATCTTTTAAAATAGCTAGAGCAACTTCTCCTTTTTGTTGATGACATAGGGGGAGAAGTATATTGATGACTTCATGCATTGAATTGAATATTTTATATAATTGCATGATGGTTTAAATATTTTTTCATAACATATGATGAATGTTACTTGGATTTGGGATAATCCAAGTGTTCTATCAATGGCATATTGATAGGGGAGTTTGGTTAAACTCCGGAGAGTTAAGGTTAACTCCGTTAGTCATCAATTCGTTGTCATCATCAAAAAGGGGGAGTTGTTGAATCTCGGATTTTGATGATGAAACTAATTGATTGTGTTTAGATGTTTAACTGCATTTTGAGTGATGTAGGTCTACTCGATCAGGATTAGACAGTTAACGCAAGAGGAATTGACGTTGCGCCGGAGGAGATCACGTTAGGATATTGGATGGCAGAAGGCTTCGGACGTCGGGCATCGGGCCAAGAGCGGAATTGCACCAAGGATATCGGGGTTGCGGAGGTCAACCACCGATTGGGCAACAAGCCGCAAGAGAGGACGATGCGTTGAAGAATCGGACGAAGCGCCAACCAATGACATGCCGAGCAACGTAATGTCGATTCGCGTTGTAATAACTGTCTAGATCGGAGTAGAGTTTTGGCTTGCTGTGCAGGATTAACTACGATAACGATGAAGACATAAAGCGAAACAAAGTGCGGAGTCAAGCACGAAGGATTCGTTGGGAGTTCAAGAGTTCGACGGAAGTCCGAAGGTTCGTCGGGAATGCTGCCGGAACTAGCCGAGAATGAGTAGGGAGCTTGCCGAAGGGATTTTTGGAAGCTCATCGGAAGGTTCGTTGGAAGTTCGCAGAGCTCGCTGAGAAAGATCGGAGCTTGCCGAAGAAGCTCGTTGGAACTTGCCAAGATCAAATCGTGAAGTCTAGGAGCTTGCCGGGAGTCCGCAGAATGGTTTCCGAGAGTTTATCGGAAGACCGTCGGAAGTTCGTCGGAAGCTCGCCGGAAGAAGTCTTGACTTACGAACTTTGTAATAGCTTAGAAAATGTCTTTAAATTCATAGTTAGTATGTTAATTGGGGTTAGGATTAGGTATTAATCCTATAACCTAAGTAGGGGCCAATTGGGCCCGAGTTCGGATTAGTTTGGGCCAAGATTGAAGCCAAACTAAGTAGGCTGAAAACACTGTAGACGGGCTGAAAACACTATAGGCGGTGGCACCGCCCAGCACTATCAACGTTTGACAGTTGCAGGCGGTGGCACCGCCAGTATCGGGAACATAAGAGAATTCAAATTTTTGGAGCCCAAATTTGAATCCTCTTGAGGCCTATAAATACCTCTCTATTCTCAGCTGAGAATACAACCTTTGGAGAAGTTAGAAGTTGAGAAAAGCTTTAGGAAAAGTCTTGTTTTCAATAGCTTGAGTGTTCACCTCCTTTCTTTTCTTTGAAATCTTTGTAAAAGGGTGAACCACTTGTAAGAGGTTGTAAGAGGGGTGTAAGAAGGAGGTTGATCTTCGCCTAGTAAAGGAAGATCATTAGTGGATGCCGGTGGCCTCGACGGAAGAAGAATCGGAGGAGTGGATGTAGGTCACGATTGACCGAACCACTATAAACTACCGTCTTCTCTGGTTTGCATTTATCTTATTGTCATTTATATTACTGCAAACCATCTTCACTTTGATGCTCTACTTCTTTGTCTCATTCTTACATATGCCTTCAAGTTAAAAACGCAATCGAAACGGTTTCAAACGAAACGTTGCTTTTATCGTACGAAGTTTCCGTAAGTGTTTAAATCGTCGAAAGTTTATCATACTTTACCATTGCACTAATTCACCCCCCCCCTCTTAGTGCCACTCCGGTCCTAACAGAAATCACACACGAAGGCACGAGTAGGGTTAAGGAGTCCAAAATCAATCTTTTGGTTCATAGTTATGAATTGTTTCACATGAAACCGAGCGAGACCATTAAAAACATGTACACCTAGTTTACGGATGGTATAAAAGAACTTGATAAAAGTTTTTCTAATTTTGAACTTGTTAATAAGATATCAAGATCCCTTCCAAAGAGTTGGGAACCTAAAGTAAATGCAATTCAAGAAGCTAAGGACTTGAACAACTTTTCGCTCGAAGAACTATCGGGTCTTTGATGACCTACGAAATGACACGTAATGCACATGAAATACTTCAGAACAACCTTCTAAAGAATAAAAAAGATTTGCACTTAGAACTCAAGAACACTTAAGAGAAAACTCAAGTGATGATGATGATGATGATGATGACTTGGCACTTCTAACAAGAAAATTTATAATATTTATAAAAAGGAACAAAACTAAACATTACATTAAAAACAAAAATAAACTTAAAAAGGATCAAATAATTTACTACGAATGCAAGAAGTTGGGGCTGTTGAATCTCGGATTTTGATGATGAAGTCAATTGTCATTTGTTATCTAATCTATGTGTTGAGATAAGTGTGCAGGATTAACTACGATGAGAGTAAGACAAGCAGCAGGAGTTGCGCCGGAGTCAAGATCATGATCACGTTGGGAGTTCGAGAGTTCGACGGAAGTTCGGACGGTCGTCGGAGGTTCAGAGAGAACAGATCCGAGAAGTCCAGAAGCTTGCCAAGCGAAGCTCGTCGGAACTCGCCAAGTGGATCGTCGCAAAGTCCAGGAGTATGCCGGATGTCCGCAGAAGGATCACCGAAGGTTATCGGTTGATCGACGGAAGTTGGCCGGAAACTCGCCGGAAGAAGCGATTGACGCATCGGAGCAAAGCTGCAGAAGTTGTCTTAGAGATATTCGTAGTTAGCACGATGATTAAGCATGAAAATGGGAGGTGATCCCATTAGCTTAATCTTGGGGCAATTGGGCCCCTGAAAAGATTCAAAGTGGGTCGAATGGAGTGAACCATTCGGACCTTGATTGCACCAGGAGGTGCAACCGCCCCAGCCAGGAGGTGCAACCGCCTGGGCTGTGGGGTTGAGAGGTGCAACCGCCCCAGCCAGGAGGTGCAACCGCCAGGGTTGCAAGGCTGGGAGGTGCAACCGCCCCAGCCAGGAGGTGCAACCGCCAGGGTTGCAAGGCTGGGAGGTGCAACCGCTCCAGCCAAGAGGTTGCACCGCCAGAGCTCAAGTTCCGAGCTCTGCCAGGCGATGCAACCACCGAGCTCAGTCTTCGAGCTCTGGCAGAGTGGTGCATCAGCCTGAGCTCAGTCTCGAGCTTTGCCAGGTGATGCATTCACCAAGCTCAGTCTTCGAGCTCTGGCAGAATGGTGCATCAGCTTGAGCTCAGTTTGGAGCTCTGCCAAGTGATGCAACCACCAAGCTCAGATTTCGAGCTCTGCCAGGTGATGCAACCACCAAGCTCAGTCTTCGAGCTCTGCCAGGTGATGCAACCATCGAGCTCAGTCTTCGAGCTCTGGCAGAGAGAAGCAATCGGCAGAGCTCAGTCTTCGAGCTCTGCCAGGCGGTGCCACCTCTCCAGTCGAGAGGTGCAACCGCCTGATCCCAGAATTTTGGGATTTGATCGATTTGATCGTTTTGAGCTCGAATTTTGAATTGGGTTGGGGCCTATAAATACCCCACCCATTCAGCACTGAAAAGATACAGACCAATACCGAAATCTTGATCTTTTCTGTGATTCTAAGAGCTCAAAAGTGTTGTAAAGCCTTTAAGTCTCCTCCTTCTGTTCTTCAAGTTTTCAATTGTAAAGTGAGGAGAGAAAGGTCTGTAAAGGTTGTCTCCTAAGCCTGTCAAAAGGAGAAGAAATTGTAAGAGGGAAGTTTGGCCTTCGCCCATTGAAGGAAGGCACCTAGTTGACGTCGGCAACCTCATCGGTGGAGGAAGCCAAAAGTGGAGTAGGTCAAGGCTGACCGAACCACTCTAAATCTCTGGTTTGCGTTTAATTTCGAGTACTTTATCATTACTGCAAACCTCCCTCATCACTACTGCTCTCTGCGCTTTCACGAACAAGTTCTAAGAGCTGTTCTTCCAAATCTGCATTCAGACGTAACTTCATATTTTCATACATTACAGCTTACGTTTACGTTTGATTCTGCAGAACTGTTTTCCGCGCTTTTACGAACGAGCTTCCTTGCAGTTTACGCTTACATTTTAATCCTATTAATAACTGCAATCTGTCCTCTACGATTTTAAGAACGAGTTTCAACATTTAGACGTAAAACTGCATTCAGACGTAAATCGGCTTTCCTCGCTCAATCATCATATTTCAGTTCACGTTTACGTCTTGATTTCAACTGCATACTGCCTTCTGTGAGTATACAAACGAGTTTCAAAGTTTAGACGTAAATCTGCGTCTAGACGTAAAACTGCGTTTAGACGTAAATCTGCGTTTAGACGTAAAACTGCGTTTGGACGTAAATCTACGTTTAGACGTAAAACTGCGTTTAGACGTAAAACTGCGTTTAGACGTAAAACTGCGTTTAGACGTAAATCTGCGTTTAGACATAAATCTGCATTTAGACGTAAATCTGAGTTTAAACGCAAAACTGCGCTTAGACGCAAAACTGCGCTTAAACGCAATCTGCACTTAGACGCAAACTGCACTTAGATACAAACTGAGAATTTGCTTTTGCATCACAATAGTTTTTGAACGAACGCAGCTTTTGGTTTTTAAATTATTATAAGATTTCCGCTGCACTAATTCACCCCCCCCCTCTTAGTGCTCTCGATCCTAACAGGGGCACTTCAAAATTGAATGTCCCCAAGTGAAAAAGAAGCAACCAAAGAAGAAGAAAGCACTAAAAGCTACTTAGGACGATTCAAGCATATTCGAAGATGAGGAGCCAACCAACAAAGAAGTTGCTAACTACAATTTAATGGCACTTAGCGACGAGGAAAGTAACTCAATCGAAGCCCATTTCTCCTTTGATGAATTGTTGAATGTTTTTCAAGATTTATTTGATGAAAGTAAATTAGTTAGTAAAAAGTATAAATTATTAAAAAAGGAGCATGCCTCTCTTGTTAGTGAATTTGATAGAATAAGGATTAAGCATGATAATGAAATATTGCCTCCTTACACAAAATGTGAAGAATTAGAGATGCTTAAAAAGAAAATTTTGTTACTACATGAAAACTTAGAAAAATTTGAAATAGAAAGAAAATCCTTAAACATGATGCTTGCTAATAATGATCATATTCATAAAAGAGATAGAATCGGCTTTGTGAGTAACACTTACCAAAAGTCAACCATCTTTGTTAAAGGCCCAACTTTGTATGTTTCACCCCGAAACAAATACAACTTTTATTACAAATTTGGACATTATGCTCATAAATGTCCTTTTAAGAGGTATTGTCCACATAAGCTAATATGGGTCTCTAAATGAACCATAAATGACACAATGCAAAATAATAAGTTAGGTAGATCGATTAATGAGGCACCCATAATCAAATAGGTACCTAAAAGAAAATCCCCTTTCTTATAGATATGTTTGCAATCACAAGGTAGGAGCAAGAGATGGTACCTTAATAGTGGTTGTGTCACGCCCCAATAATAATCCATATCGATAATATTATAATTCAACAATACATTCCATTCCAAGATCCAATCATACATTTGAGGATATTGAGAAAATATTCACAATCATTCACATCCATAATTTCCCAATTCATTAAACCTATGCAGTTTAAAATCATACACCGCGTTACTCGATGGATCATAAAATTTGAAATCAACTCACCAAGACAAGAACCACCTCATAAATCCACAAGTGTGGGATTCTATACAATCACAAAAACTAATATCTACCACATGTTTCATATAGTTACACATATTAACTTAACACTCCAAAATCCCAACATGAGAGGTCCTTTAAACTTTTATAAAACTCATAAGTTCATATTTACCATCAACATTTCATTAAACTCCAAGTGTACTTATACAACAAAAACATATCATTCACTAAATGTTTGCCCAAAGTCTTCTAGCTTTCTACTGTCGTAGCTCAATTTAAACATTCTAGTGAGCGACAAGCTATCCTAAAAAAATTATATAGCAACGGGGTGAGCACATAGAGCTCAGCAAGTAACTAACATATCAATGACGAAAAAGGATAGTTTCAAAGCAGATAAGGTACGAAATACAAGGCAAGGATATAAGAGTTCATAGGTGCTACTCAACGAATGCAGAATTATAATGTTATTTTATTCGAAGCATGTTTTGTTCATAATAAGGGAGTAAAAATTAGTTGGAGTAAATCATTGACGTAATGAAACATTTCGGAACATATCAATGGTAGATGAAATGCTTCGGAACATATCAATGGTATATGAAGCATTTAGAAGTATATCAATAGCATAGGAAGCATTTCGGAGTATATCAAGGACATATGAAATGTTTCGGAGCATATCAATGGCATATGAAGCATTTCAGAGCATATTAAGGACGTATGAAATGTTTTGGAGCATATCAATAACAAATGAAATATTTTGAAATATATCAATGATAAATGAAATGCTTCGGAACATATCAATGCCTTATGAAGCATTTTGGAGCATATCAATGGCAGATGAAATATTTCAAAACATATTAATGATAGATGAGATGATTAGGAACATACCAAGGGCATATGAAGCATTTTAAAGTATATCAAAGAACAAATATAAAACATAAGCTCAAACGTTGCATTTGACGTTGCACACATTTCATTCTTAGCCAAAGCATAAATAGAAGCACATAACAAAAGCTCTGGATACCATAATAAACAGATAGAAGGTGAAGTAGGATCCCAAACATAATATGGTCCATCCATTTTGTTGGAAAATCTTGGAGGCGACAACACATGCACAACGGAAGAACATAAAACAAAATCTCCAATTTCCCAAAGATTTATTCGTCGTTGTGCGAAGATTGGTGTGTAAAAATCTATGAAACTTAAAACTACTTATAGAGTAGATTGTGTTACCTAAGAAGATCGTATATCCCTGAATCCTTGCAGATCTCTAGGAGAGGGAGAAGGAGGTCAAGCGCCCTCCTCTCTAGCGGTGATCCACATAGTAGGGTTATGATAATGCTCCTCAAAACTTTAGGCCTCCTCTAAGGTGGAGAGGGGGGAGAAGAATAGGAGAGGCAAGCAAAGGCTCTAGCCTATGAACCACTGAATCCTGTTGAATCTCATATTTTGATGATGAAACCAATTGATAATTATGTTTATGTTTAATTGCATTTTGAGTGATGCAGGTCTACTCGATCAGGAATAGACAATTAAGGCAGGAGGAATTGACGTTGCGCCGGAGGAGATCACGTTAGGATATTAGATGGTAGAAGGCTTCGGACGTCGGGCATCGGGCCAAGAGTGGAATTACGCCAAGGATATCGGCATTGCGGAGGTCAACCGTTGATTGGGCAACAAGCCGCAAGAGAGGACGATGCACCGAAGAATCGAACGAAGTGCCAACCAATGATGTGCCGGGCAACAGAATGTCAATTCGCTTTATAATAATTATCTAGATCGGAGTAGAGTTTTTGGTTTGTGTGTGCAGGAGTAACTATGATAACGATGAAGACATAAAGCGAAACAAAGTGCTGGAGTCAAGCGCGAAGGATTCATTGCGAGTTCGAGAGTTCGACGGAAGTCCGAAGGTTCGTCGGGAATGCTGCCGAAACTAGTCGAGAATTAGTAGGGAGCTTGCCGAAGGGTTTTTCAGAAGCTCGCCGGAAGGTTCGTTGGAAGTTCACAGAGCTCGCCGACAAAGATCGGAGGTTGTCGAAGAAGCTCGTTGGAACTCGTCAAGATCAAATCGTGAAGTCTAGGAGCTTGCCGGGAGTCCGCAGAATGGTTTCCGAGAGTTTATCGGAAAACCGTCGGAAGTTCGCCGGAAGCTCGTCGGAAGAAGTCTTGACTTACGGACTTTGTAATAGCTTAGAAAATATCTTTAAATTCATAGTTAGCATGTTAATTAGGGGTAGGATAAGGCGTTAAGCCTATAACCCAAGTAGGGGCCAATTGGGCCCGAGTTCGGATTGGTTTGGGCCAAGTTTGGAGCCCAACCAGTGAGCTGATTTGGCCTAGGCGGTGGCACCGCCTAGCACCTGAGAGCTGGGCGGTGACACCTCCTGGGCTGGGCGGTTGCACCGCCCAGCACCCGAGCGATGGGCGGTGGCACCGCTTGGCTGGGCGGTGGCACCGCCAGCATCGGGAAAATAAGAGAATTCAAATTTTTGGAGCCCAAATTTGAATCCTCTTAAGGCCTATAAATACCCCTCAAGTCTCAGCTGAGAATACAACTTTTTGAGCAGCAAGTGATTGAGAGAAAAGTCTTAGAAGAGTCTTTGCCTTTCTTGTTTTCAATTTGCTAGTGTTCACTTCCTTCTTTCTTGCTGAAAATCTGTAAGAGAGTGAACCTCTTGTAAAAGTTGTAAGAGAGGTATTTACCCTTCCCTTTCAAGAGATTTGCTAGTGGAAGGTGGGAGCCTCTTCGAAGAGGGGCCTCGCAAGTGGATGTAGGTCATTTGACCGAACCATTGTAAAATCGGCGTAATCTCTGGTTTGCATTTACTTATTGTCATTTATATTACTGCAAACCATTTGCACTTTAATGCTATACTGCTTTGTCTCCGTCTTACTTATCTCTTCAAGTTAAAATGCAATCGAAATGGTTTTAAACGAAAACGTTGGTTTTATCGTACGAAGTTTCCGAAAAGTGTTTAAATCATGAAAAGTTTATCGCACTTCACCGCTGCACTAATTCACCCCCCCTCTTAGTGCTGTTCCGATCCTAACAATTGGTATCAGAGCCCGGTATTTCTCATTTCAGATTTACACCCGAGAGAAATGGCTCTTCATGGCTTTCAAGAGGGCTTATCAGTTTTTCGTCCACCGTTGTTTAACGGATTGGACTACACTTATTGGAAAACTCGAATGAGAGTTTTCTTGATTTCTATGAATTTGGATTTATGGAATTTCGTTAAAAACAGTTTTCAACTTCCCTCTAAACCGATGAACGATTGGTCGGATTTAGAGAAGAAGTATTTTTCTTTAAACGCAAAGGCTATGAATGCCTTATTTTGTGCTTTGGACAAAACTGAGTTCAATCGGATTTCAACGTGGGAAACGGCTTTTGATATTTGGCGAACACTTAAAATCACGCACGAGGGAACTAGTAGAGTCAAAGACTCGAAAGTTAACATTTTATTGCATGATTTTGAGCTTTTTCGAATGCAACCAAGCGAGACTATAGGCGACATGTACACCCGTTTCACGGATGTCGTCAATAATCTAAGTGTTCTTGGTAAATCTTTTTCGAATTTTGATCTCGTGAGCAAGATCTTAAGATCCCTTCCAAAAAGGTGGGATCCTAAAATAACTACAATACAAGAAACAAAAGATTTAAATATTTTTCCACTTGAAGAACTAATTGGTTCATTGATGACATATGAAATGGTTCACAATACATATGATGAACATGATGAACAAAATCACCTTCCAAAGAACAGGAAGGATTTGGAACTCCAAACAAATGAATACCACTTGAGCGATGACTCAAGTGATTAGGACAATGTTGAACATGAACTTCGATCACTAAATCTTAATAAGTTTATTAAATAAAAATCTAAAATAAATAATAAACTTGAACGGAGGAAGAGGCCAAAGAAGAGGAAGGCAACCAAGGATGAATCAAAAACTTCCAAAGGCGAAACTGCGAATTGGGCTTTGACGGGCTTCGACTACAAGGTGAGTAACTCAACTCTCTTGAATTATTTTGAAATTACTTAAAGCCCTTCATGAGTGCTTAATTTAGATAGTAGGAAAAGGAAATAAAAAAATTGTTTTTCAAAAATCATATCATGTTTTTCTTTGTAGCATCTTTGAAAAATTAAAAATTTTATCATGAAAAGTATATTGCAAAGGTTTCATGCATGTTATGTTTTGAAATGTTGAATGATGCAATATTAGGGATGATAATATGATATGTGATAATGCTTAGGATTAATCCATACATATGTATACTTCATGCATGAGTTTTGGAAGTAAATGTTGATTTGAACCTCTCATTTTAGATTAATATGCTTTTGGTCTAATCGTTTTTATGATGAATTAAGATGACATTCTCATGATATATTAAGATGACATAGTGCATGTACATCTATGTATGAATTTTTTGATAGTCTTTTGATGATAGACATGATATCATGATGTGTTTGGTCTTAACGGCTTCATGACGAAACTTATGTTTAAATTTTAAACGAGGATACTTGTTTTCACAAAAAAGACTTGAATACCCTCACATGAAATCAATTGTATGAAATGGAAATAATTTTCTATCCTATTGAGATTAATGAATTTATTTTACCAATCTTGTGAATCTCATGAAAATAAACATGATGAATATTTTATAAATGAGTTGTCTTATAAGATTTTGCCTTTACGTCTTAAACTTTCATGCTTATATTGATTTGGCATATAAAGACTAAGGCATGCTTAGATGAAAAAGAATCACTTAAAAAATGCTTTTCCTATCTGATCGAGATTAATGATTTCATGATATTTTGTGAATCTCGAAATTGATTTTGATGACTTGATTATGAGTTTTAAGTTACCGATTTGATTTGAATAAGTTTTATTTAAATCATAATCTTGATCTTACAAAATTGGAATCACAAATAATATCTTTTGGTATTCATGAATTGATACTCACAATATGAAAGTATTGGTATTCATGACTTGAATTTGATTGAAACATTGCATGCTTAAATTAATCATTCTCCTATGTTTCAAAAATTCTTTAAAAGCCTTATGAGATGACTGAAAATTAATTTGCTTTATGATGAATCATGAATCATGACTTGATCTATGATATTGATATATTGGTTGTATAATTCTTTTGCTCTATTAAAAGGATTTATTGAATGAATCATGTCCTTCTTGAATTTTCTTGATATCATGACATGATTTTGTAAGTTGGCTTGTATAATGATTAAAATCTTTTGGCCATTGATTTCTCCCTTCTTTTCGATAATGACAAAGGGGGAGAAATATATGAATTGATACTACGAGTGCCATATTTGAATGATAAATATATGAATTAATGCTATAAGTGCCATATTTGAATTTGAATTATGTTAAGATATCAAAAGAAGCTTGCATCGAAATATTTAGTAAATTGATAATCGAAATGCTATGATTGCCATATGCCATGTTAAGATATCAAGAAAACTTGCATTGTAATTTTACTTGCTGATATCTTGTCATGTGATGAAATGCTACGATTTGTTGCTAAAATGATGCATGCAATACTTATGCTTTTTATGTGATGTATTATATATGATGTGAATCATGATTAATATTGCCTTAATTTGAATTCAAGGTTTATCTTAATTATGGAATTTTTAAATAAGAATGATTACTCACCTTTGTCATGATTTAGAAATTGACATAAAGGGTCTTCCCTTCCTTTTGACAATGACTAAGGGGGAGATAGCTATCTTGCACAATTCAAGAAGAAAGCAAAAATTACACTTCTCAAAAGAGAAGAAATTGTTATCTTGAACATCACAGAGAATTGTTAGCTTGAAACATCAAGAAAATGTAAAAATGTGCTATCGTGCCTATCTCAAGAAAAGCAAATATGCCAACTTGCATATATTTGAATTTGCTAGCTTATAAAACTTGCATATTTCAAGAAGCAAGAGTTGCTTTCTTGAACATCTCTAAATTGCAAGCTTGCAAGTTCTAAAATGTTGTAAAATTGCTAGATTGCATGATGATAAAAATTTAATATTATGTTTTTCATGCAATGAGTTGAACCCATATAACAAACACTTGATTGTGGTACTTCTCCTTTTTGTTGATGACAAAGGGGGAGAAGTATGTTGATGACATGACATGTTATTCATAAGTTTATGCATATATTCATGATGATGTGTTGCAAGTATTCATGATGAATATTGCAATGACTTGAATTTAGTTTGAATTCAAGGTTCTATCAATATGGCATATTGATAGGGGGAGTTTGTTTAAACTACAGGAGTCAAGTTTAACTCCGTCATCAATTGGTTGTCATCATCAAAAAGGGGGAGATTGTTGAATCTCTTATTTTGATGATGAAATCAATTTGATAATTATGTTTATGTTTAATTGCATTTTGAGTGATGCAGGTCTACTCGATCAGGATTAGACAATTAAGGCAGGAGGAATTGACGTTGCGCCGGAGGAGATCACGTTAGGATATTAGATGGCAGAAGGCTTCGGACGTTGGGCATCAGGCGAAGAGCGGAATTGTGCCAAGGATATCGGCGTTGCGGAGGTCAACTACTGATTGGGCAATAAGCCGCAAGAGAGGACGATGCACCGAAGAATCGGACGAAGCGCCAACCAATGACGTGCCGGGCAACAGAATGTCAATTCGCTTTATAATAATTGTCTAGATCGGAGTAGAGTTTTTGGTTTGTGTGTGCAGGATTAACTACGATAACGATGAAGACATAAAGCGAAACAAAGTGCAGGAGTCAAGCGCGAAGGATTCATTGCGAGTTCGAGAGTTCGACGGAAGTCCGAAGGTTCGTCGGGAATGCTGCCGGAACTAGCCGAGAATGAGTAGGGAGCTTGCCGAAGGGTTTTTCGGAAGCTCGCCGGAAGGTTCGTTGGAAGTTCACGGAGCTCGCCGACAAAGATCGGAGGTTGCCGAAGAAGCTCGTTGGAACTCGTCAAGATCAAATCGTGAAGTCTAGGAGCTTGCCGGGAGTCCGCAGAATGGTTTCCGAGAGTTTATCGGAAAACCGTCGGAAGTTCGCCGGAAGCTCGCCGGAAGAAGTCTCGACTTACGGACTTTGTAATAACTTAGAAAATATCTTTAAATTCATAGTTAGCACGTAATTAGGGGTAGGATTAGGTGTTAATCCTATAACCCAAGTAGGGGCCAATTGGGCCCGAGTTCGGACTGGTTTGGGCCAAGTTTGGAGCCCAACCAGTGAGCTGATTTGGCCTAGGCGGTGACACCTCCTGGGCTGGGCGGTTGCACCGCCCAGCACCCGAGCGCTGGGCGATGGCACCGCTTGGCTGGGCGATGGCACCGCCAGCATCGGGAACATAAGAGAATTCAAATTTTTGGAGCCCAAATTTGAATCCTCTTAAGGCCTATAAATACCCCTCAAGTCTCAGCTAAGAATACAACTTTTTGAGCAGCAAGTGATTGAGAGAAAAGTCTTAGAAGAGTCTTTGCCTTTCTTGTTTTCAATTTGCTAGTGTTCACCTCCTTCTTTCTTGCTGAAAATCTGTAAGAGAGTGAACGGCTTGTAAAAGTTGTAAGAGGGGTATTTACCCTTCCCTTTCAAGAGATTTGCTAGTGGAAGGTGGGAGCCTCATCGAAGACGGGCCTCGCAAGTGGATGTAGGTCATTTGACCGAACCACTATAAAATCGGCGTAATCTCTGGTTTGCATTTACTTATTATCATTTATATTACTGCAAACCATTTACACTTTAATGCTATATTGCTTTGTCTCCGTCTTACTTATCTCTTCAAGTTAAAACGCAATCGAAACGGTTTTAAACGAAAACGTTGCTTTTATCGTACGAAGTTTTCGAAAAGTGTTTAAATCATGAAAAGTTTATCACACTTCACCGCTGCACTAATTCACCCCCCCCTCTTAGTGCCGCTCCGATCCTAACAAATCCTTCCTATTTATAGAGGTCCCTTGTCAACTTAACCCTAATAGATCCTTGCCTATTGGGTATTGGATCTTCATCCAACTACCTAAGCCTCTTAGATTAGTAGATCTCTATCCAATAATCTCTCATGAACTCTTACTGGCGTTGAATCTCAGATTTTGATGATGAAATCAATTGATGGGTTAATTGATCTAATCCATATTATTGAGTTAAGTGTGCAGGATTAACTACGATAGCTTGAAGACATAAAGCAAGTCTACTATAGTCAAGTTTGATGGGTGTTCGAGAGTCCGCTGAGAGTCCGAAGATTCATCGGAAGTGCTCTAAGGAACCAACCAAGAAGAAATCGGGGACTTGTCGAAGTTTTCGAAAGTCCACCGGAGAGATCGACGAAGGTTCACGGAGATCACCGAGAAGGTTCGGCTACTTGCCAAAAACTCGCTGAACTCGCCGTAAGGCCGGGAGCTTGTTGGGAGTCCGCCGGAAGAAATCCGAGGGTGTATCGGAAGTCCACCAGAAGTTTGCCGAAATGCTCGCCGAAAGAAAACTTGACATTGCCGGTTAAAAACTTGCTTAGGACTATATCTTAATTTCATAGTTTGCATGTAATTAGGGTTAGGATTAAGGGTTAACCCTATAACCCGGTTAGGGGCCAATTGGGCCCAAGTTCGGACTGGTTTGAGCCAAGTTTGGAGTCCAACCAGTGAGCTGAAATAGTCTAGGCAGTGGCACCATCAAACTGGGCGATGGCACCGCCTAGAACCGAAAGTTCTGGTGGTGACACCACTAGCAAACTGTTGGACTGGGCAGTGACACCGCCCCGAACCCGAGAGTTCTAGCGGTGGCACCGTCAGTACACTATCAATGTTAGACACTGATAGGCGGTGGCACCGCCAGCACCGGAAAACCCAAAAGCAATTCAAATTTGAAGCCCAAATTTGAATCCTCTTGGGGTCTATAAATACTCCTTAATTCTCAACAGAGAATATACCTTTTTGAGAAGTTAGAGATTGAGAAAAAGCCTTAGCAAAGTCTTTAGCAAGTCTTATTTTCAATAGCTTAAGTGTTCACCTCCCTCTTTCTCTTTGAAAAATTTGTAAGAGTGTGAACCACTTATAAAAGGTTGTAAGAGGGGTATTTGTCATTCCCCTTCAAAGTGATTTGCTAGTGGAAGTTGGGAGTCTTATCGAAGAAGGCTTCGCAATTGGATGTAGGTCATTTGACCAAACCACTTTAAATTAGTGTGTTCCTTGAATGTGTGAGTGTTAACCTTTCCAAAACCTTTATTTACATAGCAGCAAGCTTTTGGTTTTCATCTCCTTACTTTACTCGAGCTACTTTTACCAAGTCATTCTTTGTCGAATCGAAATCTCTACGCATTTACGAAATCATTTTCAAACTTATGAGTTTTAATCTGCTACACTAATTCACCCCCCCCCCCCTTTTAGTGCCGCTCCGATCCTAACAATTGGTATCAGAGCGAGGCTCACTCTCATATTTGGTTTAATACCCAAGAGAGATGGCTTACTTTGGCATGCAAGAGGGTCACTCTATTACACGTCCACCTATATTTAATGAGTTAGATTACACGTATTGGAAGACTCATATAAGGATCTTCCTTATTTCCAAGGATTTTGAGCTTTGGAATATTGTCAAAAATGGATTTAAAAAATCTTCTCTTCCGATGAGCGAATGAGATGAATCGGAGAAGAAGGTTTTTGCTTTAAATGCAAAGGCTATGAATGCCTTATTTTGTGCACTTTACAAAAATGAATTTAATCGTGTTTCGATTTGTGATTCTGCTTTTGATATTTGGAGAACTCTTGAGGTCACTCATGAAGGCACTAGCCGAGTGAAAGAGTCCAAAATCAACATTCTTGTGCATTCTTATGAACTTTTCCAGATGAAACCAAGTGAGTCCATAGGAGATATGTACACCCGTTTCACGGACATCATCAATAGACTCAAAGCTTTTAGTAAAGGTTTTTCTATCTTTGAGCTAGTAACTAAAATTTTAAGATCCCTTTCAAAGAATTGGGATCCAAAAGTTACGGCCATTCAAGAGGCCAAGGACCTTAAAACATTTCCTCTCGAAGAACTTATTGGGTCTCTAATGACCTATAAAATGACTAGTCATGCTCATAAAGAGCTCGAGAACCCCCTTCCAAAGAACAAGAAGGATATGACACATAAAACACAAGAAGATCACTTGCAAAAAACATCAAGTGATGAGGACAGTGACGATGACATTGCACTTTTAAGTCAAAAATTTAAAAAATTTATAAGAAAGAATAAATTTAAAAATGTGTTAGAACCCTTGCAGATTCTAAACTTGGGGTTTATCCCTTTAGGGGATTGGCCTCCTTGGAACTCTATAGGGGTTCCTTCCTCTAAGTTGCTGCTCAAAGGTTACAGAAAAGATTCATTTATTGCTTAAGAAAAGAGAAGGAATCAATGACTATTTATAGGGCTTCTAAACCCTAACTCCTAATAGGACTCCTACTTAAGACTCTTACTTCTAACCAACTCCTAATAGGACTCCTACTCAAGACTCCTATTCCCTTACAACTCCTAATTCTTCTCTAAGAAAAACCTCCTAACCCTAGCCGGCCTCTTCATCTCTTTAATAGGGGTCGGCTTAGGTAGGTTTTACATGAATGTCCCTCTCAATTAGGACTCTCCTAGCTAGAGTCCTAACAGACCCGCCCTCTTCAAATCAGCCTTGTCGTCAAGGTTGAGATTCCATGAACTCAGGGAACCGGGTCTTCAGCTCCTCATATGTTTCCCATATGACGTCTTCAAGTGGTGAATTATTCCAATGCACTAGTACTTTAGTAGAGGGACGTCGGCGACGCATCACGATCCTACGATCGAGGATGGCTTGTGGTTGAACTTGAATAACTCCATCCTCAATGGTGTAGGACAGTTGGATCTGGGGTGACTCATGTTCTCCCAACTTGGGCTTCAGGCATGACACGTGGAAGACAAGGTGAATTTTGGCATCCTCAGGTAATTTAAGTCTATACGCCATTGCTCCAATACGCTCTATGATCTGATAGGGCCCAAAAAATCGTGGAGATAGCTTCATGGAGGCTCGAGTGTTGATGGAGAGTTTCTTGTATAGTTATAGGCGAAGATAAACCCAATCTCCTACTGAAAATTCTCTTTCGCTTCATCGTGTGTTGGCTTGCTACTTCATTTTGGCTTGAGCTATAGAGAGATTATCTTTTAACAATTGTAGGAGTTTGTCCCTATCAATCAATTCTTGTTCAACCTAATCTACCTTGGCCGAGCCAATTACATACTTTGGAATCACAGGAGCCGGTCGACCATACAATGCTTCATAAGGGGCACATTTTGTAGATGAATGATATGTAGTATTATACCACTATTCGGCCCAGGGAAGCCATTTTGCTCACTCTTTTGGTTGGTCGCTAGCGAAACACCGAAGGTACGTCTCTAAACACCTGTTTACCACCTTTGTTTTGCCTCAATTTGTGGATGATACGCTGTGCTCATCTTGAGTTTGGTGCCTTGTAACTGGAATAACTCGGTCCAAAATTTACTAGTGAAGATCCTATCACGATCACTTATAATGGACCTTGGCATCCCATGCAGTTTAATAATATTTTCTATGAAAACTTGGGCAATACTAGCAGTAGTGTAGGGACTTCTCACAGCACAAAAATGAGCATATTTCGTAAGTCGATCAACCACCATGAGAATTGTGCTTTTACCTTTGGCAGGTGGCAGCCCTTCAATGAAGTCCTTGGAGATGTCAGTCCACACCGAGTCTGGTATAGGTAGTGGTTGTAGTTTCCCTGGATTTGCCACAGTTTCACCCTTGTGCTGTTGACATAATCACATTGTGCCACATATTCAGCAATAATTTTTTTCATCCCTCTCCAATAAAAATTTTGCTTCACTCTTTTGTAGGTTCTTAGGAATCCAGAGTGCCCTGCTGAAGGTATGGAGTGCATTTCATGCAGGATGATTGTGATACAAGGGGAGTCAGGTATAAGCACAATACGACCTTTGTAGCGTAGATCCCTCGAATCCCAAGTGTAGTGGGCTATTGCACTTGGATCCGCCTCCAATTTGTTTATCATGTTGCTGATCTCTAGATCCTTCTTCCATTCTTCCCTAATATCCACGAGGAGACTAGTGGTAGGAAGGGAGATGGCTGAAACCTTAGCTTGCTCAAGTAGCCGTGAGAGTGCATCTGCAACAATATTTTCTTTCCCCTTTTTGTAAATAATTTCATAATCAAATCCAAGAAGTTTGGTTACCCATTTTTGTTGCTCAGGGGATGATATATTTTACTCTAAAAAATACTTGAGGCTTCTATGGTCGGTTTTAATTTGAAATCGTCGGCCAATCAGGTAGGGTCTCCACCTCATTACTGCGTGTACAATGGCGAGCATCTCCTTATCATATACTAACATGGTTTGATGGGAGAGAGATAATACTTTGCTAGTGTATGCGAGTGGTCGACCATCTTGCATGAGAACGGCTCCAATTCTGACTCCAGATGCGTCGGTCTCAATGATGAAGTGTCGGCTAAAATCTGGTAGCGCTAGCACCGGCATCGTTGTCATGGCTACCTTAAGTTTATCGAAGGCAGCAGAGGCTTTGTCCGACCATTGGAAAGCATCTTTTTTCAGTAGAGAAGTGAGTGGTGCACTAATCTTCCCATAGTCCTTAACAAATTTTCGGTAATAGCCTGTTAGTCCAAGGAACCCGCGTAGTAATTTCACGTTTGTAGGTTTCAGCCAGCCTTGCATTGTCTCAATTTTTGTTGGGTCTACCGCCACTCCTTCTTCTGATATTATGTGCCCAAGGTACTCTACTTTTTGCTGGAGAAAGCTACACTTTGGTTGCTTAACAAAAAGAGTATTCTCCCGAAGGATCGTCAGAACAATCCGTAAATGCTGAAAGTGAGTCTCAAGAGAAGGGCTGTAAATGAGAATATCATCGAAAAATACCAGCACAAATTTGCGAAGAAAGCTCCGAAAAATATCGTTCATGAGACTTTGAAAGGTTGAAGGAGCATTAGTTAGTCTAAAAGGCATTACCAAGAATTCATAATGACCATCATATGTGCAGAATGCAGTTTTTGGAATGTCATCTTCACATACCCGAATTTGGTGGTAACCGGATCAAAGGTCCAACTTCGTGAAGACTCGAGCTCCTTTTAATTCATCAAGAAGTTTATACCCCACTAGTATTGAGTACTTGTCCTTGATAGTGATGCCATTTAAAGCTCGATAGTCGATGCACATCCGCCAAGTTTCGTCCTTCTTGTGTACAAGTAGCACTGGTGAGGAATAGGGGCTGCAACTTGGCCGAATCACTCTTGTTTCAAGGATCTCCTTTACGATCTTTTCAATTTCATCTTTTTGGAGGTGAAGATATTGGTACAGTCGAGCATTCATTGGTGGCTTACCCGGAAGGATTGGAATTCGATGGTCATGTTGTCGAGAAGGAGGAAGACCGCATGGTTCACCAAAAATATCAGCAAATTCAATAAGCAATTGGGCAAGATTTTGATCTTCAATTTCTATTTTCTTCCCCTCTGGTTGCTGCTGGAGGTGCATCAAAAAGCCACTATTTACCTTGTGTAAAACTTTCTCCATTCGTTGGGTCGAAATAGTGGTAACATTGCTTTCGCGCTTCCCGCGTAGGATGATCTATTTGCCCTTACAATAGAATTTCATAATTAATTTAGAAAAGTTCCAAGAGACATCACCTAGTGTAGTCAGCCATTCTATACCAAGCACTGCCTCATAGTCATCAAGTGGTAGGAGGAAGAAATCGGTCATAATTTCTTGGTCTTGCAGTAATAGTTTCACCTGCGAGCATCTTTGGTAGCACTTTAGGATTCTACCGTCGGCCACCTTTACATCGAACTTGCTGCAACCTTCAATATGCAGTGCCATCTGAGTAGCAACCTTACTATTTAAGAAGTTATTAGTGCTGCCCATGTTGATGAGAATAGTAATCGGCTGTTGTTTGAGAAGGCCTCCAACTTTCATCATTTGCGGGTTTGAGTAGCCGGCTAGTGCGTGTACCGTAATGTCGGTCGGTTGTGGCTCTTCTTCTATATCTTCTATTTTATATTCAAGGCTCTCTTCTAGATGTTCAATGACCTCTTCTTCTACTGGTTCAATCATAAGAAATCTCCCTTTTCTACAGCGATGCTCGTGGCTCCACGGCTCGTCGCAATGTCAACATAACCCCTTCGCAGATTGCTCCCGATGTTCTTCTCTTGTTAACATTTTCGGTGCATGGACTCGGTTAATAGTAGGGGGGGCTGAGGGCTTTAGTATTATAGGTTGAGGAGTGATCCTAGTCCTCCGGGCTTCATGGTTCAATCGCTCCTCTTAAAGTCGTGCAAAAGAAATGGCTGCCATAAGCGTGTATGGTTGTTATGCCTTAACTTCTCCCCGGATCTCCGGATTTAAGCCCTCAATAACTATTTTTTAGACCAATCACGAGTTTGATTAGATAACCTTTCAAACCTAGTTTGGTACTCCTGAATGGTGGAGGTTTGTTGGATCTTTGCTAGTTGTTCGTCAATGTTCTCGTAATAAGTTGGTCCGAAACGGATCAGCAGTCCTTCTTTGAATTATCGCCATGAAAGGACTCCATAAGTGTGTTCAAACTAGTCAAACCACTGTATGACATCCCCTTCAAGATGTATAGCTGCAATTTTCACCATGGATACATCCGTAATTTTATGGTCCGAAAATATCGCTCCGCGCACGAGATCCAACCAATTGGGTCTCCTTCCCATCTAGGGAAGTCCACTCTCATGCGCAAATAGTTGGGGTCGGTCATAGTGCCTCCCCTCTCTTGAAAGTCATCTCTTTGGGCATGATGTGATTGGTTAGAGCTCTCTCCTTGATATGATTTCTTCGGGCTTGGTGGTCGGCCCAAACTGAATTCGGTAAGGAGAGTCCGAATCTTATCCTCCATTCGTGCCTCGAAGCCTTCAAATTTAGCATTGATTGCCTCCTCAGATGCCATAGTATATGACTCCAAATCTATGATGTTAAGATCTCTCTTTTGTTGATGGGTTAAAGGCATGTATAGGTTGAGAGAAGTGATGGTTGAATGGGTTGGTGGATTGGTTTGGATAGAGAAAATATAGTATCAAGATCAAACAAATAGTGCTATGCGGCTGAAATTCTGCAATGTATCTTTCGTTGTAGAGATGAAAACTTTGTAACGAAAAGTTTATGCAGTAATAGAGGAACTTTTTTTTTTTTTTGGATATTCGGATAGGGATAACTAAATTGCAGCAGCAGTAAGGTAGGAAACCAGAACCTGTTGCAATTCACGTGGAGATCAAAGGATGATCCGCGGTGGTGGAGATGTTGGCGGAATTTGACGACGATCTTTTAAGCAATTATGGGAATTACTTTGGACGGTTGTGGAGGGCTGATGGATGGCTATGGAAGGGCAGCGAGATGCCAAGAACGCTGCTCTAATACCAGGTGTTAGAACCCTTGCAGATTCTAAACTTGGGGTTGATCTCTTTAGGGGATCGGCCTCCTTGGAACTCTATAGGGGTTCCTCCCTCCAAGTTGCTACTCAAAGGCTGTAGAAAAGATTCATCTATTGCTTAAGAAAAGAGAAGGAATACATGACTATTTATAAAGCTTCTAAACCCTAACTCCTAATAGGACTCCTACTTAAGACTCTTACTTCTAACTGACTCCTAATAGGACTCCTACTCAAGACTCCTATTCCCTTACAACTCCTAATTATTCTCTAAGAAAAAACCTCATAACCCTAGCCGGCCTCTTCATCTCTTTAATAGGGGTCGGCTTAGATAGGTTTTACATGAATGTCCCTCTCAATTAGAACTCTCCTAGCTAGAGTCCTAACAAAATGACACCAAAAATAAACTTGAACATAAAAAGGACTAAGTAATATGCTACGAATGCAAGAAGCCGAGACACTTCAAAAATGAATGCCCCAAAGCCAAAAAGATGCAACCGAAGAAGAAGAAAGCTTTAAAAGTGACTTGGGACGACTCAAGTGATTCCGAAAATGAAGAAGCTAGCAACAAAGAGGAGGCAAACCTTGCGCTAATAGCTTTAGGAGGAGAGATATGTGATTTAATTAATGAAGATTTATCTTTCGATGAACTTTCTATCGCTTTTCATGAATTATTTGATGAGTGTATAACTATTAGTAAGAAGTTTAATCTATTAAAAAAAGTACATATCTTACTACAAAATAAGCTTAATAGTCTTCAAGGGAACCATAGGTAACAAATCAAGTTTTTCAATTGATGATGTGTTGCTAGTTGATGGATTTGTGCATTATCGAAAAATCAAACAATAACATATCAATGATTGCCTTAAAATAAAATAATGTCTATACCATCAACCTTGATAAACTTAATGATGAAATATGCTTTTCTATTTTAAATGATGATGCTTGGCTTTGGCATAGGAGATTTAGGCCATGCAAGTATGAAACTAATATCTAAGATGCTTGTCAACTAGGAAAATAAATAAAAACTAGTTTCAAGCTAAAAAATCAAATTAGCACCACTAGACCATTGTAATTGATCCATTTAGACTTATTTGGACCAATTGACATAACGAGTCTAAGAGGAAGAAAATATGCCTTCGTAATTGTAGATGACTATAGTAGATACACTTGGACTTATTTCTTGGCTCACAAAAGTGATTGTTTCAAATGTTTCTTTAAATTTTGTAAACTTACTCAAAACAAAAAAGGCTTCATGATTTCATCAATTCGGTGTGATCATGGTGGTGAATTTCAAAACCATGATTTCCAAAGTTTTTGTGAATCCAATGGATATAATCACAACTTCTCCACTCCGAGAAATCCTCAACATAATGGGGTAGTTGAAAGAAAAAATAAAAATTTATAAGAAATGGCAAGAACCATGTTAAATGAACATAGTCTACCTAAGTATTTTTGGGCCGAAGCCATTAATACAGCTTGCTATGTCATGAATAGGGTTCTAATAAGACCATCTCTATCAAAAACTCCCTATGAATTATGGAATAACAAAAAACTAAATGTTTCTTATTTTAAAGTTTTTGGTTGTAAATGCTTTATTTTGAATGAAAAGGATGCCTTAGGAAAATTTGATGCTAAATCCGATAAAGCCATCTTTCTTGGTTACTCTTCCGTTTCTAAGGCTTTTTGTGTTTTTAACAAAAGAACCTTAGTTATAGGAGAGTCTATTCATGTAGTTTTTAATGAAATTTCCTAGTTAAAGAAAAATAATTTTGATGATGATCTTGGTTTTGATAATTTGAATTTAAATGAACCCCCTCCTCAAAATAGCAACTTGGATGCATCTTCTTCCGAAATTTCCTTACCTAAGGAATAGAAGTATGTAGATACTCATCCAAATGAGCTAATTATAGGAGATATATCAAAAGAGGTTCAAACTCGTTCTTCCTTCAAGAATTTTTGTGCTAACGCCGCCTTCCTTTCTCAATTTGAACCTAAATGCATTGGCAAAGCCTTGAAAGATGATTCATGGGTTTTTGCAATGCAGGAAGAATTAAACTAATTTGAGAGGAATGAGGTATGGAAGCTTGTTCCTAGACCTAGTGACCATTTAGTCATTAGTACTAAATGGGTCTTTAGAAACAAGCAAGATGAATGTGGTATTGTGGTTAGAAACAAGGCTAGACCAGTGGCCAAAGGTTTCAACCAAGAAGAAAGTATCAACTATGAAGAGACCTTTGCTCTTGTGACAAAATTAGAAGCCATTAGGATGCTCCTTGCCTATGCTAGTAGTAATAATTTTAAACTATTTCAAATGGATGTCAAAAGTGCTTTCTTGAATGGTTTTATCTCTGAAGAAGTGTATGTTGAACAACCTCCCAGATTTGAAAATTCTCTTCTTCCAAATCATGTATTTAGATTGACTAAGGCTCTCTATGGCTTAAAATAAGCTCCTAAAGCTTGGTATGAAAGGCTTAGTTCCTTTCTTATTTTAAATAATTTTACAAAAGGCAAGGTTGATACTACATTATTTATCAAATATTTTAAAAATAAATTTTTTATTATTCAAATTTATATTGACGATATTATTTTTGGTTTTTCGAATTAATCACTATGTGAATCATTTGCCAAGTGTATGAGTCATGAATTTGAAATGAGTCTAATGGGTGAATTAACCTTTTTTTTAAGATTGCAAATTAAACAACTTAGTAATGATATATTTTTTAATCAATCTAAATATGCATTAGAATTATTAAAACGATTTAACATGAATAGTTCAAAAGCTATAAACACTCCTATGAGTACTTCCACTAAGTTAGACATGGATGAAAGTAGGGGAATGATTGGTAGTTTACTTTACCTCATCGCAACTAGACCGGATATCATGTTTAGTGTAGGACTTTGTGCTAGGTTTCAAGCTAATCCTAAATTATCTCATCTTAAAAGTTTTAAAAGAATCCTTAGATATCTTAAAGGAACTCCTAATTTAGGATTATGATATCCAAAATCCGATAATTTTGATTTAATAGCTTATGCAGATGTCGATTTTGGCGAATGTAAGATAGATAGAAAAAGCACATCCGAAACATGTCAATTTTTAGGACATGCACTTGTTTCTTGGACTTCCAAGAAACAAAATTCGGTTGCACTATCTATGGTGGAAGCTGAATACAAAGCTGCAAGTGCATGCTGTGCATAAGTTGTTTGAATGAAAAATACGTTGGAAGACTGGAATTTACTTAAAGAATATTCCCAAAAAATATGATAATACAAGTGATATTTGTCTAACCAAAAATCTAATTCAACACTCTAGAACTAAGCATATTGACATTAGGCATCACTTTTTACGAGATCATGTCAATAATAATGTCATTCTAGAATTTATTGATACAAAGCATCAATTAGTGGATATTTTCACAAAAGCCTTAAGTGAAGATCAATTTGACTTTATTAGAAGGGAATTAGGCATGTTGAATTGTCCTTGTGAATGAGCTTGATTGTATATATTTTTTGAAAAGTTTTTATCCTCTTTTCGGTTTTCGTGGATTTGACTTCTTTCTTATTATTGTAAACCTCTATGCTACCTTGACATGCATTTGACATTATCCTAGTATATGATGTTGGATGTTTCTTTCCAAAGTTTTGTCAACATTTTGATGGCTCCTTCATGTTATTTTGGATGATTTGATGTCTTCCTTGAATGATCAATATTAATGCCAAGTTGAAGCTTTATCAATTTTGCCATCTCCTTTCTAAGATTTTTTTCTTATGAGATGATTTTATGAATGGCTTCAATGATCATGAGTTTTATGCATAAAACCTCATCTCCTTTTTGTTGATAACAAAGGGGGAGAAGAATGTGCAAAAGATTGATGACTTATGCAAAATATGAATTGCAAAAGTTAATATGTTGTGTAATGCAAATGTCTTATATGCATCGATAGCATGACTTATATGAATTGCAAAAGCTTGTGTAATGCAAATGTCTTATATGCATCGATTGCATGACTTATATGAATTGCAAAAGCTTGTGTAATGCAAATGTCTTATATGCATCGCAAATGTGATAGCATAACTTATATGAATTGCAAAAGCTTATGTAATGCAAATGTCTTATATGCATCGCATATGTGATAGGATGACTTATATGAATTGCAAAAGCTAATATGTTGTGTAATGCAAATGTCTTATATGCATCGCAAAAATGTATTATATGCATCGCAAAACTTTTTTAGAATATCGCAATATGAAAGTTTTTAGATTAGTTGTCGTTTCATCTCATGATAATATGAAATCATGCCTTACATTTATATCATAAGATTTATGTTGAAAGTTCATATCTCTTATCGAAATGATAATTGTCTTTTATCATTCGACTTGAAAATAATTTTCATAGCTTGAAATTATGAGAAATACGAAGTTTCGTATTTGCTTATGCTTATAGAAAATAATGATAAGTTCAACAGATAGAACTTATTGGTTTAGGCTTGAATTCAAAGAAATTAAATTCAAGAGTTTTTATCTTCTCATTATATAGCATGTAGATAGGGGGATTTATGTTTAACTCCGTCATCAATTGATTATCATCATAAAAAAGGGGGAGATTGTTGAATCTCGGATTTTGATGATGAAATCAATTGATGGGTTAATTGATCTAATCCATATTATTGAGTTAAGTGTACAGGATTAACTACGATAGCTTCAAGACATAAAGCAAGTCTACCGGAGTCAAGTTTGATGGTGTTCGAGAGTCCACCGAGAGTCCGAAGATTCGTCGGAAGCGTTGCCGGAACCAACCGAGAAGAAATCAGGGACTTGCTAAAGTTTTCGGAAGTCCACCGGAGAGATCGTCGAAGGTTCACGGAGATCACCGAGAAGGCTCGGCTACTTGCCAAAGACTCACTGAACTCATCACAAGACCGGGAGCCTGCTAGGAGTCCACCGGAAGAAATCCGAGGGTGTATCGAAAGTCTGCCGGAAGTTTGCCGAAAAGCTCGCCGGAAGGAAACTCGACGTTGTCGGTTAAAAACTTGCTTAGGACTATATCTTAATTTCATAGTTTACATATAATTAGGGTTAGGATTAAGGGTTAATCCTATAATTCGATTAGGGGCTAATTGGGCCCAAGTTCAGACTAGTTTGGGCCAA
The DNA here is from genome assembly GCF_036884655.1 of Musa acuminata AAA Group. NCBI lineage: Eukaryota > Viridiplantae > Streptophyta > Magnoliopsida > Zingiberales > Musaceae > Musa > Musa acuminata. Next base: position 14,080,861 of record NC_088347.1, on the reverse strand, counting down.
GTTTGGAGCCCAACCAGTGAGCTGAAATAGTCTAGGTGGTGGCACTGCCAGACTGGGCAATGGCACTGCCCAGAACTCGAGAGTTCCAGCGATGACACCGCCAACAAACTGCTAGATTAGGCGGTGGCAACGCTAGTACACTATCAGTGTCAGACACTGACAGGCGGTGGCACCGCCACTAACAGGCGATGGCACCGCCATTAACAAGCGGTGGCACCGCCAGCACCGGGAAACCCAAAAGCAATTCAAATTTGGAGTTCAAATTTGAATTCTCTTGGGGTCTAAAAATATCTCTCAATTCTCAGTAGAGAATATACCTTTTTGAGAAGTTAGAGACTGAGAAAAAGCCTTAGCAAAGTATTTAGCAAGTCTTGTTTTCAATAGCTTAAGTGTTTACCTCTCTCTTTATCTTTGAAAAATCTGTATGAGTGTGAACCACTTGTAAAAGGTTGTAAGAGGGATATTTGTCCTTCCCCTTCAAAGTGATTTGCTAGTGGAAGTTGGGAGCCTCATCGAAGAAAGCTTCGCAAGTAGATGCAGGTCATTTGACCGAACCACTTTAAATTGGTGTGTTCCTTGAATGCGTGAGTGTTTACCTTTCCGAAACCTTTATTTACATAGTAGCAAGCATTTGATTTTCATTTCCTTACTTTACTCGAGCTACTTTTACCAAGTTATTCTTTATCGAATCAAAATCTCCACGCATTTACAAAATTGTTTTCAAACATACAAGTTTTAATCTGCTGCACTAATTCACCCTCCCCCCCTCTTAGTGCCACTCTGATCCTAATAATTGGATCTCATCCATGGGATCCAATAATTCAAGGGCTTATTAGATATCTAATAAGATAGGGGACCCGACGAATATCTCAAATCCGAACCTCTACTCATTACAACGCCTACCATATGTGTGTGACCCTCTAGGCCCAATATCGAGCTGGCCATGAGTCACACCTGTTTAAACTCTTTTTGGTTCAATGAATTAATATCTCCATAATAATTCACTCGACTCATCGACTGCAGACATACTAGGCTACTACGTCGCAGTCCCTAGACGATACAAGGGAATCCAATCCATTGGACCTATCTATCCTCAATTACAATGTACTTATAGTCCTTCATCTATATAATATCCCAAAGACCGTATACCAGGCATGGTGCTGTCAGACCCAAACGGTTTCTACTCGATTCTTGCTTTAATTGGATTCTCCTAGAGAACTCTCTCTCTCTCTCTCAATCCGAATGACCCTAGCCAGGGATTTATCTGAGCAAGAATACATACGACATTTCTATCATGACACTGAGAGTAGATAATCCTCTATTGACACTCAATAGGCCTCGTAAGATTGACTACCACTCCCAAAGACCGATTGTGCTAGATTTGGGACATCCAAACCTATAAGTCTGGTATCAAAGAATGGGGCACTCATACATGACATCCTTGTTGTCTCAAGTCTAAGGACCAGATACACCACTGGGACTATGGAATCGTTGTCTGACAATAAGCCATCATCTACAATCCAACATTCCGTAAGCGGATCAATTAGTGAACTTATTCTCCAATGAGCACCTATATTGTATCCCTAGTGTCCGCACACGAGCAGCTCTAAGAACAGCTACATCCATCATATGGATGGGTATACAACACACCAGTCTATCCAATTATCTCGATGTCCCTCTCGAGTAACCTATGACCATGATTATTTAGGATCTGTGTTTAAAGGCGAATCGATCTTATTATCGTGATCTCATTACGATCCGATTTCTATTGCATATATCCAAGAACATCACAATATATAAATGTATATATGCAATAGTCAATATAAAATGATAAATTTAAAAATATAATAAGCAAAAAGATTGTGTGTCAAGTCACACATGCCATCACTCATGTGATTGGCTTGCTAGGCACCTATGACTAGCAATCTCCTATTTGACCTAAAGCTAATTATCTATATGTTTGATACCCATCAGACCCTTGTAACGCTCAAAGACAATTTGAGACAATGGTTTTGTTAGTGGATATGCAATGTTATCTTCGGATGGAACTCTTTCCACTACTACATCTCCTCGGGTCATGATCTCTCTAATAAGGTGAAACCTCCTCAGCACACTTCTGATGAGACATAGGTTCCCTAATTTGAGTAATAGCCCCATAGTTATCGCAATATAAGGGAATCAACTTTTTGCTATCTAGCACGACTCCTAGATTTGTGATGAACTTCTTCATCTTGACTCCCTTCTTTGCTACCTCTACTGCAGCAATGTACTCTACCTCTACGGTCGAGTTAGCAGTAGTATCTTGCTTAGTACTTTTCTAACACACTACTCCTCTATTCAAGGTATACACATACCCCAAATTCGACTTGCTATCATCGACATCAGACTAAAAACATGAGTCCATGTAGCCTTTAATCCCGAGGCTACTACCTCCATATACCAGTAAAAGATCCTTAGTTCTTCTTAAGTACTTAAGGATACACTTTATTGCATTCCAATGTTCTAAGCTAGGATGATACCAACTCTATCACGCCCCCCGAATTATCACATTCAGAAGGTGTGACCCTGCCTAAAATCAATAATATTATAATTCATCATCAATTCAATCCAGGATCTAATCTAACAATTTGAGGATAATAAGAATCATTCAAAAATCAATATTCACAATTCATAAAAATGTACGTTACATAAATCATAATCCACTTCACTTAGAGATTCACAAAATCCAAAGGCAACTCAACTAAACATCAACCACAACACAAATCCATAATTGTAGAAGTATATACAATCACAAAAAGATAATTATTTACCATGAGTTCTTATCCTTATACAACTTAAACTTATCATTCCATAAACATGAGTGGTCCTTTAAACTTTTATAACACATAAGTATCAATAGATCCTTAACATTACATCAGAAGTAAAGTATACTATACAACAAAAACCTATCATCCAACAAAGATTAGCTCAAAAATCTTCTAGCCTTTCACTGTTTTAACCCAATTCTAGCTTTTCAGTGCGTGACAAGCTACCCTGAAAAATTTATATAGCAACGGGGTGAGCATAAAGAGCTCAGCAAGCGACTAACATATCCATGGCGATAGGAGAAGTTCAAGCAGGCTTAGTATCAAGATACAAAAGTAGAAATACAAGTGTTCATTTGAAATCATCTTATTTGATATAAAATCATAAAAGTTTACCTCATTCAAAAACAGGCATTAGATATAACAATAGGAGAAAGAAAATTGAAGCATTTCATTGGCAAAAGAAGCATTTAGGCTTGTATCAAATGGCACATGAAGCATTTACGCACATATTAAAGGCATAAGAGTGTTTGGGGGCATAATAATGACAAACGAAACACTTCAAAGTATAACAAGTGAACCGAATAATAAACACAAGCTTGTATGTCATCTTTGATGTAGCATGCATTCCATTTTTATCCAAAGCATAATATGAACTCATAAACAAAGTTTTGGATATCATATCAATAAACAAAGAGGGCGCTGTGGGACCACATACATAATGTGATTCATCCATTTCTGTATTACCACCGAGCATAAGTCTCCCACGTTTGGAAGCTCTATCCACCCACGTTTGAGTGAAGTCAATGGGGTCGGCAGAGCAATCGCGGGCTCTAAGCATAACTCCCTTTACCATTTCTGGCAAAGGTTCATAATATCCCACAAGACACCAGAGTACAAAAGGATAGTATGAACAATATCATTGACACATATCAGAAGCACATGCAGAACAACGAAGATATGCATGTGCCTTTATCAAACAAGTAAATGCCAACAAAGCATTAAATAATAAATTTCAGATATACAATAATTTCAGGATGAATAATATAAGAACTTTACAGGACTAATATAAAGCTCAATTGAAGAAGAATTTAGCAGAAATCATATTTCCAATAGGATGAAAATTGAATAGGCAAAACCCAACAGAGTTTCCAATTATGATAGAATTTGAATGGTACATTTTCTAAATTATTTGAGTAACCAAGCATACTCCAAATCACAAAAAATAGGTGTCATTAGAAATCTGTATCAATCTATTTTCAGATGAACTCAGATTTCTAATTTTTTTAGCTCTTAACAGGAAGTTACAATAAATAGAGTAAAGGAAGGTCAGAATTGATCATCCCTGTTTTGCAGACTTGATAGAATCAATTTAAACAGATATTTTAGAAGGCAAACATACTTCAAAATTTCGAACTAGGTGTCAAAAGAAAGATATACGAATCTAGTTTCCAAAGAACTAAGTTTTGCATAATTCAGAATTTTCTCTAGAGAGTTATGAGTAATTTAGTAATAGAAGGTCAGAAATTTCAGTCCCTATTTTGTAGAATCTGTAGGGTTAATTGAAACAGAAGTTTTAGTAGGCATTTAAACTCCAAATCATTCAATCTAAGTGTCAAAATAAATATATTTGAGTCTACTTTCAAATGAATTAGGCTTTGCCTAAATCAGAATTTAGTGCTAAAAGTTATATCCAAAATAATGTATAGAAGTCAGATTACCGAAAAATTTCAGATTCATGGCTTTGTATCAAAAGGAAAAAAGGTTTGGTACTAAGCTGAAATCTTTTGAATTATGAAGAATAAAAAGGAAAGCAGAGATTAGGAATTATGTATGAAGAGGTTAGAACACTTGCCTTAGACGAGTTTGATTCCCAAATATAGGGAGTTTATGCAAAACCTCAAACAAAGTTTCCTCTTCTTCTTCTTCTTCTCCTTCTTCTTCTTCTTCTTCTTCTTCTTCTTCTTCTTCTTCTTCTCTTCTTCTTCTTCTCCTTAAACTAATGTTGGCTGCAAAGTTTCATTTTAATGGTGCCTTAAATTACTTAGGTTTGACTCATGCTAAAATAGTAAGGTGGCAAGCATGCATGGCGGTTTAGGTGTCAACTTTAAAATAAATGCAAGTGGCTCATTCTTGTTAATGACACATGTCCTCCATTTTATTTTATTTTATTTTTATTTACTCAATTCTGAATATTCTATAAATCATATCAAAATTTTAATATTTTCTCTTTGGTCCTTAGCCATAAACTTTAATATAATATTATTTAATAAAAAAATTATTAAATAATCCTCGTATTTACAAACAAGAATTTACTTTTTTTTTTTAATAGGGGATGTTACAATACCTACTCGTGACACTCAGAGTATACGCTATATCAGGCCTAGTACATAGCATGGCATACATGAAAGACCCTGTTACTGAGGCATAGGATATTCTATTTATATTCACCCTTTCTTTAGGAGTCTCTGGAGACATACTCCTAGAAAGCGATATCCCATGTCTCATCGATATAAGACCTCTCTTAGAATTTTTCATGCCAAATCTTTTGACGGTGGTGTCTATGTACCTGTACTGGGACAAGCCAAGCATCCTTTTGGTTCTATCTCTATAGATCTGAATCCTCAAGATATATGATACTTCATACGTCATTCCCAATGATCAGGATGTCATCCACATATAACACCAAAAAGGTGATAGTGCTCTCACTTACCTTTTTGTACACATAAGGCTCATCTTCGTTCTTAACGAAGTCATAAGATCTGATTGCTTAATCAAATCTTATGTTCCAACTTCGGGAAGCTTGGTTTAGTCCATAAATGGATCTAGGTTACCTACACACCTTATTTGGGCAGTCTTTGGATACAAATCCATTGGGTTGTATCATATACACCTCCTTCTCAAGATTCCCATTGAGGAATGCAGTTTTCACATCCATCTACCAAATTTCATAATCATAGTATGCTGCAATAGCCAATAGAATTCGGATGGATTTAAGTATTGCTCGACGGGTGAAAAGGTTTCGTCATAGTCAACACCTTACCTTTGACGATACCCCTTAGCCACTAGCCTTGCTTTATAGGTCTATCTACCTTTCCATCTACTTCGATCTTTTTCTTAAAGATCCACTTGCAATCGATGGGTACAATACCTTCGGGTCCATCAACTAGGTTCCAAACCTTGTTGGAGTACATAGAATCCATCTCAGAATTCATGGCTTCTTAGCACTTCCCGGAGTCTATACTCATAATAGCCTCCTCGTAGGTCTAAGGATCAATGTCCTCAATATCCTCTCCTCTAATATATCCCACATATCTCTTAGGAGAATGAGATACTCTGCCAGACCTATGTAAAGTTAGAACTTGTGTATTAGGTACCTAAACAGACTCGGGCTATTGAGTGGTGCTTGAGCTAGGTTCTCCAACCTTACTAACTCTATCATTCTCCTACTGTATCCGTGTTCCTTCTTAAGAAACATCGCTCTCTTAACTACAAAGACCTTTTGGTCCTCGAGATGATAGAAATAATACCCACATGTTTTCTTGGGGTATCGCACGAACTTTCACTACTTTGTCCTTGATTCCGACTTTTCGGGGTTGTGTCTTTTAATGTGTGTAAGGCAGCCCCAAATCTTAACAACCTTAAGATTGGGCTTCTTCCCTTTCCATATCTCATATGGTGTAGACGCTACCTGTTAGGAACGAGTCGGCACTAAGAGGGGGGGGGGTGAATTAGTGTAGCGGTAAAAATTACGTCGGTTTGAAAATCACATTACGATTAAACCCGTTTCAAAAGATGTTAACTTGAAATCATACGGAATAGTGTAGTGGATATAAAGCAAGTAAAGAAGGGTAGTTTGCAGTAAATGTAAATTACAAGAAGTTAATGCAAACCGAGTTATAGTGGTTCGATCGTCGTGACCTACATTAACTCCATCGATTCCTCTTCCGTCAAGGCCACCGGCATCCACTAATGATCTTTCTTTAATAGGTGATGATCAACCTCCTTCTTACAACTCTATTCCCCTTTTATAGGCTCAGGAGAGAACCTTAACACCCCCTTTTTACAAAGCTTCCCTCACACTCTCCCTTAGAATGGTCTCTAAACTTTAGGAGTTGGGACTCTATACTTTACAAGGGTTTATAACTCTAGAAACATAGAGATTTTGTTCACTTTTATTGCTACTCCATGCAGGAATAGCTAGGGTATTTATAGACCTCAAATGGATTTAAAAATGGAGCCAAAATTCAAATCCCCTAAAATTTTAAGGTACGGGCGGTACCACCGCCTATAGCCTGACAATGGGCGGTACCACTGCCTGACAGTCTTGGAGACTGAGTCTAGGCAGTACCACCGCCTAGACTGGCTGTACCACCACCTAACATATTCTCAAAAATTGTGCCACGACAGTTTCACTTGTTTAGTCACTGTTTGGGCCTATCTCTCAACCCAACACAGCCCAAACTTAGGCCCAACTATCCCCTAATTGGGTTGACCCAATTTTAATCTCAATTATGTGCTAACTATGAATTTTAAGATATTTACTAAGTTAAATAAATTTGTAAGTCTAGGTTTCTTTCCAGCGAGCTTCCGATGATCTTCCAACGAACTTCCGATGATCTCTCGGCAATGTTCTAGTGGACTCCCAGAAACTCTTAGACTTCATAATGATATTCTTAAAGAGTTTCACTGAGCTTCTTTGGCAAGCTCTTGGACTTCTCAGTCAATTCCGACAGAACTTCCAATAAACATCCGGACTTCCGACGAACTCTCGAACTCCCAACGAAATCGCGTTCTTGACTACAGGACTTCATTTTGCTTTATGCCTTGCTATTATAGTTAATCCTACACAAATAAAAACACACTTTGATCTAGACAAATATTACTAAGCATGAATCATATTGTCCGGCATGTCATTGGTTCATCGACGCTTCGTCCGATTCTTCGGCGCATCATCCTTTCTTACAGCCTATTGCCCAATCGGCCAGTTAACCTTCGCAACTCTGATATCCTTAGCACAATATCCACTCTTCTTGGCATAATGCTCAAAATCGTGGCCCGAAGCCTTATGTCGATATGTCGATCGATCCTTCGACACGATGTCCAAATTTTCTGACATGTTTCTCTAGCCAAACATGATTTTTCTTGCTTTAAATATCCCTCCCTGATCGAAGCATCCTGCGTCACTCAAAATACAGATTAAATCATAAATACTTATCAATTGGTTTCATTATCAAAATATGAGATTCAACACTATCGACTTAGTTGGAACTCTATGTAGAGGGCAAGCTGCGGTCTATATGGAATATCCCCAAAATGAGATGGGTAGGTCAGCGAAACTCATCATGGACCGTACCATATCTAACATCATATGAGTTCAGGTATATAAGGAGGTGTCCATTGGGATAAAATCTCATGGTCCTTAAGGAACTAGGTAAACTCTGTACTTAAGTACTCACCTCCTCGATCTGATTGAAGAGTCTTGATACTCTTTCTAGTCTGGTTCTCCACTTCATTCCTATACTCTCTGAATTTCTCAAAAGCCTCGGACTTGTACTTCATTAAGCACACATATCCATACCTTGAGAAATCATCAGTGAAGGTAATGAAGTAGGAGTAACCACTAATGGCATAAGTCGACATAGGTACACATACATCACTATGTATGAGTTTCAATAGCTCAGTGGCTCTCTCTCCAATTCCACTAAATGGAGAGTTGGTCATTTTTCCATGAAGGCAAGGCTCGCAAGTTGTATATGACTCATAGTCGAATGGATCTAGATATCCATCCTTTAGTAATTTTTGAATCATTCCCTTATGGATGTGACCTAGACTACAATGCCACAAGTATGCACTATTCAACTCATCTCGTTTCCTCTTAGACACACTTACATTCATAATATGTGAAGTAGTGTCTAGCATAAACAAACCTTTATATAATGTTCCTTTCGTGATAATCTCATTATCTAATAATATTGAATAACTATTGTTCTCAAAAACTAATTTATATCCACTAATTATCAAACATGAAATGGTGATAATGTTTTTGATAATAGAAGGAACAAAGTAATATGCATCTAATGCAATAATAGCTCCACCAAGCAGATGTAGGGCAACCTCACCAATAACTACTATGACAACTTTTGCTCCATTGCCCATCTTGAGGTCCATCACGCCTCTAGCCAATCACTTGGGCATTGCCAGAACATGCAACGAATTACATATATGATAAGCACTACTGGTATCCAATACCCATGTGTTATCATAAGAGTTTGACAAATGGAGACTGATTATAAATGTACTTGAAGCTTCTTTAAACTTTTGTTTTGCCCTCTCTGAAATGTACTCTTTGCAGTTCCTCTTCCAGTGTTCATTTTTGTCATAGTAGAAGCACTGGCATTTTTCCTTTGTTGGGTCTTTCTTAGCAACTGTTGCTTTACCTGGTCTGCCCTTGCCCTTGCCCTTTCCTTTTTTAAGGGATTTTTTTGCTTTCCCTTTCTTTCTAGTCTCACCAGTGTAGAGAACTGGCTTCTCTTTCTTAATAGTGCTCTTTGCCTCCCTCAACATATTGAGGAGCTCTAGGAGAGTCACATAAAACTTGTTCATATTAAAATTCATTATGAACTATAAAAAGGAATCTGGTAGGGACTAAAGCACAATGTCCACACAAAAGTTATCTTCTAGGACCAATTCTAGACCTATGAGTTTCCCTATCCACTCAATCATTTTTAGGACATGGTTCTGAATTGATGTCCCATCAGTCATCCTAGCTCGGAAGAGGTTCTTGGATATCTCATATCGTTGAGTCCTTCCTTATTCCTCAAATAGTTTGTGGACATGTAGTAGTATGGATCTAGCATCCATTTTTTCATATTTTCTCTATAACTTAGGAGTCATAGAGCCCAATATGTAACACTGAGCAAGATTAGAGTTATCAATGTACTTCACGAAGCGAGCTATCTTATCCTCGCTTGCCCCTTCCTCAAGCGTAGGCATCACTATATCAAAGATGTATGCGATTTTCTCTACCATGAGAATAATTCTCAAGTTGCAGAGCCAATCCATATAATTTAGACCAATGAGACGGTTGACATCAAGTATGCCATGTAAGGGATTTGAAAGTAATATTTTCTAAAAATAAAGATATAGCAGAAATAAATAACATGCAGATTTTATAAAAAATAAACAATCAAGATATGAACTTCTATCTTAATATACGCCCACTATTTTACTAGCAAGTCGCGCGACACCCTCAGCACATGAAATGGAAGTCTCCAACAGACTTCTAGTGGGGATCCAGATCCAATCAACGTCTTAGTATAACCTCGAGGGACTCGAGCAATCACACTAAGCCCGAAAGATAGGCAACTCTTACCGATCATAACTCCTTGTGATTTCCGTTCAGTTCAGCCTCCGAACCACCATGGTCTCGAGGGACTCGACCAACCATGATGTTAAGTTGTAATCATATAAGGAGGCGCAGTGGGAGCGTGAAGCGATTGTGGGACCCACGAGACAAACGATCACGATGCATAGAGATGCATCGAGATATCGATGGAACCGATGAGGACGAGATGAACAATTACAGGGCATGGAGATGCACCGCTACACATATAGATCTTGATGTAAGTGATTAGGCCCACTAGCTCGGGCCTGATCATATTAGGTAGTGGTCCATAATTTTCTGACGTGATTGCTTTTACACCTACTAGATATGTATATATATTTGCATGCGATGTAGATATATTTAAATATGTATATGTGTGACATGTCATATTAGGAGACCAAATCATAGAAACTCCTCGCTCGATAATATTAAGTCGGTAAACATGAGGCAATTAGATTGACCCACATAGCCTTACATTGTTATAAGTAGGAACCGATTCCCGGTGTAGGTTAAGTTGGTCGAGTCCCTCGAGGCTCACCTACATCGTGATTCGCTATCTTGCTTACGACATAGAGATGTCACTAGTGACTTGAGGATATGGTATGCTTGGTCGAGTCCCTCGAGGGTATATCATCGAATCAGACTAATCTTGTAATGATGGTGTTGACTTCATCATAAGCATGTAAGCTTGACAATAAATGAGAAATATAATAGAGGCTCGTAGGCCCCAATAATAATAATCACAAGAACACATATCAAATGGTCCATAATCATCCGTCCACACATTATACATCACATGTATGAATCATCATCATGTAGGACTACTAGATAATAATAATAATAATAATAATAATAATAATAATAATAATAATAATAATAATAATAATTATTATTATTATTAAATATTTTAATCAAAATAATATTTTTAAAATCTAAGGGACAAGTCTAATACCATTGTTGGGAAATGTTGGGGGCGACATCACAAACGCAGCGGAAGAATAGAAAACAAAACCCCCAATTTCCTAAAGATTTGTTCGTCATTGTGCGAAGATTGGTGCGCAAAAATTCATGAAACATAAAACTACGTATAAAGTAGATTGTGTTACCTAGGAAGATCGTATATCCCTGAATCCTTGCAGATCTTTAGAAGAGGGTGAAGGAGGTCTAGCGCCCTCCTCTCTAGTGATGATCCACACAACATGGCTGCGATGATGCACCTCAAAACTCTATGCCGGCTTTGAGTTGGAGGGGGAGAGGAGAATAGGAGAGGCAAGTAAAAGTTCTAGCCTATGAACCACTGAATCCCTCCTATTTATAGAGGTCCCCTATCAACTTAACCCTAATGGATCATCCCCTATTAGGTATTTGATCTTCATCCAACTACCCAAGCCTCTTAGATTTGTGGATCTCTATCCAATAATCTCTCATAGGCTCTTATTGGATCTCATCCAAGGGATCCAATAATTTAGGGGCATATTGGATATCCAATAAGATAGGGGCTCCGACGGATATCTCATATCAGAACCTCTACTCATCGCAATGCCTACCATATGTGTATGACCCTCTAGGCCCAATATCGAGCTAGCCGTGAGTCATACCTATTAGAACTCCTTCTAGCTTAGTGAATTATTATCTTCGTAATAATTCACTCGACTTATCGATTGCAAACGTACTAGGCCACTATGTCGCAGTCCCCAAACGATACAGGGGAATCCAATCCATTGGACATGTTTGTCCTCAGTTACCATGTACCTATTGTCCCTCATCCATGTAATATCTCAGAGACCGTATACCGGGCATGGTGCTGTCAGACCCATACGGTTTCTACTCGAGCCTTGCTCTAATCGGATTCTCCCGGAGAACTCTTTCTCTCTGAATTCGAATGACCCTAGTAGGGATTTGTTAGAGCAAGAACACATGGGACATTCCTCTCATAACATCGAGAGTGGATGATCCTCTATCAATACTCAATAGCCCTCGTAAGGTTGACGACCACTCCCGAAAACCAGCTATGCAAGATCTGGGACATCCAAACCTATAAGTCCGGTATCAAAGAGTGGAGAACTCATATAGGACATCCTTCGTGTCTTAAGTCTAAAGACCAAATATACCATTGGGACTATGAAATCATTGTCTGACAATAAGGCATCATCAACCATCCAACATTCTGTAAGCGGATCAATCAGTGAACTCATTCTCCAATGAGCACCTATACTGTATCCCTAGTGTCCCCATATGAGCAGCTATGAGACCAACTGCATCCATCATATAGACGGGTATATAGCACGCTAGTTTGTCCGGTTATCTTGATGTCCCTCTCGAGTAACCTATGACCGAGATTATTTAGGATCTGTGTTTAAAGGTGAATCGGTCCTATTATCATGATCTCATCACGATTCGATTTCTATTACATAGATCCAAAGACATCACAATATATAAATGCATATATGCAATAGTCAATACAACGTTATAAATACCAAAATATAATAAATAAAAAGATTGTGTGTCAAGTCACACATGTCATCACTCATGTGATTGGCTTGTTGAGCACCTATGACTATCACATTTCTAAATGACCACCAAACATAATCTAGAGCATCACGGGCTCTAAGCATATACCCTTTACCATTTCAAGCAAAGGTCCAAATAATCCCTTTACCATTTATGGCAAAGGCCCAAATAATCCCTTTACTATTTCTATCAAAAGTCTAAATAATTCCACAAACACTAGAGTACAAAAGGGTATTGTGAACAATATATTAGGACATATCGGAAACACATACGAAACAACGAAATGCATATGTCTATATGCAACATTGCTATACAAACATGAACTTTACATAATAGATTCAGGTATGCAAATAATTGAATGACAAAAGTATACAGGATTTCAAAGCAATAATGTAAAGCTCAACTGAAGTATGGATTTTAGCTGAAATTAATTTCCAAAGGGAAGAAACAAGAATAGGGGAAATCAATTTGAGAGGCACATTTCATGAATTGTTTGGATAAGCAATTATGCTCCAAATTGAACAAAATAGGGTTCATTCGAAATATGTATCAATCTAAATTTAGATAAATCAAGTTTTGTATGAATTGGAGATTCCAACATTGAGTTCTCAATAGTTTAGTAACCAAAGGTCAGAGAATTCCAACATTATCTCCATTTTGCAGAATTCATATAGTTGATTTGAAAAGATGATTCAATAGTCAATTATATTCCAACTCATTCAAATCAGGTATGCACCAAAATATCTATAAGTCTAGATTCTGATAAATTAATTTTTGAATAAATCAGAGTTCTTAACAAAGAGTTATAAGCAAGAGAGTACTAAAAGGTTAAAACCAATTGTCTCTATTTGACAGATTTCATAGTGTCAGTTTAAATAATAGTTTGGATAGGCAAATAAACTCCAAATTTATCAATCTTAATATCAAAAGAAAGAGTTGTAAGTCTAGTTTCAGATATATTTGATTTTTTACTAAATCTAAAATCGGTTCAGAACATTATGGCTAGAATAATACAGAAAGGTCAAATCATCAAAAAATTTCAGATTCATAGTTTTGTTCCCAAAAGAAAGAAATATCATGTGTGAAGCCGAAGTCTTCCACACTTTTCAAGATTAAGATGAAATTAGAGATCAAGAGTTTTGTAGAAAGGGGTTATAACACTTGCCTTCGAAAAGTTTGATTCCTAAACATGGGGAATTGATGCAAAACCTCAAGCAAAGTAGAGTTTCTTCTCCTTCTTCTACTTCAATTCCTCTTCCTTTCTCCTCTCAAACCCACATTGGCTACAGCTCTTAAGTTTTCCTCCTTTAATTTCTTCTCTAATTCATTAGATTTAGCTAATATAAGGATTGTAAGGTGGCAAGCATGCATGAAAGGGGCTTAGGTGTCATCCTTAGAACAAATATAGGTGGCACTATTAGGTTAGCTAGTGACATATGTCCACCATTTTTTTTTTAACCTAATATAAATCTTTCACAATATCATATTATTATTATTTATTTATATTTAGGTCTCTACATTACAAATAGGCCCTTATAATTTTTTTCAAAAATTAGGGATGTTATAGGATGCTCAAGGCACATGACCGGAGATCCAATCAATTCTCTAAGCTCACAAGCCAAGACGAAGGGTTTATCACCTTCGGAGACAACAAGAGAGGTAAAATCACTAGCAAATGAACCATAGATAACAAATCAAACTCTTGATTAAAGATGTGTTATTAGTAGATGGTTTAAAGTATAATATTTTAAGAATTAGTCAATTGTGTGATAGAGGATATATCATAATATTTGAATCTAATGCTTACATTATTGAAAAACCTCACAAAAATATATCTATAATTGCCTTAAAACATAATAATGTGTATACTATTGACATTGACTTTCTTTGTAATTAAATATGCTTTTCGGTTTTAAGCGATGATGCTTGGCTTTGGCATAGGAGATTAGGTCATGCTAGCATGAAACTAATCTCTCAAATTTTATCTAGAGAACTTATAAGAGGAATCCCTAGCTTCAAATTTATCAAAGACAAAGTGTGTGATGCATGTCAACTAGGAAAGTAAATAAAATGTAGTTTCAAGTCACAGAAACAAATAAGCACCTCTAAACTATTGAAATTGATCCACAGATTTATTTAGACCAATTGATATAACAAGCCGAGGAGGTAGCAAATATGCCTTTGTAATTGTTGATAATTATAGTAGATATACTTGGACATACTTCTTGGTACACAAAAGTAATTGTTTTAAGTATTTTTTAAAATTTTGTATACTTGTTCAAAATGAAAAAGGCTTTATGATTGCATCTATATGTAGTGATCATGGTGGTAAGTTTCAAAACCATGATTTCCAAAACTTTTATACCATAATTTCTCTACTCCAAGACACCAACAACAAAAAGGAGTAGTTGAAACAAAAAATAGGAGCTAACAAGAAATGGCAAGAATCATGTTAAATGAACATAGCCTACCCAAATATTTTTGGGCCGAAATTGTTAACACAACATGCTATGTCATGAATAGGGTTATAGTAAGATCATTACTTTCCAAAACTCCTTATAAATTATAGAATAACAAAAAATGTATGTTTAATATTTTAAATTTTTCGGTTTAAATATTTTGTTTTAAATAAAAAAGATACGTTAGGAAAATTTGATGCAAAATCCGATGAAGGCATTTTTCTTAGATATTCTTCTACTTCTAAAGCATTTCATATATTTAATAAAAGAACTTTAGTAATAGAAGAATCTATTCATGTTGTTTTCAATAAAGTTTTCGAATTTAAGAAAAATAGTTTTGATGATGATTTTGATTTTGATGCTTTAAATTTGAATGAAATCTCTCCTTCTACTAGCAACTTAGATGCATCTTCTTCCAAAGAATCCTTATCTCAGGATTAGAAGTATATAGATACTCATCCTAAAGAGCTAATTATTAGAGACATATCAAAAGGTATTCAAACTCGTTCTTCTCTTAAAAAATTTTGTCCGAATGCAGCTATTTTATCTCAAATTGAACCTAAATGCATTGATGAAGCCCTGAAAGATTATTCATGGGTTATTGCAATATATGAGAAATTAAATCAATTTGTGAGAAATGAGGTATAGAAGCTTATTCCTAGACCTAGTGACCATTTGATAATAGGTATTAAATGGGTCTTTAGAAACAAGCAAGATGAACTTAGGATCGTGGTTAGAAACAATGCTAGATTAGTGGCCAAAGGTTTCAACCAAGAAGAATGTATCAATTATAAAGAAACATTCGCTCCTATGGATATACCTGAAGCCATAAGGATTCTTCTTGCCTATACTAGTTATAATAATTTTAAGTTATTTCAAATGGATATTAAAAGTGCTTTTCTTAATTAATTTATTTCCAAAGAAGTTTATGTTGAACAACCTCCCGGATTTGAGAATGCTAACTTTTCAAATTATGTGTTTAAGTTGACTAAGGCTCTCTATGGATTAAAACAAGCCCCTAGGGCTTGGTATTAGAGGCTTAATTTTTTCTTATTAAAAAATATTTATTAAAGGTAAGGTCGATAATATATTGTTTATTAAACATTTTAAAAATAATTTTCTCATTGTCCAAATTTATGTTGATGATATCATTTTTGGTTCCTTAAGTGAATCTTCATGTGAATCATTTGCCAAAAGTATGAGTCAATAGTTTGCAATGAGCTTAATGGGTGAATTAACTTTTTTCTTAGGATTTAAATTAAACAAATAAGTGATAGAATTTTTATTAGTCTGACTAAGTATACTTTAGATCTATTGAAATGATTTAATATGGATAGTGCTAAAGCTATTAATACACCAACGAGCACTTCTACAAAACTAGATATGGACACTAATAGAGAATGTTTTAATTAAAAGACTTATAGGGGTATGATAGGTAGTTTATTATACCTCATAGCAACTAGACCCAATATCATGTTTAGTGTTGGACTATATATACACTATATTTTAATCTAATCCCAAGCAATCTCACTTAAAAGCTGTTAAAAGGATTTTTAGATATCTAAAAGGAACTCCCAATCTAGGACTATGGTATCCAAATTCTAAAAACTTTGAGTTACTTGCTTATTATGACGATGTTGATTTTGTTGGTTGTTAAATAGATAGAAAAAGCATATCAGGAATATGTCAACTCTTAGGCCATGCACTTGTCTCTTGGTCTTCCAAGAAACAAAATTTGATTGCATTATCTATAATAGAAGTTGAGTATATAGCAGCTGATGCATGTTGTGCATAAGTTATATGGATGAAAAACACTTTAAGATTATGAAATTTATTTAAAAAATATCACTATAAAATGTGATAACACTAGTACAATATGTTTAACCAAGAAGCTCATTCAACACTCTAGAATTAAACATATTGGTATTATGCATCATTTTATTAGAGAACATGTTAATAATCATGATATATCTTTAGAATTTATTGATACAAAGCATCAATTAGCATATATCTTTACAAAATCATTGAATAAGGAATAATTTGATTTTATTAGAAGAGAATTATATATGTTAAATCTTTCGAATGCATAAGTTCCTCTTGTATATTTTTCAGATTTCTTGATTTTTCATAACTTGAGTTTTCTTTTAAAATTGAGATCGTTTCCTTTCTTGTGATATTTACAAAAGAAAATATTTGATTCACAGGCTTCTTTAATGACTTGATCTTTCTTTTGTTCATGTGATGGTTGAAATCTTTGCATCATTGAATTCTTCCCTTCTCTTTTTCTTCCTTCTTAAATGATAAAAGGGAAAAAGATCTTGCACATCTCATAAGAAAATTGCTAACTTGCATATTTCAAGAAGCAAAAGTTGCTTTCTTGAACATCTCAAAAGTTTCTAGCTTGCATGCTCGAAATCTTACGTACATGATCCAAATATTTATTGAACATTTCTTATTTTTGTTGATGACAAAAGGGGAGAAATGATGAATGTTTGGTATCATAAAATGATGAATGGTATCATGATCAAAATGTTGATTTAATGCATGAAGTGATAAATGCTTAAAATTTTAATTCTTTAGTATCATGCATGTTATGCCAAAAGTAATGTTGATTTATTTTTGGTATCATGAAGTGATGATGAAATGTAATGTTTTGAAATTGTGCATGTTTTAATTTGAAACTATAATGATGCACAACATATGAAATTTTGATATCATATATTGCATTGATCACTATGATCGAAAGTATTTAACTAGTTCAAAGGTTGTGATTCCTTTTGAATTCAAGTTTGCTTTATCTCAATATAGCATATAGATATGGGGAGTTAAGGTTAACTCTGTCATTAATGTTAGGAACGAGTCGGCACTAAGAGGAGGGGTGAATTAGTGTAGTTATAAAAATTACATCAGTTTGAAAAACCTTCATACGATAAAATCTGATTTCGACGAAAACCATTTCAGAAAAATCTTTAAATTAAAAGCATACGGAAGTGTAGTTGATGTAAAGCAAAGAAGGTGGTTTGCAATTAAGATAAATAGTAAAACAGAAATACAAACCGATTTATAGTGGTTTGATCGTCATGACCTACTTCCACTCCTCTGATTCCTCTTATGTTAAGGCCACCGATATCCACTATCGATTTTCCTTTAATAGGCAAAGATCAACCTCCTTCTTACATCCCTCTTCTCCTTTTACCGGGTTTAGGAGACAACCTTTACAAGTACTCACTCCTCTCTCAAACTATTCTAACACTTAGACTATAAAAGGAGGATTCTCACAAGAGATTACAATAGCATTTTCTAACCCTTACAAGTGCTTGTGTGTGTTAACCAAGGATGAGAGGGGTATTTATAGGCTTCAAGTTGATTCAAACTTGGAGCCTAAAAAGGTCTCATCAAGTTGAGCCTAAACTTGGAGCCTAGTATTTATCATTTCAGATTTACACTCGAGAGAAATGACTCTTCATGGCTTTCAAGAGGGCTTATCGGTTGTTCGTCCACCATTGTTTAATGGATTAGACTACACTTATTGGAAAACTCGAATGAGAGTTTTCTTGATTTCTTTGAATTTGGATTTATGGAATATTGTTGAAAACGGTTTTCAACTTCCCTCTAAACTGATGAATGAATGGTCGGATTTGGAGAAGAAGTATTTTTCTTTAAACGCAAAGGCTATGAATGCCTTATTTTGCGCTTTGGACAAAAATGAGTTCAATCGGATTTCTACGTGAGAAACGGCTTTTGATATTTGGCGAACACTTGAAATCAAACACGAGGGAACTAGTAGAGTCAAAGACTCGAAAGTTAACATTTTATTGCATGATTTTGAGATTTTTCGAATGCAACCAAGCGAGATTATAGGCGATATGTACACCCATTTCACGGATATCATCAATAATCTAGGAGTTCTTGGTAAATCTTTTTCGAATTTTGATCTCGTAAGTAAGATCTTAAGATCCCTTCCAAAAAGGTGGGATCCTAAAATAACCGCAATACAAGAGATAAAAAATTTAAATAATTTTCCATTAGAAGAATTAATCGAGTCATTAATGACCTATGAAATGACACTTTTGAAACATTTTGAACTCGATGAGCACTTGAACCACCTTCCAAAGAATAGGAAGGATTTGGAACTCTAGACAAATGAATACCACTTGAACGATGACTCAAGTGATGAGGACAATGATGAACTTGAACTTCGAACACTAAATCTTAATAAGTTTATTAAACAAAAATCTAAAATAAACAATGAACTTAAACGGAGGAAGAGGCCAAAGAAGAGGAAGGCAACCAAGGATGAATCAAGAACTTCCAAAGGTGAAACGACGAATTGGGCTTTGATGGGCTTCGACTACAAGGTAAGTAACTCAACTCTCTTGAATTATTTTGAAATTACTTAAAGTTTTTCATGAGTGCTTAATTTAGATAGTAGGAATAGGAAATAAAAAATTATTTTTCAAAAATTATATCATGTTTTTCTTTTTAGCATCTTTGAAAAATTAAAAAATTTGATCATGAAAAGTATATTGCTAAGGTTTCATGCATGTTATATTTTGAAATGTTAAATGATGTATGCAACATTAGGGATGATAATTATATGATATGTGATAATGCTTAGGATTAATCAATGCATGTGTATCTTGATGATTTTATGTCATACATGAGTTTTTAAAGTAAATGTTGATTTGAAACTCTCATTTTAGATTAACATGTTTTTGGTCTAATCGTTTTTATGACGAATTAAGATGACATTCTCATGATATATTAAGATGACAGTGCATGTACATCTATGTATGAATTTCTCGATAGTCTTTTGATGATAGATGTGATATCATGATGTGTTTGGTCTTGATGGCTTCATGACAAAACTTATGTTTCGATTTTAAATAATGATACATGTTTTCACAAAAGACTTAAATACCCTCATATGAAATTAATTGTATGAAATGGAAATGAATTTTCTATCCTATTGAAATTAATAAATTTATTTTACCAATCTTGTGAATCTCACGAAAATAAACATGATGAATATTTTGAAAATAAATGAGTGTATCATGCATTTGGTCTTAATGATTTCTCTTGAACATATTTTTTGAAATCATACTTGATGATGAATATCAAGATATTAAAAGGATGTTATCATGGAATCATGCTTGATGATTTGTTTTACGAAATTTACCTTTCCATCTTAAATATTGACACTTGTTTTATTAAAGGTAAAGGCATGCTTATAAGAAGCAAATCACATGAATAGAAATTTATAAAAACGAAATGCAATCCTCTATCTTATCAACTTTTCAATAAATCTATGCTTGTCATGTATGAATTTATTGAATGTCACTTTGAGGATGATTTCGGATTTCACAAATGCTTGATTCATACTTATGACATGAGACACATTTTAAATATGAATCATGTTCAATGCTTCAATCATGTTATATCTCCCTTAATTCATTTTGTTCTCCTAGATTTATATACCAAGGAGGAGAATCTTCCGAAAATGAAATGATATAAATGAATCACTTAACGATATGTCTTTTTGAAATATCTTTTTAATGTGATGTTGATAATTTGAGATAATTGAATCCTTGACTTACTCTGGCTTGAAAATAGATGTTTAAAATCTTGCTTGATGAGTTGTTTTATTAGATTTTGCCTTTACGTCTTGAACTTTCATGCTTATCTTGATTTGGCATATAATAACTAAGGCATGCTTAGATGAAACAAAATCACTTAAAAAATGTTTTTCCTATCTGATCAAGATTAATGATTTCATGATATTTTGTGAATCTCAAAATTGATTTTGATGACTTGATTATAAGTTTCAAGTTAACGATTTGATTTGAATGAATTTTATCTAAATCATAATCTTGATCTTGCAAAACTAGAATCACAAATAATATCTTTTGGTATTCATGAATTGATACTCACAATATGAAAGTATTGGTATTCATGACTTGAATTTGATTGAAACATTGCATGCTTAAATTAATCATTCTTCTATGTTTCAAAAATTCTTTAAATGCCTTATGTGATGATTGAAAATTAATTTGCTTTATGATGAATCACAAATCATGACTTGATCTATGATATTGATATATTTTAATCATGATCCTTGGTTGTATAATTCTTTTGCTCTATTAAAAAGATTTATCGAATGAATCATGTCCTTCTTGAATTTTCTTGATATCATGACATAATATGGCTTGTATAATAATTAAAATATTTTAGTCATTGATTTCTCCCTTCTTTTTGATAATGATAAAGGGGGAGTTAGTTTACTAGCCTGCATATTTCAATGGAAGGAAAATTTGCTAGCTCGATCATTTCATTGAAAGAACTTGCTATCATGAACACTACTAATGAATTGCAAATCTTGCAATCTAAAGAGAAGCAAAGAATTGCTATCTCGAAAGTGTTGAATCTCGGATTTTGATGATGAAGTCAATTGTCATTTGTTATCTAATCTATATGTTGAGATAAGTGTGTAGGATTAACTACGATGAAAGTGAGACATGCAGTAGGAGTTGCGCCGGAGTCAAGACAATGATCACGTTGGGAGTTCGAGAGTTCGACGGAAGTTCGGACAGTCGTCGGAAGTTCTATGGGAACAAATCCGAGAAGTCCATAAGCTTACCAAAGAAGCTCGTCGGAACTCGCCAAATGAATCGTCGCAAGTCCAGGAGTTTGCCGGAAGTCTGCAGGAGCATCACCGAGGGTTCATCGGATGATCGACGGAAGTTCGCCGGAAGCTCGCCGGAGGAAGCGATTGACGCACCGGAGCAAGTTACAGTAAATGTCTTAGGAAAAATAATAGTTAGCACATTGATTAAGTTGGAAATGGGAGATGATCCCATTAACTTAATCTTGGGGCAATTGTGTCATGCCCCCCCCCTGAATTATCACATTCAGGAGGTGTGACCCTGTCTAAAATCAATAATATTATAATTCATCATCAATTCAATCCAGGATCCAATCTAACAATTTGAGGATACTAAGAATCATTCAAAATTTAATATTCACAATTCATAAACATATACGTTACATAAATCATAATCCACTTCACTCAGAGATTCACAAAATCCAAAGACAACTCAAGTAAACATCAACCACAACACAAATCCATAAACATAGAAGTATATACAATCACAAAAAGATAATTATTTATCATGAGTTCTTATCCTTATACAACATAAACTTATCATTCCATACACATGAGCGGTCCTTTAAACTTTTACAACACATAAGTATCAACAGATCCTTAACATTACATTAGAAGTAAAGTTTACTATACAACAAAAACCATCATCCAACAAAATTAGCTCAAAAATCTTCTAGCCTTTCACTGCTTTAACCCAATTCTAGCTTTTCAGTGCGTGACAAGCTACCCTGAAAAAAATTTATATAGCAACGGGGTGAGCATAAAGAGCTCAGCAAGTGTCTAACATATCCATGGTGATAGGAGAAGTTCAAGCAGGCTTAGTATCAAGTTACAAAAGTAGAAATACAATTGTTCATTTGAAGTCATCTCATTTGATATAAAATCACAAAGGTTTACCTCGTTCAAAAACAGGCATTAGAAATAATAATAGGAGAAAGGAAATTGGAGCATTTTATTGGCAAAAGAAGCATTTAGGCATGTATCAAATGACGCATGAAGCATTTAGGCGCATATAAAGGGCATAAGAGTGTTTGGGGGCATAATAATGACAAACGAAACACTTCAAAGTATAAGTCTCCCACGTCTGGGAGCTCCATCCACACACGTCTGAGTGAAGTCAATGAGGCCGGCAGAGCAATCGCGGGCTCTAAGCATAACTCCCTTTACCATTTCTGGCAAAGGTTCACAATATCCAACAAAACACCAGAGTACAAAAAGGTAGTATGAACAATAACATTGACATATATCGGAAGCACAAGCGGAACAACGAAGATATGCATGTGCCTTTATCAAACAAGGAAATGCAAACAAAGTGTTACATAATAAATTTCAGATATATAATAATTTCAGGATGAACAATACAAGAACTTCAAAGGACTAATATAAAGCTCAATTGAAGAAGAATTTAGCAGAAATCAAATTTTAGGATGAACAATACAAGAACTTCAAAGGACTAATATAAAGCTCAATTGAAGAACTAAGCTTTGTATAATTCAGAATTTTCTCTAGAGAGTTATGAGCAATTTAGTAACAGAAGGTCAGAAATTTCAGTCTCTATTTTGCAGAATTTGTAGGGTTAATTGAAACATAAATCATAGTAGGCATTTAAACTCCAAATCCTTCAATCTCAGTGTCAAAATAAAGATATTTGAGTCTACTTTCAAATGGATTAGGTTTTGCCTAAATCAGAGTTTAGTGCTAAAAGTTAGATCCAAAACAATATATAGAAGTCAGATTACCGAAAAAATTTCAGATTCATGGCTTTGTATAAAAAGGAAAGAACGGTTTGGTACTAAGATGAAATATTTTGAATTATGAAGAATTAAAATGAAAACAGAGATTAGGAATTTTGTAGGAAGAGGATAGAACACTTGCCTTAGATGAGTTTGATTCCCAAATATAGGGAGTTGATGCAAAACCTCAAACAAAGTTTCCTCTTCTTCTTCTCCTTCTTCTTCTTCTTCTTCTCCTCAAACTAACGTTGGCTGAAAACTTTCTTTTTAATGGTGCCTTAAATTACTTAGGTTTAGCTCATGCTAAAATAGTGAGGTGGCAAGCATGCATGGGGGTTTAGATGTCAACTTTAGAATAAATGCTAAGTGGCTCATCCTTGTTAATGACACGTATCCTCCATTTTATTTTATTTTATTTTTATTTACTCAATTCTGAATATTCTATAAATCATCTCAAAAATTTAATATTTACTCTTAGGTCCTTAGCCATAAACATAAATATAATATTATTTAATAAAAAAATTATTAAATAATCCTCATATTTACAAACAAGCATTTACTAATTTTTTTTTTTTAAATGAGGGATGTTACACTCTCCCCTCCTTAAAAGAAAATTTAGTCCTTTAAATTTGTCATATCTCTTTCAGCGAAAAGAAAAGGATAAACCAGATTTGTAGTCAAGGAATCCCGAACAGTAGTAGTTACGTGTAGCAAATAATCCAGGGGTTTAGGTTGAATGCCCAAGTGACAAACAAAATATTGTGAAACAACAGACAAGTTGGAGCCAGGATCAAACAAAACTTTTGCATTTCTTTTAGAAACATGTATAATACCTTCAACCATTGATTTAGAGGCTCTGGAATCTTGTTCAGTTAAAGCATATACTCTAGCATGGGCTGTCGTCTTAGGGATCAGTGGCTCTTTCTTCTTGTTTACTGGGTAGTCTCTGACTTTATGATCTAACTTTCCACAGGCAAAACAGGCTCCAGTCACCCGAAAACACTCACTAGTTTCATGATTATGTCCACATTTTGTACATGATAGAGTTCTTTGCGATGGAGTTCCTTCCTCAAATCTAGGTACCTTTACCTTCTCGTTACTTCTTTCTGCTTCATTTCCTCTCTTACTTTTACCAACAAACTTCTCCTTTCTATTCTTGTCCCTGATTTCTTGGATCTCCTCCAAGTCTTTTTCAAGTATGAAAGCTCTTTCTACTACTTCAGTGTATACTTGGAGTTTTAAAGCTGATATCCGGCTTCTTATTGCCGGCCTTAATCCTCTTTCAAATCTTCTTGCTTTCCTATATTCATCATCAATCATATGTGTGGCAAATCTAGAGAGTTCAGTGAATTTAGACTCATATTTGGCTACTGTCAAATTTCCCTGGATGAGATTCAGGAACTCCAATTCTTCCTGCTCTCTGATACAATCCGGAAAATATTTATCATTGAAATTTTCTGTAAATACCTTCCAAGTGATTGGCTCCTGTCGAGCTTCAGAAATCCTCTTCATGGTTCGCCACTAATGCTCAGCCTATCCTTCTAGCATGAAAGTAGCAAGAGAAACCTTCTTATCATCTAGGCAATTTAAAACATCAAATATTTTCTCCATCTGCTTCATCCATTATTCTGCTATGATTGGATTAGGCTCACCACTAAAACAAGGAGGACTAAACTTCTTAAACTGTTCAATTCCCAAACCAGTCTGGTTTGAATTCCCAACTTCAGCATTTCTTCCTTGTCGGACTTGTTGTTGCATTACTTGTGTCATTGGCTCTAGAGTTTTCATAATTCGACTCAATTGATCAGAAGTAGATGCAACAGGAGAACCAGATGACCTCGTCATCCTTGCTTCCTAAAAATAACAAAAGAAAACTTTTGATTAGTCTCTAAATAGAAATCACTAATCCTCAAAATTTATTACACATCTAGCATATCAAAATTCTTAGAAATCCTCAAATCAATCTCTGATACCAACTCTGTCACGCCCCCTCCCCCCCGAATTATCACATTCAGGAGGTGTGACCCTGTCTAAAATCAATAATATTATAATTCATCATCAATTAAATCCAGGATCCAATCTAACAATTTGAGGATACTAAGAATCATTCAAAATTAAATATTCACAATTCATAAAAATGTACGTTACATAAATCATAATCCACTTCACTTATAGATTCACAAAATCCAAAGACAACTCAAGTAAACATCAACCACAACACAAATCCATAAACATAGAAGTATATACAATCACAAAAAGATAATTATTTACCATGAGTTCTTATCCTTATACAACTTAAACTTATCATTCCATACACATGACCGGTCCTTTAATCTTTTACAACACATAAGTATCAACAGATCCTTAACATTACATTAGAAGTAAAGTTTACTATACAAAAAAAACCATCATCCAACAAAATTAGCTCAAAAATCTTCGAGCCTTTCACAGCTTTAACCTAATTCTAGCTTTTCAGTGCGTGACAAGCTACCATGAAAAAAATTTATATAGCAACGGGGTGAGCATAAAGAGCTCAGCAAGCGTCTAACATATCCAAGGCGATAGGAGAAGTTCAAGCAGGCTTAGTATCAAGTTACAAAAGTAGAAATAAAAGTGTTCATTTGAAGTCATCTCATTTGATATAAAATCACAAAGGTTTACCTCGTTCAAAAACAGGCATTAGACATAATAATAGGAGAAAGGAAATTGGAGCATTTCATTGGCAAAAGAAGCATTTTGGCATGTATCAAATGACTAATGAAGAATTTAGACGCATATAAAAGGCATAAGAGTGTTTGGGGGCATAATAATGACAAACGAAACACTTCAAAGTATAACAAGTGAACCAAATAATAAACACAAGCTGTATGTCATTTTTGATGTAGCATGCATTCCATTTTTATCTAAAGCATAATATGAACTCATAAACAAAGCTTTGGATATCATATCAATAAACATAGAGGGCGCTGTGGGACCACATACATAATGTGATTCATCCATTTCTGGATGACCACCAAGCATAAGTCTCACACGTTTGGGAGCTCCATCCACCCACGTTTGAGTGAAGTCAATGGGGCCGGCAGAGCAATCGCGAGCTCTAAGCATAACTCACTTTACCATTTCTAGCAAAGGTTCACAATATCCCATAAGACACTAGAGTACAAAAAGGTAGTATGAACAATAACATTGACATATATCGGAACACAAGTGGAACAACGAAGATATGCATGTGCCTTTATCAAACAAGGAAATGCAAACAAAGCATTACATAATAAATTTCAGATATATAATAATTTCAGGATGAACAATACAAGAACTTCAAAGGACTAATATAAAGCTCAATTGAAGAAGAATTTAGCAGAAATCAAATTTCAGGATGAACAATACAAGAACTTCAAAAGACTAATATAAAGCTTAATTGAAGAACTAAGCTTTGTATAATTCAGAATTTTCTCTAGAGAGTTATGAGCAATTTAGTAACAGAAGGTCAGAAATTTCAGTCCCTATTTTGCAGAATCTGTAGGGTTAATTGAAACATAATTCGTAGTAGGCATTGAAACTCCAAATCATTCAATCTTAGTGTCAAAATAAAGATAGTTGAGTCTACTTTCAATTGGATTAGTTTTGACTAAATCAGACTTTAGTGCTAAAAGTTAGATCCAAAACAATGTATAGAAGTCTGATTACCGAAATAAATTCAGATTCATGGCTTTGTATCAAAAGGAAAGAACGGTTTGGTACTAAGCTGAAATCTTTTGAATTATGAAGAATTAAAATGAAAACAGAGATTAGGAATTCTGTAGGAAGAGGTTAGAACACTTGCCTTAGATGAGTTTGATTCCCAAATATAGGGAGTTGATGCAAAACCTCAAACAAAGTTTCCTCTTCTTCTTCTCCTTCTTCTTCTTTTTCTTCTCCTCAAACTAACGTTTGCTGAAAACTTTCTTTTTAATGGTGCCTTAAATTACTTAGGTTTGGCTTATGCTAAAATAGTGAGGTGGCAAGCATGCATGGGGGTTTAGATGTCAACTTTAGAATAAATGCTAAGTGGCTCATCCTTGTTAATGACACATGTCCTCCATGTTATTTTATTTTATTTTTATTTACTCAATTCTGAATATTCTTTAAATCATCTCAAACATTTAATATTTACTCTTAGGTCCTTAGCCATAAACTTTAATATAATATTATTTAATAAAAAAATTATTAAATAATCCTCATATTTACAAACAAGCATTTACTAATTTTTTTTTTTTTAAATGAGGGATGTAACAATCTCCCCTCCTTAAAAGAAAATTTAGTCCTCTAAATTTGTCATATCTCTTTCGGCGAAAAGATAAGGATACACCAGATTTGTAGTCAAGGAATCCCCAACAGTATTAGTTACGTGTAGCAAATAATCTAGTGGTTTAGGTTGAATGCCCAAGTGACAAGCAAAATATTGTGAAACAAAAGACAAGTTGGAGCCAGGATCAAACAAAACTTTTGCATTTCTTTTAGAAACATGTAGAATACCTTCAACCACTGATTTAGAGGCTTTGGAATCTTGTTCTGTGATAGCATATACTATAGCATGGGCTGTCGGCTTAGGGAGTAGCGGCTCTTTCTTCTTGTTTAGTGGGCAGTCTCTGACTTTATGATCTAACTTGCCACTAGCAAAACAGGCTCCAGTCACCCGAAAACACTCACTAGTTTCATGATTACGTCCACATTTTGTACACGATAGAGTACTTTGCGATGGAGTTCCTTCCTCAAATCTAGGTACCTTTACCTTCTCGTTACTTCTTTCTGCTTCATTTCCTTTCTTACTTTTACCAACAAACATATCCTTTCTATTCTTGTCCCTGATTTCTTGGATCTCCTCTAAGTCTTTTTCAAGTATGAAAGCTCTTTCTACTACTTCAGTGTATACTTGGAGTTTTAAAGCTGATATCCGGCTACTTATTGCCGGCCTTAATCTTCTTTCAAATCTTCTTGCTTTCCTATATTCATCATCAATCATATGTGTGGCAAATCTAGAGAGCTCGGTGAATTTAGACTCATATTTGGCTACTGTCAAATTTCCCTGGATGAGATTCAGGAACTCCAATTCTTTCTGCTCTCTGATATAATCCGGAAAATATTTATCATTGAACTCTTCTGTAAATACCTTCCAAGTGATTGGCTCCTGTCGAGCTTCAGAAATCCTCTTCATGGTTCGTCACCAGTGCTCTGCCTCTCCTTCTAGCATGAAAGTAGCAAGAGAAACCTTCTTATCATCTGGGCAATTTAAAATATCAAATATTTTCTCCATCCGCATCATCCATTATTCTGCTATCATTGGATCAGGCTCACCACTAAAACTAGGAGGACTAAGCATCTTAAACTGTTGAATTCCCAACCCAATCTGGTTTGAATTCCCAACTTCATCATTTCTTCCTTGTCGGACTTGTTGTTGCATTACTTTTGTCATTGACTCTAGAGTTTTCATAATTCCACTCAATTGATCAGAAGTAGATGCAATAGGAGAACCAGATGACCTCGTCATCCTTGCTTCCTAAAAATAACAAAAGAAAACTTTTGATCAGTCTCTAAATAGAAATCACTAAACCTCAAAATTTATTACACATCTAGCATATCAAAATTCTTAGAAATCCTCAAATCAGTCTCTTATACCAACTCTGTCACGCCCCCCCCCCCCCCCCCCCCCCGAATTATCACATTCAGGAGGTGTGACCCAGTCTAAAATCAATAATATTATAATTCATCATCAATTCAATCCAGGATCCAATCTAACAATTTGAGGATACTAAGAATCATTCAAAATTCAATATTCACAATTCATAAACATGTACGTTACATAAATCATAATCCACTTCACTTAGAGATTCACAAAATCCTAAGACAACTCAAGTAAACATCAACCACAACACAAATCCATAAACATAGAAGTATATACAATCACAAAAAGATAATTATTTACCATGAGTTCTTATCCTTATACAACTTAAACTTATCATTCCATACACATGAGCAGTCCTTTAAACTTTTAAAACACCTAAGTATCAACAGATCCTTAACATTACATTAGAAGTAAGGTTTACTATACAACAAAAACCATCATCCAACAAAATTAGCTCAAAAATCTTCGAGCCTTTCACAGCATTAACCTAATTCTAGCTTTTCAGTGCGTGAAAAGCTACCCTGAAAAAATTTTATATAGCAATGGGGTGAGCATAAAGAGCTCAGCAAGCGTCTAACATATCCATGGTGATAGGAGAAGTTCAAGCAGGCTTAGTATCAAGTTACAAAAGTAGAAATACAAGTGTTCATTTGAAGTCATCTCATTTGATATAAAATCACAAAGGTTTATCTCGTTCAAAAACAGGCATTAGACATAATAATAGGAGAAAGGAAATTGGAGCATTTCATTGGCAAAAGAAGCATTTAGGCATGTATCAAATGACTAATGAAGCATTTAGGCGCATATAAAAGGCATAAGAGTGTTTGGAGGCATAATAATGACAAACGAAACACTTCAAAGTATAACAAGTGAACCAAATAATAAACACAAGCTGTATGTCATTTTTGATGTAGCATGCATTCCATTTTTATCTAAAGCATAATATGAACTCATAAACAAAGCTTTGGATATCATATCAATAAACATAGAGGGCGCTGTGGGACCACATACATAATGTGATTCATCCATTTCTGGATGACCACCAAGCATAAGTCTCCCACGTCTGAGAGCTCCATCCACCCACGTCTGAGTGAAGTCAATGGGGCCGGCAAAGTAATCGCGGGCTCTAAGCATAACTCTCTTTACCATTTCTGGCAAAGGTTCACAATATCCCATAAGACACTAGAGTACAAAAAGGTAGTATGAACAATAACATTGACATATATCGGAAGCACAAGCGGAACAACGAAGATATGCATGTGCCTTTATCAAACAAGGAAATGCAAACAAAGCATTACATAATAAATTTTAGATATATAATAATTTCAGGATGAACAATACAGGAACTTCAAAGGACTAATATAAAGCTCAATTGAAGAAGAATTTAGCAGAAATCAAATTTCAGGATGAACAATACAAGAACTTCAAAGGACTAATATAAAGCTCAATTGAAGAACTAAGCTTTGTATAATTCAGAATTTTCTCTAGAGAGTTATGAGCAATTTAGTAACAGAAGGTCAGAAATTTCAGTCCCTATTTTGCAGAATCTGTAGGGTTAATTTAAACATAAATCTTAGTAGGCATTGAAACTCCAAATCATTCAATCTTAGTGTCAAAATAAATATATTTGAGTCTACTTTCAAATGGATTAGTTTTGCCTAAATCAGACTTTAGTGCTAAAAGTTAGATCCAAAACAATGTATAGAAGTCAGATTACCGAAAAATTTCAGATTCATGGCTTTGTATCAAAAGGAATGAACGGTTTGGTACTAAGCTGAAATCTTTTGAATTATGAAGAATTAAAATGAAAACAGAGATTAGGAATTCTGTAGGAAGAGGTTAGAACACTTGCCTTAGATGAGTTTGATTCCCAAATATAGGGAGTTGATGCAAAACCTCAAACAAAGTTTCCTCTTCTTCTTCTCCTTCTTCTTCTTCTTCTCCTTCTTCTTCTTCTTCTTCTCCTCAAACTAACGTTGGCTGAAAACTTTCTTTTTAATGGTGCCTTAAATTACTTAGGTTTGGCTTATGCTAAAATAGTGAGGTGGCAAGCATGCATGGGGGTTTATATGTCAACTTTAGAATAAAAGCTAAGTGGCTCATCCTTGTTAATGACACATGTCCTCCATTTTATTTTATTTTATTTTTATTTACTCAATTCTGAATATTCTATAAATCATCTTAAACATTTAATATTTACTCTTAGGTCCTTAGCCATAAACTTTAATATAATATTATTTAATAAAAAAATTATTAAATAATCCTCATATTTACAAACAAGCATTTACTAATTTTTTTTTTTTAAATGAGGGATGTTACAATCTCCCCTCCTTAAAAGAAAATTTAGTCCTCTAAATTTGTCATATCTCTTTCGGCGAAAAGATAAGGATACACCAGATTTGTAGTCAAGGAATCCCCAACAGTAATAGTTACGTGTAGCAAATAATCCAGTGGTTTAGGTTGAATGCCCAAGTGACAAGCAAAATATTGTGAAACAAAAGACAAGTTGGAGCCAGGATCAAACAAAACTTTTGCATTTCTTTTAGAAACATGTAGAATACCTTCAACCACTGATTTAGAGGCTCTGGAATCTTGTTCTGTGATAGCATATACTCTAGCATGGGCTGTCGACTTAGGGAGTAGTGGCTCTTTTTTCTTGTTTAGTGGGCAGTCTCTGACTTTATGATCTAACTTTCCACAGGCAAAACAGGCTCCAGTCACCCGAAAACACTCACTAGTTTCATGATTACGTCCACATTTTGTACACGATAGAGTTCTTTGTGATGGAGTTCCTTCCTCAAATCTAGGTACCTTTACATTCTCATTACTTCTTTCTGCTTCATTTCCTCTCTTACTTTTACCAACAAACTTATCTTTTCTATTCTTGTCCCTTATTTCTTTGATCTCCTCTAAGTCTTTTTCAAGTATGAAAGCTCTTTCTACTACTTCAGTGTATACTTAGAGTTTTAAAGCTGATATCCGGCTACTTATTGCCGGCCTTATTCTTCATTCAAATCTTCTTGCTTTCCTATATTCATCATCAATCATATGTGTGGCAAATCTAGAGAGCTCGGTGAATTTAGACTCATATTTGGCTACTGTCAAATTTCCCTGGATGAGATTCAGGAACTCCAATTCTTTCTGCTCTCTGATATAATCCGGAAAATATTTGTCATTGAACTTTTCTGTAAATACCTTCCAAGTGATTGGCTCCTGTCGAGCTTTAGAAATCCTCTTCATGGTTCGCCACCGGTGCTCAGCCTCTCCTTCTAGCATGAAAGTAGCAAGAGAAACCTTCTTATCATCTGGTTAATTTAAAACATCAAATATTTTCTCCATCTGCATCATCCATTATTCTGCTATCATTGATTCAGGCTCACTACTAAAACTAGGAGGATTAAGCTTCTTAAACTGTTCAATTCCCAACCCAGTCTGGTTTGAATTCCCAACTTCATCATTTCTTCCTTGTCGGACTTGTTGTTGCATTACTTGTGTCATTGACTCTAGAGTTTTCATAATTCCACTCAATTGATCAAAAGTAGATGCAATAGGAGAACCAGATGACCTCGTCATCCTTG
Organism: Musa acuminata AAA Group; assembly: GCF_036884655.1. Taxonomy (NCBI): domain Eukaryota; kingdom Viridiplantae; phylum Streptophyta; class Magnoliopsida; order Zingiberales; family Musaceae; genus Musa; species Musa acuminata. Next base: position 14,048,066 of record NC_088347.1, on the reverse strand, counting down.
CTTCCTAAAAATAACAAAAGAAAACTTTTGATCAGTCTCTAAATAGAAATCACTAAACCTCAAAATTTTTTACACATCTAGCATATCAAAATTCTTATAAATCCTCAAATCAGTCTCTTATACCAACTCTGTCACGCCCCCCCCCCCCGAATTATCACATTCAGGAGGTGTGACCCTGTCTAAAATCAATAATATTATAATTCATTATCAATTCAATCCAGGATCCAATCTAACAATTTGAGGATACTAAGAATCATTCAAAATTCAATATTCACAATTCATAAACATGTACGTTACATAAATCATAATCCACTTCACTCAGAGATTCACAAAATCCAAAGACAACTCAAGTAAACATCAACCACAACACAAATCCATAAACATAGAAGTATATACAATCACAAAAAGATAATTATTTACCATGAGTTCTTATCCTTATACAACTTAAACTTATCATTCCATACACATGAGCGGTCCTTTAATCTTTTACAACACATAAGTATCAACAGATCCTTAACATTACATTAGAAGTAAAGTTTACTATACAACAAAAACCATCATCCAACAAAATTAGCTCAAAAATCTTCGAGCCTTTCACAGCATTAACTTAATTCTAGCTTTTCTGTGCGTGACAAGCTACCCTGAAAAAAATTTATATAGCAACGGGGTGAGCATAAAGAGCTCAGCAAGCATCTAACATATCCATGGCGATAGGAGAAGTTCAAGCAAGCTTAGTATCAAGTTACAAAAGTAGAAATGCAAGTGTTCATTTGAAGTCATCTCATTTGATATAAAATCACAAAGGTTTATCTCGTTCAAAAACAAGCATTAGACATAAAAATAGGAGAAAGGAAATTGGAGCATTTCATTGGCAAAAGAAGCATTTAGGCATGTATCAAATGACTAATGAAGTATTTAGGCGCATATAAAAGGTATAAGAGTGTTTGGGGGCATAATAATGACAAACGAAACACTTCAAAGTATAACAAGTGAACCAAACAATAAACACAAGCTGTATGTCATTTTTGATGTGGCATGCATTCCATTTTTATCAAAAGCATAATATGAACTCATAAATAAAGCTTTGGATATCATATCAATAAACATAGAGGGCGCTGTGGGACCACATACATAATGTGATTCATCAATTTTTGGATGACCACCAAGTATAAGTCTCCCACGTCAGGGAGCTCCATCTACCCACGTCTGAGTGAAGTCAATGGGGCCGGTAGAGCAATCGCGGGCTCTAAGCATAACTCGCTTTACCATTTCTGGCAAAGGTTTACAATATCCCATAAGACACCAGAGTACAAAAAGGTAGTATGAACAATAACATTGACATATATCGGAAGCACAAGCGGAACAACGAAGATATGCATGTGCCTTTATCAAACAAGGAAATGCAAACAAAGCATTACATAATAAATTTCAGATATATAATAATTTCAGGATGAACAATACAAGAACTTCAAAGTACTAATATAAAGCTCAATTGAATAAGAATTTAACAGAAATCAAATTTCAGGATGAACAATACAAGAACTTCAAAGGACTAATATAAAGCTCAATTGAAGAACTAAGCTTTGTATAATTCAGAATTTTCTCTAGAGAGTTATGAGCAATTTAGTAACAGAAGGTCAGAAATTTCAGTCCCTATTTTGCAGAATCTGTAGGGTTAATTGAAACATAAATCTTAGTAGGCATTGAAACTCCAAATCATTCAATCTTAGTGTCAAAATAAAGATATTTGAGTCTACTTTCAAATGGATTAGTTTTGCCAAAATCAGACTTTAGTGCTAAAAGTTAGATCCAAAACAATGTCTAGAAGTCAGATTACCGAAAAAATTTCAAATTCATGGCTTTGTATCAAAAGGAATGAACGGTTTGGTACTAAGCTGAAATCTTTTGAATTATGAAGAATTAAAATGAAAACAGAGATTAGGAATTCTGTAGGAAGAGGTTAGAACACTTGCCTTAGATGAGTTTGATTCCCAAATATAGGGAGTTGATGCAAAACCTCAAACAAAGTTTCCTCTTCTTCTTCTCCTTCTTCTTCTTCTTCTTCTCCTCAAACTAATGTTGGCTGAAAACTTTCTTTTTAATGGTGCCTTAAATTACTTAGGTTTGGCTTATGCTAAAATAGTGAGGTGGCAAGCATGCATGGGGGTTTAGATGTCAACTTTAGAATAAATGCTAAGTGGCTCATCCTTGTTAATGACACATGTCCTCCATTTTATTTTATTTTATTTTTATTTACTCAATTCTGAATATTCTATAAATCATCTCAAACATTTAATATTTACTCTTAGGTCCTTAGCCATAAACTTTAATATAATATTATTTAATAAAAAAATTATTAAATAATCCTCATATTTACAAACAAGCATTTACTATTTTTTTTTTTTTAAATGAGGGATGTTACAATCTCCCCTCCTTAAAAGAAAATTTAGTCCTCTAAATATGTCATATCTCTTTCGGTGAAAAGATAAGTATACACCAGATTTGTAGTCAAGGAATCCCCAATAGTAGAAGTTACGTGTAGCAAATAATCCAGTGGTTTAGGTTGAATGCCCAAGTGACAAGCAAAATATTGTGAAACAAAAGACAAGTTGGAGCCAGGATCAAACAAAACTTTTGCATTTCTTTTAGAAACATGTAGAATACCTTCAACCACTGATTTAGAGGCTCTGGAATCTTGTTCTGTGATAGCATATACTCTAGCATGGGCTGTCGGCTTAGGGAGTAGTGGCTCTTTCTTCGTGTTTAGTGGGCAGTCTCTGACTTTATGATCTAACTTTCCACAAGCAAAACAGGCTCCAGTCACCCGAAAACACTCACTAGTTTCATGATTATGTCCACATTTTGTACACGATAGAGTTCTTTGCGATGGAGTTCCTTCGTCAAATCTAGGTACCTTTACCTTCTCGTTACTTCTTTCTGCTTCATTTCCTCTCTTACTTTTACCAACAAACTTATCCTTTCTATTCTTGTCCCTGATTTCTTGGATCTCCTCTAAGTCATTTTCAAGTATGAAAGCTCTTTCTACTACTTCAGAGTATACTTAGAGTTTTAAAGCTGATATCCGGCTACTTATTGCCGGCCTTAATCTTCTTTCAAATCTTCTTGCTTTCCTATATTCATCATCAATCATATGTGTGGCAAATCTAGAGAGCTCGGTGAATTTAGACTCATATTTGGCTACCGTCAAATTTCCCTTGATGAGATTCAGGAACTCCAATTCTTTCTGCTCTCTGATATAATCCGGAAAATATTTATCATTGAACTTTTCTGTAAATACCTTCCAAGTGATTGGCTCCTGTCGAGCTTCAGAAATCCTCTTCATCGTTCGCCACCAGTGCTCAGCCTCTCCTTCTAGCATGAAAGTAGCAAGAGAAACCATCTTATCATCTGGGCAATTTAAAACATCAAATATTTTCTCCATCCGCAACATCCATTATTCTGCTGTCATTGGATCAGGCTCACCACTAAAACTAGGAGAACTAAGCTTCTTAAACTGTTCAATTCCCAACCCAGTCTGGTTTGAATTCCCAACTTCATCATTTCTTCCTTGTCGGACTTGTTGTTGCATTACTTGTGTCATTGACTCTAGAGTTTTCATAATTCTACTCAATTGATCAGAAGTAGATGCAATAGGAGAACCAGATGACCTCATCATCCTTGCTTCCTAAAACTAACAAAAGAAAACTTTTGATCAGTCTCTAAATAGAAATCACTAAACCTCAAAATTTATTACACATCTGGCATATCAAAATTCTTAGAAATCCTCAAATCAGTCTCTTATACCAACTCTGTCACGCCCCCCCCCGAATTATCACATTCAGGAGGTGTGACCCTGTCTAAAATCAATAATATTATAATTCATCATCAATTCAATCCAGGATCCAATCTAACAATTTGAGGATACTAAGAATCATTCAAAATTCAATATTCACAATTCATAAACATGTACGTTACATAAATCATAATCCACTTCACTCAGAGATTCACAAAATCCAAAGACAACTCAAGTAAACATCAACCACAACACAAATCCATAAACATAGAAGTATATACAATAACAAAAAGATAATTATTTACCATGAGTTCTTATCCTTATACAACTTAAACTTATCATTCCATACACATGAGCGGTCCTTTAATCTTTTACAACACATAAGTATCAATAGATCCTTAGCATTACATTAGAAGTAAAGTTTACTATACAACAAAAACCATCATCCAACAAAATTAGCTCAAAAATCTTCTAGCCTTTCTCTGCTTTAACCCAATTCTAGCTTTTCAGTGCGTGACAAGCTACCCTGAAAAAAATTTATATAGCAGCGGGGTGAGCATAAAGAGCTCAGCAAGCGTCTAACATATCCATGGCGATAGGAGAAGTTCAAGCAGGCTTAGTATCAAGTTACAAAAATAGAAATACAAGTGTTCATTTGAAGTCATCTCATTTGATATAAAATCACAAAGGTTTACCTCGTTCAAAAACAAGCATTAGACATAACAATAGGAGAAAGGAAATTGGAGCATTTCATTGGCAAAAGAAGCATTTTGGCATATATCAAATGACGCATGAAGCATTTAGGCGCATATAAAAGGCATAAGAGTGTTTGGGGGCATAATAATGACAAACAAAACACTTCAAAGTATAACAAGTAAACCAAATAATAAACACAAGCTGTATGTCATTTTTGATGTAGCATGCATTCCATTTTTATCTAAAGCATAATATGAACTCATAAACAAAGCTTTGGATATCATATCAATAAACATAGAGGGCGCTGTGGGACCACATACATAATGTGATTCATCCATTTCTGGATGACCACCAAGTATAAGTCTTCCACGTCTGGGAGCTCCATCCACCCACGTTTGAGTGAAGTCAATGGGGCCGACAGAGCAATCACGGGCTCTAAGCATAACTCGCTTTACCATTTCTGGCAAAGGTTCACAATATCCCACAAGATACCAGAGTACAAAAAGGTAGTATGAACAATAACATGGACATATATCGGAAGCACATGCGGAACAACGAAGATATGCATGTGCCTTTATCAAACAAGGAAATGCAAACAAAGCATTACATAATAAATTTCAGATATATAATAATTTCAGGATGAACAATACAAGAACTACAAAGGACTAATATAAAGCTCAATTGAAGAAGAATTTAGCAGAAATCAAATTTCCAATAGGATGAATATTGAATAGGCAAAACCCAACAAAGTTTTCAATTATGATAGAATTTGAATGGTACATTTTCTGAATTGTTTGAGTGACCAAGCATGCTCCAAATCACTAAAACTAGGTGTCATTGGAAATCTGTATCAATCTATTTTCAGATGAACTCAGAAATATAATTTTTTGAGTTCTTAACAGGAAGTTACAACAAATAGAGTAAAGGAAGGTCAGAATTGATCATCCCTGTTTTGCAGACTTGATAGAATCAATTTAAACATATGTTTCAGAAGGTAAAAATACTTCAAAATTTCCAACTAGGTGTCAAAAGAAAGATATGCGAATCTAGTTTCCAAATAACTAAGCTTTTTATAAT